>NC_056472.1:597370-946616 GCF_008729295.1 Plectropomus leopardus
GGTCCAAGTCATTCTGTCAGATGTTTATCACAACACAGGGTTATATAATGGCTTTACCCAATGTTCGACCAGTTGGTTATCTCAGCAGGGGAGGCAATACAATGGTTGTTTGGTATTGCTTGGGTGATCCCAGGAGGTCGTTCAGATGCCCTACATCCTGTGGTATGCTGATGGGACCTTCGGAGTGCTTACCTTCCACCATATGTCAGGATGGAGGGTGTCAGATACTGACACTTTCCCGTGGCTCAAAAAGGCAGAGCGTGTTTACAGACATCCCCAGGGAGTATAAGTTAAGTTAATTAACAACCCCCTGTTGGATGTTTTGGGTTCGTAAAACAGTGTCTCTTGACGTGTCCCCCACTTGCCCAGGGGACATTGAGCTCTGGAGTTCCTCAGAGGGACAAATGTAATGACCACGCCAAGGCAGTCCACTACACTCTGCATCTCATCCCCGTCCTGTTTATTCTGGGTCTATTTGGTGTGTTGAAAGAGTTGAAAAGAAATTAGATAATTGAGCCAAACGGAAGAGGATTACAGCATTTCCAAAAAGTGCTGGATGACATGGCCAAAAAAGTTATCACAATAAAAATGTTCATGTCAGTTGACATTGATGATGAACACTCAATCAACACTAAATCTCAAATTATTATTTATTTCAACTCTAAAGGCCAATTTTTGCTCCTGGGTGGGTGTTGCAGAAGTAAGACTATTCTAAAATGTATTGCCAGAACATGAAAAACATTTATCAAACAGAAACATTTCATTAATCTGAGGGAGACTGAAAGTTATCATAATCATAAGCAGACAAAGAAATCTTAATTCTGGTCATCAGGTTGTCGAACATTTTAAGGTTTTGTTAGTGTTTTAACCTACAATGTCAAACAAATAGTCCAAATCTGAACCAGAGTCAGTATTTCCAGTGCAAGTTTGAAAAGTTCATTATATCATTTCTGTCACTCAGTCTCTATATCAGAATAATAACAAAGGATGGATGATGACATTGTGAAGAAGTTTGGAATGATTTATTACAGATGATTTATTACAGTCTATTATACTCACTCGCCACTTTATTAGGTACACCTGTTCAACTGCTTGTTAAAGTCAGAAGTTCTAATCAGCCACTCACATGACTCAGTGCCATTAGGAATGTAGACATGATCAGAATGATCTGCTGAGGTCCAAACTGAGCATCAAAATGGGGATGAAGAGTGATTTAAGTGACTTTGAATGTGGCATGGCTGTTGGTGCCAGAATATTTCAGCAGCTGCTGATCTACAGGGATTTTCAACGCACAACAATCTCCAGGGTTTACAGAGTCCAAAAACAGAAACTATCCAGTGAGCAGCAGTTCTCTGGGTGAAAATGCTTTGTTGATGCCAAAGGTCAGAGGAGAATGGCCAGACTGGTTTAAGCTGGCAGAAAGGCAACAGTAAGTCAAATAACCACTTGTTACAGCTGAGGTCAGCAGAAGAATCTCTGAACGCACAACCTGTGGAACCTTGAAGCAGATGGACTACAGCAGTAGAAGACCACATTGTGGTGCTACTTCTGTCAGCTAAGAACAGGAAACTGAGGCTACAATTCACACAGGCTCACCAAAATTGGACAAAAGAAGATTGGAGAAATGTTGCCTTGTCTGATTAGTCTCAATTTCCGCTGCGATTTTCAGATGGCAGGGTCAAAATTTGGCGTAAACAACCAGAAAGCATAGATCCATCCTGTCTTGTATTAAAGGTTCAGGCTGCTGCTGCTGGTGTTATGGTGTAGGGAAGATTTTCCTGGCACACTTGGGGCCCCTTAGTACCGACTGAGCAACGTTTCAATGCCACAGCGTACCGGAGTATTGTTGCTAACCATGTCCATCCCTTTATGACCACAGTGTACCATCTTCTAAAGTGCCTGGTTTGCTCAGGTAGAAATCATTTTCACAGACAAAGAAATGCGTTAAAGTTTAAGTCATTTTACATTTAGTCCTGTTTATTCATGTTATGTCTCTTCATTCTGATGAAACAACTGCGAGTCACATTAGTTACAAAAACCCAGAGCCCAGTGCTGTCATCTGTGCTCACAACAATCCCATGTTCCTGATGTTCCTAATCTGTTTTGATGTTACCATAGGGGGTAGAGACCAATACTTAGTAAGCCTGGCTTTTCCTTGGTTTCTAGTAGTAATGATAACCTGGTGCTTATCATGATAACTAACAGCAAATATGTGGAAACACTCAAAAGCAGAAACAGGAGTAGCCGCAAAATCAACACAGCAGCAGTTTACTCAGATAATCTAAAGCACTTTATTTGGAGATCATAGTAATGTGAGCACAGCTGAAAAGTCAGTAATAATCCCTGATTACACAGGAAAACTGTAGACACACAAAAGGACAGCAAATGCAGAGATGAAAATGAAGGCTAATACAACTTAAGGAAAACCACAGCTTCAAAAACAGTCACCTTTAAATATCTCCACACTGACACAAACATGTTGGACGTTTTTCCCCTTGGTGTCAGTTCTTGACATCACCTTTATATTCCACGTGGATCCGTCTGTTAGGTTGTGTGTGAACTTCCTGTGCCTCCAGAATGCCGATATGCTGTTTAAATGGAGGGAGAAGCAGCCGTCCTCACATGTCGGAGGGAACGTGACAGAAAAAAAAATACCTCCTGAATTAAAAACAGGCTCTTCTCTTCCAACTTTGTTAATCAATTCGTTTTGCCTTTACATTCTTTTTTTTTTCTTACAGAGAAAAAAAATAGAAAAAATGAAATATTTTTAAATTGGCTGTAGAGAACCCATTTTGGGAATGTCTCCCAATTTACTACATCATTGACAGTGTAGCGGATATTAATAACTACGTAAAAATTTGGACTTTGCACTCGTTAAAGTAAAAGGGGCACCATTCTCCATTCAGGAAAAATTATCTTAAATTATGACAGCGTTATAACATGTCATCATTCTAATCAGTCTCACAATCCGTACAGTTTATCCTGTATACATTGATCTTGTTTCTCTCATGAAATAATATTCACAGACAACGACTTGGCGAAAGTGAAGCCTTTTTATTTCTATTATATAAAGTGATAATAAAACAGAATAAGAAATATGGCATATAAATGAGGTTAAATCAAGAAAAGGGAATAAGGTAATGTAACTTGTATTCAGGTGATGTAAACAATTAATTATAGATGATAGTGGGGAGAGACGTGTAATCTTATGGAGCGGGGATGCTCGCTGAACAGTAATTTAATATTCCGTAATTTAATTAGAACATCGCTATACGACATCAACTCTGATTGTTAGAAAATGTTACTTTGCCTACTTTTGCCGACTTGAACAGACTTCTCCTGGGAGGCCCAGATCGTCGCTTTGCTCCGGTAGAGGGCTGCTGCGCGTCTTCCAGACGAGGTGACCCACTGAAAGGCGGCGGCGGCAGGGATGATGGAGTCGGTGTGCGGCGGATTTTAACTGGCCTCAGTGTTCGCCTCAGCGAACCGGTAAAAGTCTTTGAACAAAGTCTTTAAGGGCAGGCTGCGGATGCTGACAATTTTGTACAGCAGTAGTTGCCTTCAGATCCGTGGCAGAGTTGACAGCGGATCGCGGAATGTCCTTCTTCAATTAAACTCGCAGTAGTAATCAAAGAGTAGTCCCGTTGGCCTGACGGAGTTACTTTGGACTATTATCTTGAGCTTAATTGAGATGAAATAAACAAAACGTCTTTGCTGACCAAAAAGGCGATAAAAAAACGAACGTTAAAAGAAAAAAGGGAAAAGCATATTCAACGTCTTAACGTGCAGTGCGGTTCTTCTTGTAAACTCTTGGAACAAAAGTAAACTTTGGGTGAGCGAGAATCGAGTGAAGAGTTGAAAAACGGATCCGAAAAAGAAAAGAAAAGTAAAAGAAGAGAGTCTGCTGAGCTCTCACTCAGTTTTTATCTCTGAACTTTTGGGACGTGCGAATAGGAGGCGGGGTTTAGCAAGCCTTCACGCTGAGCGATCGCGCAGCTGGCATTTCTATTCTTATAAAATATTTAATGCAATTTAGGAGACGTCTATTTCTCGGTACTTTATGATGAAATACGCGACCTAATCCTTCGTGTGTGAATTCACGCATCTCATCACCACTATGATCTCATCACAGTCAATTCCAATACCTGTTAGAAGATCTTACAGAGCAATTCGTAACATAACACATGACTCTAAAAGCCTTCTTGTTCAATTGGATAAATGACCATACATAACATCACATTCATACCATTGGTTCTAACAACTTGGTGATTATTTGGATATATAATTACCATTTCCTCTATCATTATACAATGAATACAAAACAAGACGTAACTACAAAGTTGGTTACAAACTCACTAATAACTAAGGCCACTAGATGGCAGTATAGCTCCATTAAAAAAGAAAAAAAAGAATAAAACTTACTTTACCTAACTCATTCAAATTGCATGAGATGAAAAGAATGGGAGGTGCTCCTATCTGTTCACTGAAGCATGGAGACAACCTCACCCCCAGTCATAAAGGTTGAGGAAAAGGTGAAATTTTAACTTACAACCTTGGTCCAAGATATTTTGTCAGATGTTAATCACAGCACAGGGTTGTATAATGGCTTTACCCAATGTTTGACCAGTTGGTGATCTCAGCAGGGGAGGCAATACAAGGGTTGTTTAGTATTGCTTGGGTGATCCCAGGAGGTCATTCAGACGCCTTACCTCCTGTGATATGCTGATGGGGCCTTCGGAGTGTGGAGTGTTTTTCTTCCCACCATATGTCAGGGTGGAGGGTGCCAGACACTGGCCCTTTGCTGTGGTCTCAAAGACAGGGAGTGTTTGCAGACATCCCCAGGGAGTATAAGTTAAGTTACTTAACAACCTCCTGTTGGATGTTTTAGGTGCGTAAAGCAGTGTCTCTTGACGTGTCCCCCACTTGTATAAGGGAACTCAAGACCTAGAATTGACCCTTCAGAAAAGGAGATTACAGATACCAGTCCAAGGCAGTCCACTACATTCCCCCACTCGATTCAAGGTGAGGTGTCCAGGAACTTTGGATCGTCATGGTGCAGGCAGTCCTTGGCTGGGAAGAACAGGTAGTATAGCAACAGTTCCTACAATCAAAGTGAACATTGGGTAAAGTCATTATATAACCCTGTGTTGTGATAAACATCTGACAGAATGACTTGGACCAAGGTTGTAAGTTAAAATTTCCCTTCTTCCCTAATCTTTGTGACTGGGGGTGAGGTTGTCTCCATGCTTCAGTAAACAGATAGGAGCACCTCCCATTCTTTTCATCTCATGTAATTTGAATGAGTTAGGTAAAGTACGTTTTATTTCCCTTTTGTTATAATGGAGCTATACTGCCATCTAGTGGTCTTAGTTATTAGTAAGCTCGTAACCAACTTTGTAGTTATATCGTATTTTGAATTCATTGTATAATGTTAAAAGTAATCCTATATCTAAGTAATCACAAGTTTCTTAGGATCCATGGTACAATGTTATGTTATGTGTGGTCACATATTTCACAAAATTGAGCAAAGGATCTTCAGAATCATGTGTTACGTTATAAATTACTTTTAGGTCTCCTAACATGCATTTGAAGTTACTGTGATGAGACTATAGTGATGAGGAGATACGTGAATTTATACACCACGGGTTAGATCGCGTAATTCGTCATAAAGTTCAGAGACATAAATGTCTCCTAAATTACATTAGGTCTTTTAGAAACTTATACCAGATGCGCGATCGCTCGGTGCAAAAGTTCGCTAACTCCGCCTTCCATCCGCACCCCCAAATCGAAAGATAAAAACTGAGTGACTCTCTCTAAAAGTCAGCTCAGAGCTCTCTCTCTCTCTCTCTCTAAGCTCACTCTTCTCAAGGCTTCTCCTCTTCTCTCTTCTGAAGTTTTTTTTCTTCGCTCCTTTTTACCGCGGTGCGTCTCGTGCATCCGCGCTCTCGCAACTTTTCTTTTCTTCAATTTTATAAGCGGAGCCGCAACAGCTCACCAGAGCTTTGCTGAACTTTAACTTTTGAAGCCATTTTCTTTTAAATCTCTTTGACGCTTTTCTTTATACCAGTTTTTGGTCAGTAAAGACACTTTTGGTAATTCGTTTTTAAGTAAAATCAAATTAATAATTTAAAGTGACTCCCTCAGACCAGTGGGATTACTTTGATTATTTCTGCGAGTTTTAATTGAGAAGGACACTCCGCGATTCGCCATCAACTCTGCCACGGATCTAGAAGCAACACCTGCTGCACAAACTATCAGCATCCGTTGCCTGCCCTTAAGGACTTTGTTTAAAGACTTTTACCGGTTCGCTGAGGCGAACACCGAGGCCAGTTAAAGACCGCCGCACACCGACTCCACCTGCCCGGCCGCCGCCGCCTTTCAGCGGGTCACCTCGTCTGGAAGACGCGCCGCAGCTCTCCCCTGGAGTGACGCGAGGACCTGGACCTCCCCGGAGAAGTATAATCAAGTCGACAAAAGTAGGCAGAATAACATTTTCTAGTGATCAGAGTTGATGTCGTATAGCGAAGCTTTAATGCCAAATTTCTAAATTCTACGTCACCGTTCAGTGCGCATCCACGCTTTAGACGGTCACGTATTTCCCCCACTATCATCCATAATTAATTATTTACATCACCTGAACATACATCACGTAGGTTCCCTTTTATGTGTTCTCTGTCCTTTTATATGTCATACTATTTCATCTATTTACTCTTCATTTTATTAGTCTAAATAAATTATCCTCATTTATCGCCAAGTCGTTGTCTGTGGATATTATTTCATGAGAGAAACAAGATCAATGTATACAGATAAACGGTACAGATTATGAGATTGATTAAAGTAATGACATGTCTTAACACTGTCACAATTTAAGATTTAATTTTCTCCTGAATGGAGAATGGTGCCCCTTTTACTTTAACGAGTGCAAAATCCAAATTTTAACGTAGTTATTAATAACCGCTACATAATTGGTGCCGTCCGCGTGAGGCGTATAGTATATCAGTGTTTCTCTTATGAATAAATATAAACAGATCATCCTTGGCTGATAATGTGAAATATTAGTGATTTTTTTTTCAAAGTAAAGTCATGACGCCTCATTATGATCTCATTTGATTTTAAATGAATTTACTCTGTCTGCTGTCCGCTGGTAATCTTGAAAGCGCATTGCTTGATTTTCTTTGTGGTCTGTGTGTGAGCGTTAAGCATTGACAGCGCAACTCTTGTGTGTATATGACTTACACTTCCTGCTTAAAGAGTAAATTATAACAATGTGGACGCACGGCGTTATACATGAGCTCTTTACAACTGTGTAACTACAGTAACTCTCTTGCCCAGAAGTGGCATTCGTGTAGGCTACCGATAACCGGGTACGCCGAATCTGAAACAGTGGAAAAACGCTGTGTTGAAGCTTCTGTATAGCTTTGTGCTATTTGTAATTTGCATGCAACGGCGCATTTGTGCGCTCAGATTTAAGGCCTTTTGGTAGGTGACGGTGACTGCGTGTTCCAGAAGCCGAACATCCTGCTCTGAGCTCGGGGATATTACGCCGCGCGTTCCGGCTAATTTTCCCTGCCTCAGCCCCTCGGCGCTAGCTTGTTAGCTTAGCTACCTAACCGTTAGCAACTGCCAAATCGCTGGTAGTAGAGGTGTTTTCGCGGTGCTTGAGACCGCGTCGGGGTATAAATACCCTCGCTGTTCAAACGAGTAAGCTTAGTCTGCTTGTTCTGAATGTCCCAGAGCGGACCTCTGTGTGGTTTGTAGTTACTGAAGTGGCTCAAACTTTGTTGAAACCCATGTGGTTCAGTAGCCCAGTATTTGAACTGGCTGTTTGTCTCATAGCTGGCTGTGTTGACAAGTTGTTTGCTCAGTGTCCTGAGCGAAACTGTGTGCTTCTCGCCTGAGCAGGTGAGGGCATTCATGTGGGCGGTGCCGGGAGTCGTCACGGCTGACGTAACCTCCCCTGGACGCCACAGCCCTCTCTAAAGAGAGAAAGAGTGAATAGACCGCAATCGCGACATCGTGTGGCCGTTTTGGTTAACTGAAACTTGAGGAGTGATTATTCAAACTGTGCATGCATATAACCGACTGGTGATGAATTTTCACTTAATGAAGTTTAACACTGCAAACTTTGCAAAGTAAATTGCAGAATTTAACCTTGCCACTCACTCACTTATATTAGTGTACTAATCCTATGCTAATTCACTTTCTCTTTCTTAATCTGAGTCTTAAAGTTATAACACTTTTGACTTTGTATTATATTCTCAAACACAGTTACAAATTAAGTCAAGTGTATACACCTCATTCACTTTTCTTAAATTTTGTGTTTGATTTATGATCAATTTAATGTAATTGATCAAAAATTTAACAACTGACTAATTTAACTGACTGAGTTAAAGTTAAATTTCCCCCTTATAATTTGGTTTAACTTTGTCCTCAAGGTGGCTGCCCCCAGATGTGTATCTTCTGTTAGTCTGCATTGCCTCTAGCACTTACACTATAAACAATTAACCTCTTTTGGTTAATATTACAGCAACCTGGTACCTCATCGAACAAAGAATTCATTGAATTCTGTTTGTATTTTTAATCACTACTAATCAAACACCTATGATAAAATAAAATAACACAAAATATAACCTGATTGCCTGCAAAACTCAAAACAATGTTTCTTGAATTAACGACGGAGGCCCTGACTCACCCATTAAAGGGAAAAACACTGACCAAAGTGTTGGGTAGCTTGGCCTCAGTGTTGACTGCACGGCTCAAACATACACACAGCAACTGCTCGAGCAATCAGCAGGTAAGCTGAAATCACGTGTACAACAAACTGCACAACTGCAGAGGGGATCAAGGCTCCTCCAATGGCAACTTGGAGCACCCCAACGAGCTTCAGCAGAAGCAGAGGCACATGTAGATGACTTGAAGGCTCAGCGTGACACACCAGAGGAAAAGAAGATCAAATTGAAAGATGAGATTCAAGAGCTGGAACTGTCACTCCACAAAAAGGAATGGGAGCTAGCTAAGACACAACATCAGCTCGAAAAGGTAAATCAAGCCTGTGATGAGTCAAATCATCAGCTCCAGCGTGCAATAGAGCACATGGAAGACCTCAAAGCTCAAAACAGGGCCTACTGCTTGCACTCTGAAGCTGACAAAAGGGAGATGCAGCTCATGCAGCAGCAACTGACCAAAGCCGAGGATGTGGTTAAGCAGGCCCACCAACAACAGGCAAGTAGAGAAGGAGAGCTGGAAACCCTTAAAAGAGAACTGCGATATTCTCTTGCTATAGGTCGGAACCGACAGACAAATCTTGATGAAGCTTTGCAGGAAGAGAAGAAAGACAAGCTACTCACCAAGGGAGCTCAAGAAGGCTCGCCTTCGCTACTCTTCTCCCCCATCCGACTAGACCCTCTTTTGGCCAACAGGGCCCCACCTGATTCACCTAGAGTGGCTCCTCCCTTGTCAGGAGTAACTCCGCCTCCACAATCTTACCTGCCTTCAAACTGGCAAACCTCTTTGAGTCTTTCTGATCGAGACCTAGATAAGATTGCTCGAAACATACCACGCTTTGAACCTTATCCTGGTGGCTCCCATGACACCACAACTTACTTGAATGACATCGACTTCTACTTGCGAAAATTCCCCAACGCTACGATAGACAACAGGCTGTACCTGATCAAGGTGACTTCCAGTCGCAACGTCAGCAAGTTCATTGAGCGGCAACCTTTCCAGGTTAGAGCTAACTATAGGTTGCTCTGAGACGCCTTACAAAAAGAATTTTCGGATCCAATAGCGCAGACCGGCTTGGCTGCTGCCATTGCAGTTAAGCAGGGGAGGCAAAAATCTCCCCAACAATACTATTATCGCCTCTTTCAGGCATACTTTGGTTCCCGAAATGAACCTGGGATGGAGGAGGACATGAACTTCAAAACCCTCTTTGTGCAGAACCTCCATCCAAATACTAGTAATCAACTAGATGTCTTGGCGAACCCGCATACTGCAACCATCCAGCAACTACGCAGCCTTGCTGCGCTGGGATTTGCAAGACAAAGGCAATCCTATGCTAAACAGGCAGAGTCCACTACTATCTTGAGTATAGACAGTGACTCTTTGAAGCTGGAAGATGCCCCCAGTAGTGGAGAGCATAATGCAGCTGCATGCCCTCTCCAAACTGATCAGTCCTCTAAGGAACAGAAACGGTCTCTGATCCAACAAACTGATCAAAGTCGGAGAAACCGACATAAATTTCGGGACCGGTCCCCTCGGCATCAGCAGAGGTCGAACCGTCAGAAATCCACAAACGGTGACAACAAAGAAACCTCCCAATGGAAGAGTAACAACACAGGAGGTAAGTTTAAAACATCTCAATTTAGTCCAGAAGATCTTAAAGCCATCCTGCATCTTATCGACAAGAGGAAAAGAGAGAAAAGCAGGAAAGCTAATTTTCTCCCCATAACAGCAGTAGCCCCTACGCCTCTTCAGTCAGATCGCCTTGCAGACCAGCCCAACGCGGTGGTCGAAGAGCTTTATTTGGACCCTGGTGAACCTGAGCCCACCTCCTCACAGGGCCAAACACCAGTAGCTCCAGCTAATAGACTAAACGGATCTGAAAAGGGGGGTGAGAAATCAATCCCTCCTGGCACAGTCTTGACAGTTCAGCTTGACTCGAAAGATGAGTCCCTTGATGAAGATGCATCAGCTATACAGGTTGAACCTCCTTATCAACAGTTCTTGTGCCGTCTCACTGAGCAAGGCGCTGCACGAAAACTTTACTTGCCCATGATACTTGAAGACACTTTCGTGTATGAAGCTCTCCTTGATACAGCTGCAGACATAACCTTGATGTCATCAACACTGTTTGATACACTGTTAATGACAGTACGTCAGTCCAACAGGGACTTAAGACTCCAGTCCTGCTCTCTGAATATCCAGCCGTATGCTCCCACAGGTACTACACTGACATCCATGACCATGGTAAAACTGACCATTGGCTCGATGAGTTTTATCCATCCCGTGTACGTGTCTTCGCTTAATGCAGTTCCCCTTCTCATCGGCAAGGATCTCCTTAACCGTTTTGAACCACTGATTGACTTCCAACGCTTGGAACTCTGGGCACGGGTTCATCAACCTCTGCCAATTCTTTGTCCCAAAAATACTGTCGCTCAGTGCTGCTTCCTTGAGACCAAGGCGACAAAAATTTCTGGTCAAAAGATGAGCATTGAAACAGACCACCTGCCTGTGTGGAAACGCAGCAGTTTCATCAGCTCAGATAGAAAACCGGACTGGAATAAGGTCATAGGTCACTCTAGTGCTCCTGGTCAGGACAAAGAGTTCAATGACTAAACTGGCACTTTGGCCAAACAGGCTGCCCTCGATGGAACGCTTTGGCACTTCGACCACAGACGAACTCTCACCTGTGGTATACCAAATCAAGGTTACCAAAGGACAGGGGAAATCAAGTCTTAAATGGGTTTATCCCAATCAGATCAAACCACACAAGTGTCCCATGGGACTTGAAGGACATAGCAGCATCCCAATACAGTCCTAAGAAAAGCAGACTTCTATAGTTGTTTGTTAGCAAAACAGAGGAAGTTTTATACTTGTCCTGTAAGGTCAATTGTAGCAGATATTGTGAGAGTCTGGTATTTCTTTGATACTTTGAAGTTGATCTAAAGTTTCTTGGGTTGATTTGTTTACAAGTGGGGGTGGTTCAGCACCCACTGGTGGCAAGTTCATGTGGTCTAACCTATAACGGTTTAGCTGATGCAGTCTTTAAGTAGATTAGTAAATTTGCTTTATGTTAGATTGCTGTACTTTTATTTCAATGATTTGAAACACATAACTGTAAGACATGCAAATTTCACTGTTCCACGACGAACTATCCTTTTCATAACCTTAAAAGCTCTGACGTGTCCCTGTCCATGCAAGGTGTTATGCCAAAAACCTTTGGTAATCAATTAGTGTAAACAACAATTGTTCAAATGAGGACAAATGAGGCTCATTGACCTTTTATATTTTTCCTGTTACTATTCATCATGTTTTTTTTATTCACCAAGTAGATTTCATCATCCACCAGAATAAACATTGATCAATAGTATAGGAAACACTATATCACAAAGACATCAACACTGATCATGGAGATTGTTGTTATGCCACCTGTTCTTCCTAGCCAAGGACTGACAAATTCTAACGTAGTTTTTAATAACCGTTACAACATCCTACTAAAATAGAGGGAAGAAACCATATCGCTGCTTTGTCAGTGGACTTCCGTGTCTACGTATTACGCTCTAGGTATCCTACTGTGTCATTTTTTTTGTCACGGGATGCCACTACCATGATGTCAACACAAGCACACGGTGGGATGACATGGCAACAAAAGCCAGGACATCAACAAATGCACATGCAGGCATGGGTGGTTAGGACTGCGCAGCAAGGGCACAGATGGTTAGGTTTAAGAGATGGAGGCATATGGTTAGGTGTTCAATAACGTTCAGATGGTAACACCGGAATCATCCAAATATGATGTTGCTACAACAGGTTTTCCTGTGCCAGCGTATAATAACACCTTGACCGGTTCTGTCAGGCAGCGTTCTCAGCTGATGCCATCAAGCTGTGTTTCATGTGGCAGCAAAAGTGGGGTTTGTTTGGCAACAAGATCATATGCCATAAGCACTGAGAAATCAGCAGTATTTTACAACTTCCAAATGAGGGCGGGCTGGACAGGGCCTCAATAGTTATTATATTGGTTTGTTATAGAGCTGCAACAACTTCAATTAATTAAAATCAATTATAATAAATAATTAGTGGGCTCTATATAATGATACATGGCACCCACTGAGGCACCATCTGCTAAAAAAGGCTGTCATCTCCTTTGTCTCTAGAGCAAGTTTCTGGATAAAGAAATAAAGGATTGTCTCTTAATGGCATGAAATATTCTTCAACAACGTTAGTGTAAAATCCAGTGTCTCTCAGACCTAATTTTAGCTATTTGGTGTTGCTGTCTCTCCCGTCGAAAAACACACAAATATGGTTTAATTTCATAACAAATGTGATGGAGAGTGATGCTTTCTGTCTGTTTTCTTTTTGTTTTGTGCTGGAGCAGTGTAGCTGCCAGGCCTCCGAAGTTATCAAATGCTTAATAAACGCTTGATAAAGCTAACTCGTGCTCATATTGAATCATCACAAAATGAAGAGAAACACATGGAGGTATTTCTGTCTGTTTTCAACGTTTGGTTTGAATTCACCTGTAATCATGTGCATGTCTGTCAAAACTGATGCTTATCTGCCAGAGACAGCAGACTGAGATAACACTGATTAACTGAATAATGAGTTGAACTTATCTGATACATTTAAGTATAATGTAAAGTTATGGAGTTTTTGGAATATTTCATGTCATTATTCAGAGACCGTCTGAAAAGAGTGGTGAAAAAATGAGTTCCCTCGTCTTAAAGTTTGTTTTTTTAATGGGTTTTCTGTAAAATACCTTAAATAAGGTCTGTGGCTAACACAGGCTAAAGATATGTAGACGTTTTGTTCTGCAACATAAAATGTGGCCGCTTAAACACAATTTTTTAACTTTTAAGGTTTTACTCGTCTCAACTTGTTGCAGTTGCAAACGAGTGGCTAAATGGGACCACAGTGTTTGTCAGGGACGCTAGACATCATCACACATGACAGAAATTCATTAAATCCACTTATCTGCCTTTACAGCCTTACAGAGTTGCACTTGAAGATCTATCTCTTCATAATATTTTTCGATTGTGTTTTAATGTGTTTTTACAGTGTTTGTAGTTGTGACGGTTAAGTCATGCAACCACGATGTAGTTCATGTATAGCCTAACAACAGCATTTTGCTTCTGGCCATTTCATTTACACTTCAAAACACACAAAAGTGGTGTTCAGTTGTGAAGATTGAAGACTGAAGACAAAATGTGTAAGTGTCATAAACTTGTGTTTGTCACACAGCTTATTTTTGGCAATAATCGAAAATCCCTTTCAAAAAGGTTTTTGACAAGGGAATCAGTGTGATGCTAACTTCCTGGTTGACCTACAAAAATACATCATCCCTTCACCACACTATTTTTTTCTTTACAACAGAAACTTGAGCAATATCTGATCAAATATATTACATTTCCCTTTTATTCTCAGTGCATGGCTGAAACCGGAATGTCTTTGATTTAGATTTATATTATTGTCGTGGCCTTCTCTGGACTCTTGATCATTTATGATCATCATGATTCAGTTGTGTCGTTTGTCTGTTTTTGAATAAAATGTTGGCATTAATAGAATTTAGCCATTCTCTAGTTTGTCAGTCACTTGGTCCTGCTTAATGTCTGACTGAAGACTGAGACTTGCTCTCATCCTCCTCCCCCGAAGCCTGCTCCCATACTCCTCTTTGATTTTTCTTTCAGTGTCCACATGGAATGCAGCCTCCTTCCACACAGAGTCTTCCTCCCTCTCCTTCCCCACCCTGCAGGCCGAGCTCGCCTCTGACATCTCCTTCTACTTCAAGACCAACGCTCCTTCTGGCATCTTTCTGGAGAACCTGGGCTATGAACACTTCATCCGAGTGGAGCTCAGCTGTGAGTAAGAGCTCAGCAGACACCACTGACCACAATACAATTGATATCAAAAAGGACAGAGGAGAGTTTGAGCTGCACTACACCAAAACATCTTTTAATTTTGTGAAATGGAAACACTGTAGCTAACATCCTCTTTAGACATGGCATTGACATGCTTTTCTAGTGATCTCATCACAATTAGACAGTGCTAAATAGAGGTGTTAACAGCTACCAAGACACATTTCCCATTAAATCTCTGACTTCTTGTTGAGGTGGTCTGGGACACATTTGACCTATTGATGTATTAAATAAATCTGGATGCAGCGTTGGAGGTGGGGCCCCGTTCATTCCTATGAGAGCTGCTCACTGTGCATGAAGCAAAAAAAAACTCTTATTGCAGGTACAGAATCTGGGATCTACAGGCCCATAAGGCTTGTGCTCTAGAGACATAAAGCGGCTGAGTGTGCTGCTGAGCGGGTAACTTTCGCCGATGGAGTGACTGACTTCCAGTTTAGTGTTTTGCTAGCTTGAATGGCAGTCTAAAAAATGTAATCTTGCATCATGTAATCTACATCTAGACAGTGAAATGAGTAACTTTGCAGGGTTTTTGACACTCACAAAAAATTATCCACTGATTTACAGACGTCTCTTTCCTGATGTATGTCAAATTCTTTACAGCCTGATGCAAAATAAGCCTCTGTGCAGCCAGGAAAGGTCAAGTGGAACATAAAAAAACAAGCATAAGATTCAATCTGACCCAGCTGTCATGGTTGTGTGTGTGTGTATGTTTATGTGAACTCCTAGCTCCCTCAGTGTTGACTTTCTCCTTTGACGTGGGAAACAGTCCAGCAGTCCTAGCTGTAAAGTCCCACCTCCCCCTGAACGACAGGCAGTGGCACTACGTGAGGGCAGAGCGTAACGTGAAGGAGGTGTTGCTGCAGGTCGACCAGCTTCTCCGCTTTCTGAAGGCTCCAGCTGATGGACAGCGACGCTTACTTCTCAACGGCCAGCTGTTTGTAGGTACGTCTACCTCTGACCTGAGAGCAGAGGGATTCCAGAAAAATGACAAACACACCCACCCACCCACACACACACACACACACACACACACACACACACACACACACACACATACACACTATTTCTGTGGAAGTAGAGTGTGAGATCTGGAGGCTGTTTGCTGCTGCGGGTCCTGCAGATATATCTCAAATCTTTTGGCACCACCTACAGGTAAAAGTGTAGGAAATGCTCCCGACTTGTTCAGGATCCCTATCTGTGCAAGCAAGCAAAACCTTATTTATATGACATGTTTCATTCCAGGTGGAAGCACAATGTGCTGCACAGACTATGAGGTAAGTTGCAGGCACAAAACGAAGCTGTCAACTGACCCAAAAATGGAATCAAATGGAATCATTAAAAATAAAAATAAAAACTCATAAAATAATAAATAAGAAATAAGATGAAGAACAGACCAAAAAAGATACAAAGACATGTCAAAGTCAAAACCATCCTTTTTTTATTAAATAATGTAGTAATAGTAAAAGTATAAAAGAGGATAATACATATGAATTCAAATGAATTTAAGAATAAAAATAAAAGATGACAATTAAAAGATGATAACTGATAGTATGAGTTTTCTGTCATGACTTCTGAAGGATGGAGACACCTGTTAAAGCTTCAATCAGCACACGTCTAATATGAGTAAAAGTATGAGCATACAATTAAAATTGCAATTACAATGAATATGAGTACAATAAACAAGTACAACATAAATGAAGATGAGTAACAAGCAAAGACTACAAATGAGGACAAGTACAACAAAGACAAGTGTACGGGTCATCCCAGACAGACACAAGACTAAACGCAGACTAACTGACACAGAAAGGCAATCACATAGAAAGGCAATAGTATTTATACAATGCTATGATGTAGATGGTAAGTATCAATTACTAACATGTCAGGTACTAGACTTCTTTTGAGGAATGAGGCATGTATTTGTGTTGCTAAATTTACTGGCACTGGTCCAGTTTAGGTATCCATGGTCAAGCCTAATTTACAGGGACTAAGACTTCCCCATATATAGTTAGGTCTTCCTTGAAGTTGATAGAGTCTCGAACTAACTATGGAGGATGCATAATCATAAAAATACATACTAACAATAACACACAAGTAGATCCAACAAATAAGAAAGAATTAATAGATAAATGACTAAACCAGTAAAAATAAAAAACCTAAGTTCAAGTACACACACACACACACACACACATATACTGTAGATATAAATATAAGTTCTACAAATGGCAGTCTGTACAGGTAGGTTATTATAAGCTTTATAAACTGGAGAACTGACTCGGTTGCTTTGATGTTAATGGAAAGTTTGTTCCAAAGCTTTGGGGCTAAAATGTTAAAAGCATGGTCCCCTGCTGTTTTAAGCCTGGATTGTGGTACTTTTAATGCCACCATTAGGAATATTATCACATAATTCCAGTTAAGGAACTATGGCATAGGACTGGACCTATGTGCAAAGTTTAATTTCCTGCATGAGAAGGCAGATTTCCAGGTAGGAATAAGAGCATGGCGAAACAAGAGGGAGCAGCAGTAGAGGATGTGATGTGTGTTGTGCAGTAAGCAGTGTGTGATGGTTGTCCCAGGAGGAACAGCGTCTCAGCAGAGAGGCTTTCTGGGCTGCATCAGGACTCTGACCATCAACGGTATGACCTATGACCTGGAGGAGAGGGCCAAGATGGTGGCGGGGGTGAGCTCCGGTTGTCCCAGTTACTGCAGCGGCTCCAGTCTCTGCCACAACAGAGGGAGGTGTATCGAGAAGAGCAGCAGCTTCACCTGCGACTGCTCCCAGTCAGCCTACGGAGGACCCACCTGTCAGGAAGGTGAGAGTCACTGATCAGCTCACTTTCTTTATACAATGCAGACAAATAATATACAGATTATATTCGTCTTGAAATATTAATCCACAAAGTAGTCTTTAAGAACATGCTTTGTCCTTCATGTGAAATGTGTACGTTTAAAATATGAGGACAGAGCAGTATTTGTTCAGATGGCTGATAAGCTGGTGAGAATAAAACTGTGCTCTGAGCCTGAACATGAATGAATGAATGAATGATGGATCAATGTGTTCACACGTTTGTCTTAATGGCTGCTAAGCAGTTTGTACTTAAGTCCATTACTGTTACACTGGTGACCTTTGTAGAAGTGGCCTGTGGCCATGTGTTTGTGCTCTGCTGCTGAGTCTAGCAACAGTTATGTGTAAAAACTGAAAATACACTATGAAGGGCAGCTACGCTGTGATGTTGCTCATGTTCACGCAGTCATTCATTCAGCTGAATTTAAATGACGCAAATGCAGATTCAAGTGAGTATGTCAAAGATTTTTCATCCTCACAAGTTAAACATTTAAGCGTGTGCGGCCATGCTAGTTGCTTTGTGAGGCTGAACTTTGGCACAGTGGTACTTAATGCTAACATCGGCATGCTAATGTGCTAGTTATCAGGTACTGACTTTCAAAATTCTCAGACTTCTCCTTTAGATGTTAGCAAGGCTGATGACTTTAAAATTTAGTTTGGAGTGAGCTTTGGTATCAGTTAAGTGTTGGGATTCAAAGGACTGCGCAGATAATTTGTTTATTTGTACCACTTTAACTGGACATGTGCAGAGATCTCCCGTAAGTCCAGCTCTATTGGAAATGGTGGCTGAGACTGCATGTCCTCTGTTCTCTGAAACAAAGAGACAGCCATGTGCCTCAACCCCCAGGTGCTTGAACTTTGGCACCTTATGGTGCTTTTCCACTACATGGTACCGGCTCTACTCTACTCTCACCTTTTGTATTGGGTACTTTTCTGGGGGACGTTTTCCATTTGAAGATAGTGCCTCCTCAGTGTAGCTGGTTGTCATAGCGACGCTGTGGGATGCTGCCATGATGTCAGTTTCAACTGGGCACACATACGCACAGGGTTTGAATTACACAGTTACTTTCAGGGGAGTCCCATTCTCTAGTGTGCACCACTTAACACATAACATTCATAAATTGTGCGACAGTGTGCGGTCAACCGCTGTGTCCCAGTTCTGGGTCTGCATCTTTCAGAGGACGCAGCCTACGCGGTCTACAGAGGCAACTTTTCTGCTGTCAAGGCTCAAAGAGAGAGGGGGAAAAGTACTAAAACAAACAAAAGAAAGAAATGATGGAGCCAGAATTGTTGCTTTTATTTTTTTTTATTTATATTTTGCTGGAGGAGGAGGAGAAGCGCCTCTGTCGGTGTCTGGAGCTGATTTATCTCCAAGCAGCAGAGCCTTTCTCAGCACTCAGTGGGCAGAGCACTCCTCTGCTGGGGCAGCACAGCGGGGCTACAGCGCCGAGCTGGCTTTACATTTCCATAGCTAGTATGCTAGGTGGCTACATGTTAGCATTACTACTGTCAAGTATTATGAAAGAAATTATGAGGGTTTTAATGTCACTCTAAGTTTAACGTATCTGGTGTTTGATTTTCAAATGAGTAAAAACCCACATTAAAAGTGAAATCAGTACAAGTATTTTTGAAGATCGTGGGCACGCAAGGAATCTTGGGAATTGGAAGGTCGCAAAGGATAGTAGCGGTGCGTTCTCCAAAAAGAGGGATAAGGAGGCCGCATTTGTAGGCTGCATTTGAAGGAGCCTTTGAATTGGGACAGCCTTCGCGCAGCGTTGTGAGGTGATCGGCCTTTGAATATAGCCTCCGAAGGATGCATACCCTGAATTGGGAAACAGCTAATAACAGGGTCACTGCGAAAAAGATGTTGTGGAGTTACTACTTAAATGTAACTACTTATAGTAATTAAATTACAAAATAAATGTAATTGCAAACATTTACATCCATCCATTGTTTTCAGCCTATCCGAGACAGGGTCATGGGGGCAGCAGGCTGAGCAAAGCTCTCCCAGTGTCCCTCTTCCCAGCAACATTTTCCAGCTCCCCGAGGCGTTCCCAGTGCAGATGACATATGTAATCCCTCCAGCAGTTCTGGGCCTGCCAGGAACACCTCTAATCGGAGGCGCCCAGGGGACATCCTGATCAGAATGCCTGAACCACCTCAATAGACCCCTTTTGACCAGAGGAGCAGCTGCTCTGAGCTTCCTTAGAGTAGAGCTCCTCTCCTTTCTAAGGCTGAGCCCAGACACTCTGCAGAGGAAACTCATTTCAGCCACTTGTATCTGCGATATCATTCTTTCAGTCACTACCCAGAGCTCATGACTACAGGTTGGGCTCAGAACACAGATGGACAGGTGACACCAAACCTCCTGTCCATCTCACGTTCCATCTACCCTCACTAGTGAGCAAGACCCCGACATACTTGAACTCCTCCTCTTAGGGCAGTAACTCTCCCCCAACCCAGAGAGGACAATCCACCATTTCCCCGCAGAGAACCACGGCCTCAGATTTGGAGGTGCAGACTCTAATCTCAACCACCTCACAATTGGCTGCAAACCACCCCAGTGCATGTTGCAGGGTAAATCTGTTAGTTACTGAGAAAAACAAAGGTCATTAAATTACAGTGGAAAGGCAGATTATCTGCACATGCCTCATACAACAGTGAGGTTTTTTTAATAGAGAATCACTGGCATCATTTTATTGTAAATCACTGGCATGTGTTATGAACCAGTCTGTGGATAGAAGTGGTTCTTGACCATTGATCCATCCATCCTACCCTCAAAGACTGCCATACTGTCTTATGATTTTGAAGGATAAGATTTTGCTCAATACTGATATGATGACATGATGTTGCACATTTGATACCAACTAAAACATGTCTGTAGCATTAAGTATTGAAAACTCTCCAGTTGGCATCAAATGTTTTACGAGATTCATACTCTATTCGAGCTCTTTGATAAGATAGTTTGTGATTTAAATCTGAATTTTGCTAATTTTACAACAAGGTTTCTTGAAAACTAATATACATTAAATTCATTATTATCACTGAGAACCTATCTTAGTCATCACACATCACCACCCACGTTAAAAAGTACAGGAAAGGCTCTACTTCCTACAGAAACTTAGGAAGGCTAAATTCCGGATAAAGATCCTGGTTATCTTTTACAGAGGAGCAATAGAAAGCATACTGACTGGAAACATCACAGACTGGCATGGTTCGTGCACAGCCCAGGACTGGGAGGCTCTACAGTGGGTGATTAAAACTGCCCAGAACAACACTGGTTTCCATCTACAGAGCATCAGTGACCCCAGTGAAGTGAGGTGTCTGCACAGAGCCCAGAGGATTCTGGGCTCTGTGCAGACACTGAAAGACAGCAGCCACCCCAGCCACAGTCTGTTCACCCTGCTGCCATCTCTCAAATACATACAGAAGTGTCCCCTGCAGAAACACCATACTACGGAGAAGCTTCTTTTCCCGGGCTATGAGATCAATCATAGGATCAATTTTAATTTCATTTCTTCTTAAACTACATTTAAGAAAAATGACAAAACTTACCTTGTACCTTGTATGAATAATATTCATAGTTCCCAGAGGCTGAATCTGAACAGTTTGGTGCCTCCTTGACTTACCTTCAGTATCATGATTTGGTGAAAATTTCAACTGTACACAAGAATGTCCCAATTTATTGGCCAGATTGTCTGTAACTGTTCTTATCCCAACCCTACTCTCCAGAGGATGAACCCTTCACATTTTAATGACCCTATGACCTTTCATCCAGTGCACACTTTATATTTTTAGCTCCATAACTGGTGAGACTGAGAATAGAAACATCTTCATCAGTATGTTGTTTTTTTCTGTCCAACTCAGCTCATATTGTGTCGTGTAATAACCACTGCAGCCTCTCAGGAGGCTCACAGGACTTTACAGTGTCACTGTTATTAATAATGGGCTCTGTCTGCCTGTGATTTAACTCCTGTCCTGTTTGTGTGCAGAGGTGTCTATGTCCTTCGACAGGGAGTCCTCGGTGACCTTTACCTTCCAGGAGCCCTTCTCGGTGATGCAGAACAGAAGATCACAGGCCTCAAGTGTTATCAGAGAAAGAAGCAGCAGTGCCAAAGAGGACATGGCCTTCAGCTTTATCACCTCCCAGAGCCCGGCCATGCTGCTGACTGTCAGCACCTTCAACCAGCAGTACATTGCTGTCATCCTGGCTCACAACGGTATACACACACACACCTGTTATTTCACAGTGCACTAAACACAAACACACAGCAGGCATCAACACAATACTGCCATACATAGTTTTTAGAAATACACAGTGGGCCTCATGCAAGAAAAAATTCAATTGTCATCAAGTCCACTGATTTTTGGGATTCACCACTGTTTTCTTATTTTTGCTTTTCTCTGAGGTAACACTCTTACCAAGATAAGAAAAAAAATCTCACTTTCACAGGCCAAAAATTGTTTTCCAACACATGAAAAAATACATTTTATATTTGAGGAATGTTTAAAAATGCATGAATAGTATTTAGTCAAATTTAGAGTAACTTTAATGATTGGATCATAAAATTTTGAGGGCTAAAGGGATAGTACTATACTTGATCCCAATTACTGTGCTGAATGTAATTAAATACATTTACTGCACTAAAGTACAAATCTGAAGAACTTTTATGTTACCTGAGTATTTTAATCTCATGCCACTTTCCACTTCTACTCCACTACACTTCGGAGAGAGACATTCTACTTTTTACTTCAGTATTATTAGATAACTAATAAATTCAGATTTTTGTGCACAAAAAAAAATGCAGCTGAAACAATTAGTTGATTATCTAGAAAATTAATTGGACACTGTTTCTTTTATCGTGCATCATGTTTTATGCAAAAAATAGCATATTTCGATTTATTAAACTTAAACATTTTGCATGCCTACTTTTACTTTTAAAACTTTAATACATTTCCCCCAAATCACCTTTACTTTAAGTTTATTTAAGAGTACATTAAATTCTTCTTCTTGACACTAAACCTGCCCTTATACGGTGTTTAGGAGGTGTTACCTGTGCTAACAGGTGACTGATGATCAGTGGGAGTCATCATTGAGCACACCTGGTCAGAGCAGATTTGGGTGGTTCAGAGCTTTAGTGCATCTGGAGTTGACTTCTCATATTTTCTCTAACCAGAAAATTAAGAGAAACTGATGGGCCCTCACACCCCCAGGTATGTCAGGGTACTTGTGGGACTCCAGCTAAAGTGTTCATTTCATTTGAAATTCTCATAATGTATGCACAGAGTTTGGACCCTGGAGTGAGATATTTCACATGGTGTAGTACTAGGTGGCAGTGGAGGGGACAAAAATGCCATGTCATCTTTGTGTACATCATTTGTAGACCAAACCATGTAAATATCATGTTATTCCAATGATAATTGTCCCTCAAGGCGTACTTCCTGTTGCCAGTAGGTGGCACTATTATGACTAGTAATTATTGTCATACAGATGTGTTCAGGGTGAGGCCCTGAACCTATGAGGTTTCAGGCAGTTCGGACAATGTACACCAAAGTTACAACAATGTCCTGTTTTCTTGTAAAACATCAAAATTCAATGCCCCAAATGGGAAAACCATAAAAAAAACTCTGGATGCTTTAATAACTTTCAATTGGGAAGGTCTTAAGATGATACAGACAGAATTTCAACTGGATCTGATTAATTGTGTAGGCCAAGTTAATAAAAGTATTTTTTTTTAAATGTTATTTCCTGTGGCCACTAGGTGGTGCTATGACGACTAGTGAATATTGTTATACAGATGTGTTCAGGGCGGGACCCTTATCAAACAAATGAAGTTTCAGGCAGATCAGACACTGTACACCAAAGTTACAACAATTTTCTGTTTTATGGCAAGACATCAAAATTGTACGCCACATAACAGGAAAACTGTAACTGTTTGTTTTTTTTTTTTAGTTTTGCACAGACCTGTGATAACTTTTCATCACCAATGGGTTGAGAATGGACACACGAATTCTGAAGTCAATTGGATTAATCCTGTAGGACAAGACAGCAAAAGTATAAGTGCCAGAATTGCCAAAAATGAGCACAAAATTCAAAATGGTCAACTTCATGTTGGGTTTGGGGTAGTGCTGCACGATAAATCTAATTGCAATTGCAATCGCGATTACAGGCTGTGCGATTACATAACCGCACAAAAGACTAGCCACATCCCACGGCAACACAACTGATCTGTATTAACACTTAAGACAGCACAGAGAAAAATATGAAGAATGCATGCGAGAAAACATTGCAACGAGACTGAGAGAGGCTTTAGTAGCATGGGACCTGTGTGAGGAGCGTCAGGTGACCATCACTACAGACAGTGCTTAATAAATGGCAAAGATTCCGTTGTTTTGGCCATAGACTTCATCTTGCCATTGGTAAGTTAACTCTCTCTACACTCTTTTGCCTATCTGCCATGTGTACTATTTCTTCTTTAATCTGAATTTGTTTATATCTAGTATTATTCGACCATTCTGAATAAGTGAAACTGCATTATCAGCCTTACATAGTTCCAAACAGCTCTTTGGTTACTAGTAATTGTCTCCCTGTTATGTGTTTGCTTTTGATTTTGATGTATTTAAAAGTGTGCTATATAAATTAAGTTCTTCTTCTTGTAACGGGTGTGGTAAGGACCCAGATGCAGTACAACCGTAACCAGGATTAGTTGGTAATGACTTTTATTTAGACCAACACAATTCAGACACGAAGCAAGATGAGGTAATTCAGCACACAGTTCGTCCTTCGGGTCGGAACCCACAACACAGTCTCTGGAGGGAGATCGAAGCAACGAACCGAAGCTGACGTCACTCGGCGTGGATGTGGAGGAAACCCCGTAGCACAACAGCTCGACAGCACGTGTGGAGTTACCGTCGAGGAGAAGGCGGAAGCGTGGTCGGGGACAGGCGGAGGTTCCGAAGCCGAGTGAGCAGTCCGATGATGCAGCGGTACCGATGGGGATGGACCAGGAGGATCGTCGGGGCCAGGCGGAGATGTCTTTACCAGCGAAGCAGATCAGGGACACCAAAACGGAGCTCGTGGTCGAGGACAGAAGGCAGGTAGGTTTACCGGGGATCAGGCGAGGAGAGCAGGTCGGGGACAGGCAGGGTCGGCTTTCGGAGATCTGGCAGGAGAATGCTGGAGAGTCTTGCATAATGCGTGAGAACAATCTGGCAATGAGAGTGTGTGTGTGGCAGGCTTATATACTGGGTTGATTACTGATGAGATGCAGCTGGAGGTGAGTGAGTAGAGCAGGCAGAGTGGGCGTGGTCAGCAGGTAGAGTGAGCAGAGGAAGAGTGAATGGAAAAGTACTGAGAAGGGGGAGAGGAGCAGGAATCGTGACACTTCTTACTATTATTGTTATCATTATTATTATAGTTGATGGAAATTTACCAGCAGCAGCAGCCTGAAGCACAGTGCACCATATAAATGGAGGAGGATAGCTGGATGTGGAAAGTCCACCTGCAGCCAAAGCAAAGAAGAAAACTTTCGTCAATTAAAAGAAATACTTAAGTTTTTTGGAAAATATTAAGTTATTTAAAAAAAAAAAAAATAAACTGTAAAAACTAAAGGTTTTGTATTTTTCTCATTCTTCTTAATATTTGTATGTTCTGAGTTGAAAAAAAGCATACTTCAAAACTATTATTATTCTCTGTATTTTCCTTGATAACCAAGAAGGTAGACTCATGAGATCATTTATTTATTTATTTTATCGTAATTGCAAATGTAAATTGCAAATGTCAATATTGTTCAGTATTATCGCAATCACACATTTTTACCAAATCGTGCAGCACTAGTTTTGGGGGTGGGTCCAAGAGGCTTTTTTTTGTGTCTGGGTATTATACATAAGTGTACCTAATTTCGTAATTGTAGGTGAAACCGGCCATTGGGTCTACATGTTAGGCGGCGCTGTGGAGCCATTTTGCCACACCTGTTTCCGAAACCACCAAAATATGAAATTTTTCGCTAGGCTGGACAAGCGTACCAAGATTCATGAGTTTTTGAGCATGTTTAGACCTCCAAAAATTTGGCAGAAAAATAATAATTCCTTGCATTCCAAGAGGGTCCTCACACCGTTCAGTGCGCAGGCCCTAAATATGAGAATAATGCTGGAATGCTGCTGCATGAGGCCCAGTATGTCAAATTATTAACAAGACCATCTACCAGACCAGTCTGTTGTCACACATTTTCTTACAGAGACTAGGACTGTGATGTCAATGATAGTGAGCAGCGCAAAGCATTGTGGGTCTCTATTTTGTAGAGACTGAGTACCATACCAGTTGATGGGGATAATAAATTGTTGCTTGCCACCCACCAATAATCTCAAACAAGAAGGAAATGATGCAACTGAGTTCTTGCAGTTATTCAGATTATCAGGTTTTAAACACACAGCAATGCTGAATGTTTGCTTCGTTATCAACAGAATGCATTTTCTTTATTTTTTAGCTTTTCAGCTCGTAAGCAAAACAGTAGATCTCATATTTCTCAATAGATCTTAATTTAGCAGAGGCATTGCAAGGCATCATGGGAAAGACAAACAAATATCACCTTCAGCAACATTTCCTGAGACATGTTAATGTGTTCACAGCATGTTCACACAGGTAAGTTAAGTATAAACAGTTTTAACTGTTATGTAGTTGCCGGTGCACCACCATTGCCGTTATCTTTCTTTATAATTAGTTCTAGTATCAAGTGAATGATTAAAAAAAAAAAACTGTCAATACCCCCTCCGTGTTTATAGTAAACATTAATCACCATGAAGGAAACTAGAAAAAAATGTTGTTGCTTGAGTTGAAAGTGTCAGTGTGTGTGTGCTGAGTGGCCATTAGGTTACTAAATTTCATCATTTCTGAACTGCTGGAAAGTGCTGACACTCACTCCACATGGTATGAAAAGACATCTGGGACAGTACATTTGGCAGCTCATTAAAACTGAGCGCTCCTTGTGTTTGTATGGATCGAGGCCATTTAATTCCTTTAATTTTTTTCAAAGTAGCGCTCCTTTGCTTCCTCCTTCAGCGTCCCTCAGTACAGCATGTTGCACCGGCTCTTGGACTTCTTCGATGTATTTTTTGGCGGACTTCAATACCAACTTTTAGGTGCACCACCTACCATGCTGGATTTCTGTCTTCCCTGGAGAGGCATGCCCTAATCAATGCCCAGAATGCACCATGACGTATACTATCATATACATTATTTCATGGAAAACATAGTAACACATTTGTACTGTTTTTAAATATATAGCCCATGTGCATTCTTTGAACAGTGGTGAGTGTACACAGTTTTTGCTTAGGTTTTAAAAAGTGTTCAACAGAACTGAATTTGATTTAATCAAACATGCAGGGAGCCTGTTTCAGGTGTAACTGACAGCAACATTCAACAACACAACCTGAAACCATCCAGAGCACTCAGATGTGGATTTCAGGGTCTGCTTCCTGGCCAGCCTCATCTTTTCATGCTGTTTGTTGGTTTTGTGTGTAGGAAGTCTGCAGATCTGGTATCACCTGCAGACACACAGGAACCCAGATGTGTTCAGTCCCATCCTCAGCAGCCTGGCAGATGGACGACTCCACCGAATCAGAATCCACCGTGAGGGCAAATATCTCTATGTGCAGGTAAGTGATGGAAGGCATATACAGTATATATATACTGTATATATAGTATATATACACATACATATAGTTATATAATTTTATAATAAAATGGAGTACTGTAAATTACTTATTGCAAATATTGGCATGTCATTTGTATTCAGTAATTGTGTACATTTTAAAGAAATCTGACCCTACCTTGGCTTACTTAGATACACATATGGAAAAATGACCAATTCAACAAGATTTGTCAGTCTACAAAAGTGAAAAGACAAAACACTCTGCTTCTAAAACACTCCTGATGTGGTGTGACACTGTGCGGTGGAGATAACAAATCTGTTCACAGCCAAAACATCAAGTTTAACAGCTGTGATTTTAGCGTACAAAAACGTGTGACCTGTCAGATTCTCTGATGCTTGAGGATCAACCAAAAAGACCAAAGTGATGATGATATTATCATGCGAGGTGTTTGTTCACTGCAGACAGACTGTGCACTACAGTTTATTTTCACAGCTATTTATTTTTTAAATCTAATATAGACATATAAGGCAACAGTTTCAGATTAAAACTAGCTTTTTGTGGCAGCCTCTAGCTAACCTGCTAGAGTGTGCGCCCCATATGCCGAGGCCATTGCAGCGGCCATTGTTCGATTCCAGCCTGTGGCCCTTTGCTGTGTGTCACTCCCCCACTCTCCCCCACTTCTCCTGTCATTCTACAGCTGTAGAATATAAAAAATAATAATAAAGGGAAAAATCCCCCAACTCACAGCTCATATTTTATTTCCTCTGGCAACTGCATCTGGTCCTCCTCCCGTTCAGACACATTTTCAGACGTCCCAAGTCAATCACAATCATTTCAAATACTGTACAATCCCTCCATTGCACCTTTTGTACATAAATTTTGTGTCCTTTATATTCTAATTTGTCATTTTATATATTTAAGCTTCTATATTTTTTATCTTATGTTCTATTCTATTTAAATTCACTATTTTTATTCTTCCTTTATGTTAATTGATTTGCTCCAAAACACCAAGTCACATTTCTTGAAGATGTGAATGTACTTGGCAATAAAATTGGATTCTGATTCTGATCCTGATTCTGATTGGGATTTTGATTCTGATTTATCTAATATGAGTGTTTAACACAACGACAACTGACAACTTGCAAAGGCTTTGTGCTTTATGCAAAATATGCAACATAGTGCTGTTGAAGCATTTTCAAATAACAAAAACATAGAGATTCCAGACTAACTTGCATTTACAGTTAATGTGGATATTTCAGCTATAAAACAAAATGTGGACTTAAGGAAGATGATGATGATGATGATGATGTTTATAGTGATTTACAGCTAAAAACCCTATTTAGGCCACAGAATACAGTGAAAGAAATTGTCTGCATGTAACATGCATGACTTTGCACCCATAAAGCACCCTGCACCTACCCTTGCACAAACAGAGTAACAATATTACCCACCATATCACAAAGTTACATCAGTATCTCCCACTGTCTGACACCAGGAGGAAATAAAAGCAAATCACATCAGGCAGAGCCATCATGCCTCCTTCTTCTCTGATAGTGATGATTGATTGCCAGAGTAACCTTTTCTTAACCTTTAAATAGGAGATATTTTCCCATAGTTATGAAACATTTATCACCATAAGCAACTGTGTCTTCATGAATCCTGCGGCGCAGCACAGATCTCCATCAAACATGCCCTGCACATTGTGTCGAGGGCTGGGATCAGAGAGAAAACATGATCATACATTAAACATTAAACGTGGGCATGTTGAAGGCTGTGACGTTCATGACCTTTAAATACAGTGCTCTCCCTATCATGACAATTCAGTGGACAGTTTTCCTCAGTGGAAACTCACTGTCTGTCAAACTGGGTAAAAGGATGACTCTCCCACTGTGCTGCACAGCCAGTTACCAAGCTACCAAACCAGCACAGTCCGAGAGTGGGAGTGGGAGTCCTCCTCCCACTTGTATTTGGGTGGCTGCTTGTTTAGGGCTCTGACAGTATAGAGCAAATTGGTCCAAAAAGAGAAGTTTCTTTGGTTTGTTTTTTTTCCCCTTAGTTTTTTTTTTGAAAAAATGTAAATCTGTGAATTTCTTGCAATTTGTGGAACATTTCTACCAAGTTGCGCATTGTCTTTTTTGCTCAGGTATAAATACTTGTGAAAAGGCATCTGAAAGCGGCACAAGAAAAGTGATGTAGCTCCAGGTTTCACAGGGTTAAATATACTTGATCAAAGCAATAAATCAAAGTTATGAGTAGCACCTTTATTTAAGAGAAAATGAATACAAATTACAACATTTTACCAAATATAAGTGCTTTCACACTAATAAAGAAAAGGTCTACAATGCAGTTACATTAGTGGCAGTATCTCTTATAACAAAGTACACAACATAATGTGACACAAGCTGTCACAAACATGAAACAAACCTCTCAGTGAGACAAACACCTACAGGAACAACATGAATGTAAGAAGTGACACAAAATGATTAAATGAAGGGGTAAAATTTCCATTTAATCTGCAGTGCAGTCAGCAGAGAAATCATCTAGAAATGTCACCAAGGCATTTCACACTTTGCACTTCAACAAGGACCTTATGAAAAATGCTGCAGTGATTTAGAGAGCTCACACAGACCATAGTGCTTTTCGCAAACATATCAAAATAAGTCCAGTTATCTTTGGCTCGATGCACCACAAGCCTTTAGCTGAGTGTTAGATGTGTATCAAGCCGGCCATCTGAGTCAGCATGACAGAGCACAAGTGAACAGTCTGAAGCTCTTACAAGCTAATAAGGGCTGATAGTGGTTTGTTTGAATCAGTCGGGAACACAATTTATCATGTACAGCAATGTGCTGCTGCTGCTGTCTTAGTCTGAGTTTGTTGTAACGGGCTCTGTCTCTGATTACTGTCCACCCTGCAGATTGACCAGGACATCCACAGAAAGTACACGCTGTCATTTGATGCAGAGCTGATCTTAATCAGATCCTTGACATTGGGCAAAGTCATCAGTAAGTACTCTCATCATGTTGAGGTTTCCTGAGAAAAGGTTGAGTCAACACAATGTATCATTTTGGCGGTGGGGGTTGATTACACTTTGAGCTGTGGAGCCACAATGGCATGGTGTGGGTATTTTTCTCTGTACAGCACAGACAGGTGAAAAAGCTGATGTGGTGTTGAAGGTGTGAGTCAGTCTCCTGCTGCTCTTTTCACATCTCTGTGGCTTTTGTGTTGGCACTATTCCTCTCTGTGATAATTCAAACTCATCTGCTGACCACAGAGCACACAGTATACACTACAGCTCCTGTGTGGAGCTCTCCTTTTGTAGCTTTTTCACTTGGGCTCAATTTTAGTACTAGTCCCCACATGATCCCTGAGGTTCAGTACCAGTACCTCCCTCAGGGGCTGCAGGTTTTGGTTTTCACATTTTTAAGGCCAATCAATGTGCACATTTGGTGTGCATGCAAATGCTCTCGTGTCTGTATCCAAGAAATGCACTATATCTGGCAGTGAGAAGAGCAGTGCTGTGGTAAAGGGATACTTTGCTGATGTTCAACAAGCTTTGTATCAAAACACTGTGGGTAGTTTGTGTAGATGAACTGTGGTAAACTTCCTTCTATCTAACCAGTGCCCAGATATCCCTCCTCCCCCTGGGGAAACACCGCCAGATGACACAATTTATGTTAGCCATTCAATTACAGAGTCCCTCTGGCTCTTGGGGCTGTTACTTGAATTACAGGCTCTAATTAGGCATTTTTATGTTGCCCGCCAAACATGCCACCACCACTGTGGACACAGAGTATATGGCTGATCCAGAGATAGACCTGCCCCTCTGTCTGTCTCTGAAACTCAGGTTGAAATCTGTTCAAATAATAAAACTAGGCAGTGCTGATCAAATATTAACCAAGATTATTTTACTGCACTGCTTATTTTGGGCACCATAAGTGTGCACCATACTGCTTTCTGCACAGTAAAAATGGAGGCCGAAAAAGGATATCAAACAGCTCAAATCAAATATAAGCCAAGATTCTGATAAAGAGTTACACATTTCTTGCCTCAAATGTTTTCAGGAACATCTGTAAGTTTACTGTTTAACCACAATATGAGATCTGGCCAGCTGCCATTGTGTCAAACGGATGAGGTAGCATTATGTCACCCACCAGCAGGAGCAGTCATTGGTCTGCATTCCAGTGGTTTTAGGTTTTGTACCTTTTAAGCAAAAGCTAATGCCACAGTCCATTTTCTCTGTTTTCTCTGGTCATGTAGCACCAATTTCTGAAGTATTTGCATCTTTCTACTTTTTGGCCACCCTAGTTTTATGTGAAGAGTCTCTTTTATCAGTGAAATACTTCTTTAATGATGCTATTGTCCAATAAGTATTTGGCTACACTGCAAAATAAGCACATTTTTGGTGCTATTCTGTCAGTGGATCAATTTATTGTGCATGGTGGAACAGTATAAGAAGACACAATGAGCTGTTAGATGAAGAGCTGCAGGTGACAGGCTCTCACCACAGTTTGTGAGATTATTTTCTATCCAATTGAATAGTCAATCAAACACAATGTGAGTTCTAATCTTTGGTCACAGCCCGTCTCTGCATAGTATATCACCACTGTATGGATAAATGCAATAAAAAAGGCTAATAATGTTGCACGCAAATAATTTCAGTATAATTATCTATCCATTTTTCTATCTATCCAGGAAGAGACAACTTCCAAAACGACGTAGTTCAAGCAGGTCTGAGGGGTTTCATTGGCTGCCTCTCGTCAGTCCAGTTTAATCATGTGGCTCCTCTGAAAGCAGCACTGCTGAATCGAGGGAGCTCACTGGTCACCATCCAAGGTCCACTGGTCCAGTCAAACTGTGGAGCGCTGGCTGACTCAATCACATCCAACAATCTGCAAGGTAATACTCTTTGTCAGTCAACTAGATTCAGGCAACCAAAAACCCTTTAACAACTAAACTAATAACTTTTAGACATAGCTGACACTCTTTAGTGCTGCTCTGATGTTCCTCCAAGCTGTGAGTCTGTGGGAGCAGTCAGCTCTGGCTGGGAATAACCACACACCTTTTTTGTTATTTCTGGTCAGTTCTGTAGGCTCCTAATGACTAAAAAGTTGCAGTGCTGTAGTCTTTATTGCGACACTAACCTCAGCTAAAGAATGGAGTATTCATGTTATGTTCCCGGCCTAGGGGGACCCAGGACACAACACAAAAGCGCTCTCCAGCTCTCCCACTCTCAAGAAAAAACAGTCTACGAAGTTTAGAAAGGCAAAATGAGCAGTTTATTACTCAGATGTGAGCAACCAACAGAATACAACACAAAAACGCACCTTGGTCCCTAAACTTACCCACAAACAGAAAATCAAACAAAAGACAGGTCTCTTACCTAAATGCCTAACTGACAAACAGGACCATGTTCAATAAAAGAAAAGTGGTTACTCACTCCCTAAACTACTTAACAATCACAAGTGCTCAAACATGTACAATGCATCATAAACCAAAGGTATCTACTCTAGTAGGCCAAAAGGATGCTAATCAAGCACAAAATCACAAACTACACAAATTCAGATAACACATGGTCTCAGACTGGCTCTGTTGGGAGTGGAGGAGGCAGCCAATCCTGCAGCAGCCAAGCCCCCTGGAACACCCAATGATGATACTCCAACTGCATCACACCATCAGTCAGGATAATGCCATGTAAGGACACTGGCACACACAGGCAACCCACCTCCCATCCCCACCTGGCTGTACACTGGTGCATAATAACACCATGATCGGTTCTGTCCAGCTGCATTCTCAGCTGGTGCGGTCCAGCAGCATATCATGCTTATGCAAAAGCTGGCTTTTGGCATTTGGATCTTACAATAAAAGTGCCATCAAAGCAAGGGTATTTGACTTCTGGTTGAGAACAGACAGATTATATACATTTGCCACCTGACAGAAACAGAAATTCACAAATGCCCTCCAGCAACTTGATTTCAACCAGAACTAGCATGCATGTGAAAATTATGCTATCTGATGAAGAGCAGGTACATGCAGACAACAGTGTTGGTTTTCTTTAGTCACTTAAAGTTTAAAGAAAATCCAATGACACAATCCCCAAACAACACCAGACAAAGGAAAGAAAAATAATAATGAAATACAATAGGTAAAGACTTACTAAAAGATGAAAAGCAAAAAACAGGTAAATCAAAATAACAATATCAACATAACATGAAAATTAAAGTTATAAAATTTTACATGCACCACTGTTAAAAGTCAATGCATAGTCCTTAAAAGCGTACCTTTCACATATGCCACAGGACGGCATCAGCTGAGAATGCAGCCGGACAAAATCACAGACAATGTTAATATAGGCCTTCAGAAAGCACCTGCTGCAGCAGCATGATTTAGGACAGGTGGTGTTACTTGAGAATGCAGCCATACAGAACCTGTTGCATCCACATGATATGAGTTGGTACAAGGTACAAGGTAAGTTTACTGTCATTTTTCTTAAACGTAGTTTATGAAGAAATTCAATTTAAAGGTGATCCTAAATACTGCTACATCTTTTGGCATCAAAGGAGAAGTTGAGGCATCTCACAGCCTCAGGAAAGAAGCTGCTCTGTAGCCTGGTGGTTCTGCAGCGGATACTTCTGTATCTTTTTCCAGATGGCAGCAGTGTGAACAGACTATGGCAGGGGTGGCTGCTGCCTTTCAGTGTCCTTTGGGCTCTGTGCAGACACCTTACTTAACCGAGGTCACTGATGCTCTGTAGATGGGAACCAGTGATGTTCTGGGCAGTTTGAATCACCCACTGTAGAGCCTTCCTGTCCTGGGCCATTAGTATGCTTTCTATTGCTCCTCTGTAGAAGTTAACCAGGATATTGCTCTGGAATTTAGCCTTCCTAGTGTCCGGAGAAAGTAGAGCCTTTTCTGTGCTTTTTTAACCTGGGTGGTGATGTAAAATGACCATGATAGGTTCTCAGCAGAGCCCTTGAAGAGACAGTCACGTCATCTCCGTTTACTCCATTGGACCGTTTTTCCACAGCAATGGCGGAACATGAAGCATCTCAATAGTTCCTGGAAGTAGCATTAATTGTGGAGTTGCAGCAGAGAAGACCATTTGTGATGGGCTTTTAAAGGGTAAGATGTCTAAAGAATTATCAGCATATCTTAGCTAAATTAACGTGCATTAAAGCATGATATTGGATTATCTCCTACTAAATTAGTTGATTTACGAAGCAATAACAGATATGCTTACAGAGTAGGCTAACGTTAGTAAACTGTACTACATATACTGTACACATATTGTTAGCTGCTAACAGCCAGTCAGTTGAAATGTCCTGTTATTGAGTAATTTCATCTAACATCAGTTAAAGGGGAGAAAAGGCTTGTGTGATCTATTTTACAGGTCAGTGTGAGTTACATTTCAGCTTTGTTAAATATAACATGGTGCTTGATAACAGAGTGCTATTTTTGGTACATTAATATTGATTAATATTGATTGATATGGATTAAGAGTGCATATTTGAGACATCTAAACAGGAAAGAAAACAAACATTACTGTAAACAGAAACATAATTTAAGGTTAATGTTTTTAGCATCATGATTCTGTTGATTCCATGTCTTTATTATGTTACAGCTCAGCTGATTTTCCATTGAAAGACCTGAGTGAGATCACAGGGTAAGTCATTTAGACATACTTGGCTTAATGTGGAATTATTCTAAACACTGAAATTGTTACACTACTGTGTTATATTATTAATCATGCTAAACATATATTTAATTACGGTGTTATATATGTTATCTTGTTACTGTATATTGGTAACTTACTATAGGCACGCTGGGTGCTGGAGGAAGGGCTATGGATGGACTGCTATGTGATGGAGGATGCTGCGGATCAGTGCTGAGTGGACCTTTGTGGAACTGAAAACTTATACATCATAAAATGTAAGAAGCTCATGTTGTTTCGAAGCGGGTTAAAAAAACGCAGAAGGCTCTAGTTTAATGCAGCTCATTAACGTATTAATCCAGTAGAGGGCAATATTAAACAGCCTACTGAAGGTTCTCTTGAGTGCAGGTCTGATTACTTCATGCATTCACATGCACCGATTTACACTTTGTATTAAAATCACTCTCTGATATTCACAGTAGTGTGATGACATAGAACAATGAAGTGGCCTAGACCTTTTAAAACAAAGGAAAAAGCTTAGACACAGGGACGGGGAGGCTGACAAAGGATCAAAGTCTGATAAATTATTAAAAAAGGATCAATATTTGTAGGCCTATCATATGAAACACTATAGACAAATGCTGAAGTTAGCACAGCAAAACTTAACACAACTAACAAAATTCCATAACTGAAGCTGGGGAACAAACACACCTCATCTCCCAAAGCGGTTTCCCACCCAGGCCTATAAAGGTATGTCTAACCCTCTCTCCTGTCTTTTTCTTCATCTCTCTTTCAGCAAAAGAGCTACACAGAATTTAATGAAGCCTGGAGACTCCCTGTACGAACACCCTCATCCTGAGTGTCATCTTCCTGTCCTCTGCAAGCCTTTCCCTGTTCCTTATTTTTATTAAACCATACACAAGGCTTCCAAATGGTGTGCTCTTTGTTTGAGGAAAATGTTCTAATGCAGTTTTTGAAAATCATAATCTCACATATTTTTTGTAGTTGTAATCTGTGGTGAGTGTAAAACTACTTCTGCTGGCATTACTCAACAATTTTTTCCTCACCTGAGTGTCAGTGGAGGAAATGTGCATGCGTACCCTCTTTCTTTACTCGACTGGATCATCCCCTGCAGCACAGCAAAGCATGGTGGAGACTATCTGAGAGGACACCACAAAAGAAAGGACACATACCAACAGCTTGATGTGCTATTTATGTTCCTGAGATTACTAGATATGAATTCAATTAATTAATTGTAGTTAGTAAGTCAGTAGAAAGACAAAGATAAATAAAATACACATATTTATATGTCTATAAACTGCTGCTGGGGCTGCTGCTAGTCCATTGGGAGTCCACTGCAAAGCTACAATATGTGACGACTTGGGATGAGAACATGTTGGCTACATTCCACTGGCCTCAGAGTGCATAAGCAGAATGCACAAAACGTGCACAAATCAATTAAAAGCCTTTGGAATAAATAAATAAAAAGGCTACAAGCACATCCAAATTGTCCATAATCCGCTCAGGCTGAAGACAGGACATTGTGAAATAAGGCTGACAGTGCTTATTATTTTCAGGCTGCAGTGGCGTGGAACATTGATTCACTCAGAGCCAGACTTTTTTTCAGAAAAACCCAAAACACACCTGATGGATCATAAGGGGAATTGGCAACACACACAAAATGATAAACATTTTCATAAGAAAAAGGCTTCCGCCTCTGGGAACACTATAGTGCTCAGAGCAATATCTGCAGTTTCATGGTACTGGATGATTAATGTTTCCAGGGTCAGATATATCTGTTACACACCCAAAAGAAAAGCAACAAAAAACAAAAGAAATAAAGGTCCTCCTTTTTTACATTCCTGGTTGCTTTGAAGTGTTGTTTTTTGTGTTTTTCCTACACTGCTTGTTGGATAAACTCATTGATGAATAAAGATGCAAAAACGAAATATTTGTTTCATTCTTAAACTGGCTATTCAAAAGTTCCCCATTGAAAATACCACTGTGCATTTGCTCATTATTCAAAGCTAATTAATTTCTCACCCGTTTCCACAGATCATGCTGCAACAGCAAACAGCGAAAAGGAGCACCATGACACCCGAAATGATGTGGCTGTAATAGCAGGTCTGTTGTTTCACTCTCATTCTCATCACTCTCTCCATCTGCCTCCATCTTGATTATTTTTTCTGGTCTGTTACCTTCTTTGTCTCTTTAGCTCAAGCTCACTTAGACTTTCACTTCCTTTGTTTGTTTCCTGATAGTGGTTGCTACATCCGATCATCTATTTCTATCTCTTCTCTGCATCTTCCTCTGTCCACCAACCAGCTGCATCATCTATTTCCTCCCTCACCACATCTAGTCAAGTCAAGTCAAGTCAATTTTATTTATAGAGCCCAATATCACAAAACATGGTTTGTCTCAAGACGGCTTTACAGTGTACGACATCCCTCTGCCCTTAGACCCTCACATCACCCAAAGAAAAACTCCCGAAAAAGAACCCCTGTAATGGTGGAAAAAAAAAAAAAAGGAAGACTCCTCAGGAAGAGCGGCAGAGGATGATGAGGGATCCCTCTTCCAGGACGGCAAGACGTGCCATAGATGTCGTAGATAACAAATGAAATACAATTGTGGCAAAAAGGACAGAGAAAGAGAGAGGGGGAGAGAGGAGGAGAGAGGCACAGCAATAGCAGAAACAGACGCATGTCATATTACAATAATAGGTGAGAAATCATCAAATGCACTCTATGATGATATTGTGGGTGTTGATGAAGAGTATCATGCATATATTGATACGGAGGTGTCCAAAGGCATTATCACGGCATTGGTGCAACCAGGACCAAGACCATGATCAGGGCAAGCAGGGGGTACAGTATCAGTGCAGCCACAGCACGAGCACAACCAAAGGCATGGTCACAGTGCCAGCAAAGATATCATCACAAACAGGCACAGCCAGAGTTGCGGCCAGGATCTGGGAAAGCTAGCAAACAGTTTCATCAGGTTTCATAGATAGATACATTTGCGTATCGTCAACATAACAATGAAAATGTATAGACTGTTTTCTAATAATGTTGCCTAGAGCAAGCATATATAAAATAAAAAGGATTGGTCCAAGCACAGAACCTTGTGGCACTCTGAAGCAGACCGTGGTATGCGCTGAGGATTGATCATTGATGTGAACAAATTGGGAACGATCTGCTAATTGCGGCACTGAGATCTGAAAGGATTAAAACAGAGACCAGACCTGAATCAGAAGCAATCAATAAGTCGTTATTCATTTTTACTAGTGTCTTCTCTGTACTATGATGAAGTCTAAAGCCTGACTGAAAGTCCTTGAATAAACTGTTATCTTGGAGAAAGTCACAGAGTTGAAGAGCAACCACTTTCTGAAGGATTTTAGAAATAAAGGAGAGATTAGATATCAGTCTATAGTTGGCTAAAATCTCAGAATTGATGGTGGGCTTCTTTTGAAGAGGTTTAATGACAGCTACTTTAAACATACATAGACACATTGATTATATCTAATAAAGAATTGTCTAATAAGGGTAAAGCGTCCTTAAGTAGCCTCGTTGGGATGGGGTCTAGTAGGCATGTTGATGGCTTAGATACAGAAATCAGAGTAGAGAGTCGGCAAAGGTCAATGGGGGAAAAACTGTCCAAATCAATTCCAGGCCTTGCTGCCATGTCCAAGCTACCTGAGTCCGGGGTCAGGTTAGTTAAGGGCAAGAGATGATGGATTCTATCTCAAATAGTTATGATTTTATTATTAAAGAAACTCATAAAATCGTCACTGCTTAGGGCCGAAGGAATACAAGGCTCTATGGAGCTGTGACTCTGAGTCAGCCTGGCTACAGTGTTGAAAAGAAACCTGGGATTGTTTTTATTTTTCCTTAATCAATGATAAGATAATAAATGATAGTTTGGTCTGACATGGCGAGGAGCCTTCTTATACATTGTAAGACTATCCAGCCAGACTAAACGGGACTCTCTCTGGTTGAACACCAATTACTTTCAAATTTTTTCGATGTTTGTTTCAATTTGTGGATCTGGGGTTAAACCATGGGGCTAATTTTCTTTGTTTCATTATTTTCATCTTGAAAGGTGCAACAGCGAGAGCTGATCACAGTGAGCCAGTAGCACTATCAACGAGACAATCAATTTGAGAATGACTTTAGTTGGTAAGAGTCTTCTCAGTCACTGTGAGACATGGTATTAAGGTCAATGCAGAAGGAATCAGTTTCTTAAATTTAGCCACTGCTGAATCAGACAGACATCTAGAACAGGAACTCTTGCTTAGAGGCTTGTAGTCGAGTAATAAAAAATTGAAAGTTATTAAATAATGGTCTGACAGAGCGGGATCCTCAGGAAAGACTAATAAATCTTCAATATCGATGCCGTATGCTCGGACAAGCTCTAGGGTGTGGTTGTTGTGGTGGGTGGGTTAATGTACATACTGACTGAAGCCAATTGAATCCAAAAATGTGGAGAAAGCAGAACTAAGGCTATCACTATTAATATCCATGTGAATGTTAAAATCCCCTATGATAATTACTTTGTCTGATTTAAGCACTAAACTTGATATAAGCTCAGAGAATTCAAATAGAAATTCAGAGTATGGGCCTGATGTAGTACTCCTTCATGTGCGGTAAACTATAACAACTAGAATGGGCTGTAGAGTTTTCCAGGATGGGTGAGAAAGACTAAGAAAAAGGCTTTCAAACGAACTATAGTTTAGCTTAGCTTTAGGGTGAATTGCTAAGCTTGAATCAACAATAGTAGCGACTCCCCCTCCTTGGCCGGTGTCACGTGCAACTTGACTATTTACATGACCAGGAGGAGTGGATTCATTCAGGCTAACGTACTCATCAGGACAAAGCCAGGTCTCAGTGAGGCATAATAAATCAATATGATTATCCAATATCAAATCAGTGACTAAAAGAGCTTTGGTTGATAGGGATCTAATGTTTAAGAGTCCGCATTTAATTCTCCTGTTATGATGCTGTTTGACAGGAGATGTATTAGTTTTTATCAGATTTTTTTTGTACAAGTCCCCTTTTATTTATTTTAGATTTAAACAAATGAAGTGGTCAGGGGATAGACACCGTTTTTATAACATTTACATTATGGGTGTGTGACTGTTCTAGAAGCTCAGAGAAGTGTGTAAGACTGCAATTCTGCACCCTGGTCCCAACTCTGGAATGTCATGGCTTTGGGCCTCTAATAAACTCGGCCAGATTCCTAAAGAGGAGGGAAGCTCCATCCAAAGTGGGATGGACGCCGTCCCTCTGGATAAGACCAGGTTTACCCCAAAAAGAGTACCAATTATTAACGAAGACCACATCATTTGCTGGACACCACCTCGACAACCAGCAGTTCAGTGATGACATGCAGCTAAACATGTCATCACTGGTCACATTGGGGAGGGGTCCAGAGAAAATTACAGTGTCCGACATCGTCTTTGCATACTCACACACCGACTCTATGTTAATTTTAGTGACCTCCGATTGGTGTAACTGGGTGTCATTGCCGCCGACGTGAATAACAATCTTACTGTATTTACACTTAGCCTTAGCCAGCAGCTTTAGATTTGACTCTACGTCGCCCACTCTGGCCCCAGGGATGCATTTGACTATGGCCGCTGGTGTCACTAACTTCACGTTTCGCAAAAGAGAGCTACCAATGACCAGCGTTTGTGTCGCTGAGCGGGGAGTACTTATTTGAAACGTGAGGGGGGGTGGGAGGTGTACCGTGGGCTTCGGCTTACTATGCTTCGCTCGGACAGTCACCCAGCCTCCCGGCTGCAAGGGGGTTGCTGGGGGACGGCAAGCAGAGGCTACGTTATGTCAATCTGCACTGGCTACAGGGGGCTTGCTAACTATCGCAGCTAAAGAGGAATTTTCCATGGTGCGGAGCCGCACTTCCACATCTATGAGCCTCCTGTTTGGCAACCTTACCTATGGCACTTCTCCTCTGCACATCCAGCAATCTCAGTCTTGCCTCTCTTATTTTGTCTCCAAACTGACTGAGCTGTTCCTCTAACATACCCATTTCTGAGCCTGTCCATCACTGTCAACTCTGCCACCTCCAGCTCCGCCTCCTGTCTTTTCACCAGTGCCACCATCTTCAAACTATTCAGTATGCAGCTAGTTTCACTAGCATCCTGTAAAGTTTCTCTTCCACCCTTGCGTGTGCCCCTCTGTCGCAAATCACTCCTGACACTCTTCTTCACCCAAACCACCCAGCCTCCACCCAAGACACTTGTATTATCATGTATGTATCTTGAAGGCTGGGCTCAGCCTTCCAGATAGGCTGAGGAGCTCAGAAATTTGAAGGGAGCTCAGAGTACAGTTGTTACTCCTTTGTATTAAAAGTAGACAGCTGAGGTGGTTTGGAAATCTGATCAGAATATTTCTGGGGCCCCTTCATTTGGAGTTTTTCGAGCACGACTTTTAGAAAACCCAGGGTAGATCCAGAAGGTGCTGGAAGCATCTGGCCTTGGAATGCCTCGGAATCACCCAGGAAGAGCTTGAAAATGTTTCTGGGGTTAGGGACATTTGGTATACATAGCGGAGCTTGCTGCTCCGTGACCGGGCCATTGAAAAGCAGATGAAATGAATGGATGGATGATGGATGGTATTTATATTCCTCTTCCTGGAGGTGAACCAGGACAGGGGGCCTCCTGTTTCTCTGGTAGTCCACCACTAGCTCTTATTTTCTAGTCTTGCTGATATTGTGCTGCGGGCTGCGGGTGATTGCTGTGGCATCTTGTGATGGAGCTTTTTAACAGTCTGTTATACTCCTTGTTGGATTTGTCTATGCATCCAACAATGGAGGAGCCATTGGAAAACATTTGGAGGTTGCAGCAACCAAAGTTGATACAAAAGTCTGAGAAGTAGATTGCTAGGAAGAAATGGCCCCAGTGGATGTGCGATCTCCAACGTCGGTGCCAGTAAAGTTTTTTCAGTGTGCCAGTGTTGCTAATCACAGCCTCAGAAAAATGTCCAGAAAAAGCCTATCAAAAATTTTTTTTTGATATTGTATATGGTATAATACCAACACAGAGTATTTGTACTTGTAGCTAGACAGGCACCTGCTAATGTGTGTGTCCTTTCTGTTCCTAGGTGTTGTGACAGTGGTGTTCATCATGGTCTGCATCCTAGGCGTGGTGATCCGCTTCATGTACGGGCGGCAAGTCCAGAGGAGCAACCACAGTATCACCAAGAAGGAGCACCACCACAGCATGGAGATAGACAACAGGACTGAGCTGCATCTCCACAACAGGGACAACATGAAGGAGTATTACATCTGACTACACAAGGGAGTACTACATCTGACTTCAAGAAGGAGTACTATATCGAACCAGGAGTACAAGATTTGACTACATGAAGGTGTACTACATGGGACCACATGAAGGAGTACTAAATCAGACTAGGGATACAAGATCTGACTACACAAAGGAGTATAACATCTGACTACATGAAGGAGTACTACATCAGACTAGAAATACAAGAAATGATTACACAGAGGAGTACTACTAACACAGATCTCGGAGCTCCAGACGTGCATGTTGAGTAGAGAGGAGAAGCTGAGAGAAATGCAGCCACTGTGGTTTTGAACCAGCAAATGAATGAAAGATGAGGGATTTAACACAACTTGCTGCACAACAATGAATGAACATGACCTTTCATACTTTAAATGCTGAATATTTCCACATTTCAGTAGAATATACCTAATAATACCTGGAAATAAAGAGAAGTAGGCCTGGCCTGTAAGATATGTGCACAATCGCTGCTGTCTTTAAGTGTGTTGGTGAATGTTGTGGTGATGACAGGGAAGAGTAACAGGGGGCCAACACTGCCTACTGTATGAGTGCCTAATTTGTCCTCAAGTTTTTCTTTCAACATTTCCATTTTTTACAGTGAATGGCACCAAGGGTGTCCTATTCCCATATGCAATATGCTTGTTATCTTTAGCCCACCATAGAATTTAGATGGAAGATGTTAGAAATTGTAATCACCCAGTAACTTAACCTGTCAGCCATTTGAACATAGAGCGATGTGCGCAAATTTTCTTTCACTGACTTGTTTGGCACCGCACTGTTCCAAGTAGTATGGAACTAACACACCTGGAACACTAATTAAAGTACTAAATTAGTTTTAACTCAGAGTTGTACCAATCTCTGGATCACTTGGAACCTTAACATTACCTGTGACCTTATCAATTTTTTGTTTGTTTGTTGTAGGTTTTTTGTTGTAATTTCACACACATATGTTTATATAAACATAAATTGAGTCATGTCATGTGATAACTTCTCCTCTCCTTGTTAATGATTTGTACAACTGTAGTTTTAATAGGGGTACATTGTAAAAATTGATAATTTAATAATGAAAGTGAATATATTCTTATCCATTTGTTGTGACATGGTTACTTAGAGTATGGAACAAAACAGTACACCACATGGCCAACTGGCCAAAAGTATATGGACAGTCATTTTCTTTCCTTACATTCTTTTTTTCTTTTTCTTTTTCTTTTCTTTTTTTTTTTTTTTTTTACCAATTCTTTAATTATTAGGTATGTATCATTTACTGAGCAATAATCTATTACAGGGTCCCTATTCAAAATGTCCTCATCACAAATCTTCAGTAGTTTATATTATGGAGTCCCTTGGAAATTAGGCCTATATCAGTGTATCTAGGGGCTCCAAGGCAAGCCTGAGTCAGTCCTAACTATAAGCTTTATAAAAAAGGAAAACCTTGACTCTGCTCTTACAGAATATCTTAACTTCACTTTTGGCTTGAGTGCCTCCTCCCTGGAGCATGAAAAAAGTCTCAAAACTTAGAGAAGGGGGTTAGACACACCCAGTCACATAACTGTATCAGCCATAGACTGTATGGTATCAGCCAGTCGCAAAATTCAATTTCAATAGCAGGGTTTTTTTTTTTTCAACAATGTGTTTATTAAACTTATTTTGCAAAGCATGTGCGGGAAGGGTTGATACAAAGTATAGCAATAGTAATAGTGCTAAAATACAGGCATTTAAGCCTGACAGAGATATATAAAATAAAATAAATAAATGAATTAAGAAGAAAAATAATAATAATAACAAAGAATAATAAATAGATAAATAAATAAAAATAAAGATAAAAAAATAAAATTAATAATAATAATAATGATTAAATAAAAACGATGGACAAAAGCTCAGGAGGTCTGATCCTTTTCCCAGGCCAGGTCCATAAGACCTGACCTCATCCTATGAGGTACAGTGGTACCCAGGTAGTCAAGAAATGGATCCCAAGTCCAGTAAAATAAAAAGGATTTATCCTTCAATGCTGCTGATTAAGCTTCAAATGGAATAATACTGGTCACAATTTGTAGCCACTGATTGAGAGTGGGAGCTTTATCAGTGATCCATTAGGCCAGGATGCATTTCCGGGCACAGTGCAGCAGAATGTACAAAAGGTCTTTGTTGCAAAAATCGGCAGGTAGTTCATCATCTAGTCCCAACAGGCAAGTCCTTGCGCTTAGATGTATATGACGCTTGAAAATTACATTAAACTGTTGAACAATTATAATCCAAAACTGTTGGACATGAGCAGTTCCACAAACAATGAATAAATGATCCGACAGCAGACTCACATTTAGTACAAAGTTCTGACAGTGTTGGATTCATTCTGTGTCTGGCTTCGGGAGTGATATATATAGTCTATGCAAAATCTTGAATTGCCTCTCCCAGGCAGAGTTAGACACCAGGACCTTGGAGGGGTGGCTGCACAGGGCATCCCAGTTCTCAGGCTCTATTGTACCCAAGTCAGATTCCCACCTGCCTTTTACTTTAGCAGAATTATCTGTATTGAGATTACAGAGACTCTTAGCATCTTAGTGAAAGATGTAAGTTGCATATTATTTACCAATAGGGATTCTATAGGAGAAATAGCCAGTCCTCCAGAGAAATCTTTCAAACTGCACAGAATAAAGTTTCAAACTTGTACAAATTTAATGAAATCCCCATTGGTAACACCATATTTGCTTTCCACTTGTTGAAATGTGGGGATTGAGCCCCCCTGAATCATGTCACCAACAACTTTAATGCCCTTGTGCTTCCAGTCAGCCAGGTCAGCCTGCAGGCCAGGTTGAAAGTCAGGGTTCTCGTGAATAGGAGTTAACAAAGAGAAGCAGTTACTGTACCCTTCCAATTTCCTGACTCTACGCCAAATGTTTAGCATATTCTCTAAAAGCACATTGTTTTTTATTAGTGTTGCAACTCTGCCAGGAGATATATATAACAAATTCTGCAAGGGGATCCTACCCAAGGAAGCTGACTCGCAACTGAGCCAGACAGAATCATGGTCACCTATGAACCATTCCAAATGAAACTTGAACCGTGCAGCCTACAGGTAAAATAAAAATAAAGGTGCTGCTAAGCCACCCTTTTTAAACGGTAGACAGAGAAAACTATCTCAACCTGGGTCTCTATTTACGCCAGATAAACGATATAATAGCACTATTTAATTTTGTAAAAACTTTCTTTGACAATATAAGTGGCAAAGTGGAAGGAATATACGAGACACGGGAGGATGTTCATTTTGATCAGATGAATACCACCTAGGGACAGGGGCAGGTCACACCACCTATCAAGGTCCTGTTTTATAGTTAGTAAGAGAGGGGCGATATTTAATTTATATAGATCCTTTAAACATGATGAGACTTCCACACCTAGGTAAAGGAATCCTGCTGGAGACCAGCGAAATGGTTGTGAGGTGTTTGGGTCTAATGTTTGTGAGCAACAGAGAGGCATGGCTTCACTTTTAGAAAAAAATATTTTATAACTAGAGAAAGAGCCATAATTATTAATTAGTTCTGTCAATTTAGGGATGGAATGTGCAGGGGAGCTGAAAAAAATCAAAATGCATACAACTAAATTTTATGCTCATGATTATTATTAAGAATTATTAAGAAAATTCCTCTAATACTAGTATCTTGTCTAATGGTGGTGGCTAAAGGCTCCATGCCTAGTGCAAATAACAATGGGCTCAAGGGGCAGCCCTGCCTATTACCTCATTCAATCTTAAAATTACTAGACCTGAGCCCGTTTGTGATTACAGCTGAGAGGGGTGATGTGTACAAGATCCGAATCCATTTAATAAAAACCTCTGCCAGGCCAAATGTTTGGAGTGTGAAAAATAGGTAGGGCCATTCCAGCCCATCAAACGCTTTCTCTGCGTCGATAGAAATAACCACAGCATCTGCACTGTACAGGGAGGAATGCTGAATAATGTTAAGCAGGCGTCTCTTCCACGTATGAAGCCAGTCTGGTCATTAGCAATGACAGTGGGGAGAACATTTTCCAAACGTATGGCCAGAATCTTTGCAAGAAGCTTTAAACCAAAATTTAAAACCAATATTGGCCTATATGAAGAGCACTCTTCAGATGGTTTCCCCTTTTTTAGTACCAGGGAGATATTAGCCTCCATAAGAGATGGAGGGAGAGCCTCAGCTGCAAATGAGGACTGCAGCATTTCAAGTAAAGGAATGGCTAGAATGATGTTAAACTTTTTTGTAAAATTCTGCACTGAATCCATCAGGGCCTGGGGCTTTGTTGTTGGGAAGTAGCTGGATACAATTCTTAATTTCACTCAGGGTTATTGGTATGCACAAATCGTCCCTCCGTTCATCTGCAATTTTTGGTAAATCCACCTTTGCAAAAAAATCAATCATTGAGCTGTGAAGAATATAACTGCTTATAAAATGTTTCAAAAGTGTCGTTGATTACCTAATTATCATAGTTATGTATGCCAGTTGAATCTCTGATATATGAGATATTTTGCGCCAGCGCCCTATTTCGAAGAAGATTGGCCAGATACCGATTAGGTTTATTAGCAAACTCGTACATCCTTTGCCTCATGAAAAATGTGGATTTTTCAGCCTTCTTTGTTAGTAAACTCTCTAATGCCACCTTAACCACTTGTGTGTCATTTCTTAGTTCTGCTGATGGAGATAAGTTGTATTTAGTCTGAAGTTTGTGCAGTTCCAGCTCGAGTTTCCTTTGCTCTATTCTACTATTCTTTTTAAGCATAGCACTGTAAGATATCATCAGACCTCGAACATAAGCTTTCATGGTATCCCACAGCAGACCAGCAGAAACATCAGGAGTCTTATTCTCTTTAAAAAAAATAGTCCAATTGTACTTTTAGAAATTTCTCAAAATAGGGGTCATGGTTCAGAAACGCACTGTATCTCCAAGGTCGGCTTTGACCAAGAGGATTAAAGTTATTTAAGGTTATATAGATGGGTGCATGATATGAAATAATAATGTCTCCAATAGAGCAGCTCTTAACATTGCTTAGAGAGATTTTAGGGGTGAGAAAAAGTCAATTCTACTGCATGTTTTGTGTACACCCGAATAAAATGTAAATTCTTTATCATTAGAATGGAAAACACGCCAGGTATCCACCAGATTATGTTCACCACAGGTATCTAATATGGCCCTACCTCTCCTAGACATTGAATTTTGTACTGATGGTGATTTGTCCATCACTGAAGAAAAGTCACAGTTAAAATCACCAGCTATGATTGTTTTCTCACCAATCCAATCAGCAAACAAAGAAAAAACTTGCGAGATAAAGTCATTAAGATTGCACCGGAGGGAAGTAAATATTCAGAAATGACCCCAGTTGGCCATGGAGATAGGCCCTTATCATGACATATCTACCAGATTTATCAGAAATAGTTTGGACGTCAGATAAAAGTAGATGCTTATTTATTAGAATGGCGACACCTCTGCTCTTGCTAGTAAAAGATGAGCTAAACACCTGCCCAACCCAGTCACGCTTCAGATTTAAATGCTCATTATCAGTTAAGTGCGTTTCTTGCAGGAAGGCTATGTGAACTTGTTCATTTTTTAGAAAACTTAAAATCTTTTTACGCTGAATAGGATTGTGAATACCCCCCACATTCCAACTGCAAACTGTCAGTATGGGTCTGTCACTGGCCATCTTGTATTAAAGAAACCATCCTGAAAACATGTGGATAAAAAATAAAAACATTTTAAAAAAATTTAAAAAACTGAAAGCAACCAGAGTTCCCTGAAGCTGGACTGAAAAATTTAACATAAAAAGAAAATTAAAAACACTGCTTTGTTAACAATTAAAACAGAACTGTGTACAAGGATCAACAAGCAAAAATAACAGGTAGACAATAGGGTCAGACTTTGGTCTGTTAAACCTATCAGGGGTGTGAGCTAACCTCCCTGCTTAAATGGAGGAAGATGCTGGACCAGCTATTAAACTCCTTTCAAACCTTGAATTTGTAACACATCTCAACTGCTGGCTCACAGCTCTGATTAGAGAGAAATAAAATAGAATAAAATAGATAAGTAAATAAAATAAGATAAACAAATTACAAAGTCAACAGTGAGCATGTGAGCGAGGAAAAGAGGGATCCATAGCCCAGAGAACATTAACGTACAAACTATGTAGCTAGAGTATCCATATAGCACATTCAGTGACATAAAGCGAATCTACTGACAACAGAAGAAAAAGGAATTAATAAGGAGAATCAGGAGATAGTCATGTCGGTCTCAGTGCCATATTATTGAGTTTGATGCTCACCCGTTCCTCTAACAGTCAAACCTGATATTTCCATTGAAGTTCAGTAGGTGATCACGGTAGTGTGTTATACATGAAATGAAGGGAAACTGTTAGTCAGCAGGGAACATGGTCTAAGATCCTCCGCGCTGTGACTGTTTATCCAAGAAGGCAGCCACTTCTTTAGGATGTTTAAAGATTTTTTCCTGCCCGTTGTGTTTATTCCTGAGCACGGCTGGGTACAGCATAGTGAAGGCGATCCCTCTCTCCTTAAGCTGTTGTTTTACCTGGTAAAATTCCTGTCGCTTCTGTAGCACGGCTGTGGAGAAATCCTCAAATATCATGATTGGGGTGCCGTTATATATCAGGGACTATTCTTTCCTTGCCGCTTGCATGATCCTAGACTTTATCCTGGAAAGTGTGGAGCTTCAGGATAACAGCCTGGGTCGCTAGACGGGGGGTGGATGGCGTGCGAGGGCGCGATGGCAGCGATCCACCCTAACAGACCCTCCTTTGAAGCTAACCTTCAGTAGCTCCAGCAGCCAAAGAAAGCAACAGGGTTAGCGTCTTTGCTGCCTTCAGGGAGCCCGACGACACGTATGTTGCGCCGCCGGCTCCTGTTCTCCAAATAATCAATGTTGTCCATGGCCGCCCCCAGCTTGCTCTTGACCTCAGGGAGCTTAGTGATATGAATCGCTGCTGTGTCCTCGGAGTTCGAGATGTGGCCTTCAGCCTCTGTAATCTGTGTATCTAGTGTGGCAATTTTAGACGAGCAGGCTTCGAGTTTCTTGAGAACCGGGTCGATATTTTTATCAAAGGAAACCTCCACGCCTTCAAGCACTTTAGCAGTTATTTTTTCCACCAAGCTAATGGCGTCGACTTGGCCAAAAAATGGCCGCGCGTCGTCCACCATATTATCTTGGCTGCTCTGAGGTGGTTGATTCCATGGATGTATTATAAGGAAGTCTGGATACAGCCGTGGGGGCGGGGCCTCATTCATTCCTATGAGAGCTGCTCAGTGGCGCATGAAGCAGAGAAAACTCCTTTTCCGGGTTTAGAAAAGTGTAAAATACCCGGATCTACTGGCCCATAGAGCATGCGTGGAAGTGATTAACGAGAGCCGAACACAGCCGAGTGTACCCAAGCACTGACTCCGACTCACTGGCTCGCTCACACAGATGACCCGAGTGCTCGAAGCAAACAGCGCCGGTGCACGAGCATGTCTCTCGTAGTAGCTTAGCTTATTAGCAACAGTAGCTAATCGGCGGTATAACAACAGCGCTGTCGGTTTTAATATTTACGTATCAGATAATGGTATATTTATCTCTCTCTCTCTCTCTCTATATATATATATATATATATATATACACACACACACACACACATATACATACAACTAATCAGGTAATAATATCGTAATCTCGACCGGAGAAATCAAATTAATAGAATCGGAACGTGTTGTGCCCATAAAAAGGTAATAAAAGGTGGTGCTTGTAATATTGCCCCGTGTTTTATTACACAGTTCAACTTTTAAAAATACTACGTTCAGTACCTTTCAGTAACTGTCTCTAGAGCTCCGCGCTGCTCACTGATAACCTGTAGTTTGAATACAGACCGTAGACTGTATATACGGTCTCTGATACAGACACGGTAAGACGTCCATATTACAGGCTTTACAGCCAACAGCATATGGATGTGTTGTAAAATGGTAAAAATGATGAATTGTGATTAAAAACTGATGAATTACAGCAAAAACATCCATTACTACAGCCAGTACGAAACCTGTGCTGTCAGAAACTCTTAGAGTTACATGTGCGTTCACGCGGTAGAGTCCCGCGGGTCCGATGCGTGTTCATTTTATATCTGGAGAAATGTCCGAATTCCAAATCTTGATTCAGAAAATAGCGCATTTTACGTCTTTAGGACTTAAATTTTTTTAATAATGGCTATAAACAAATGCGTTCTGAAAAGTCAACATGTCTCAAAAAAAATTATCCAGTGATTTAAGGAGGTCTCTTTCCCAATGTTAACAAATGGAGAAAAGTCTTTCTGGGCCAGTGTGCATCACGTGACGCTGTAGTTCCACTTTCGGCCACTATGTAAATTTTGCTTCAGAGGGTGGCGCACTTCCTGGGGGCTTGGTTGATTCCCTGCTGATTTAGCGGATTTCGCAGAAAGATTGAGTTTTTTCTGAGTGCTAGGCATTCTCCTACTTCTAGACCACAATGTCTGCTCACTGTGACCACGCCTCCTGGCAAAAAATAAGCTAGAGGATGCCCAGCTGCAGGAGCACAGGCAATGAGCTGCTACTCTGACATTTGCGTCACGTGACCCCCCAATAGCAGGTTTTAACCTGTAGAGGGCAGTCTCATATTTGTACACAACATGTTGAATACTTTACACTGAAATGTCAAGAAGGGAAAGGTGCTATACAAATCTGCACGCTCAGTTTACGCGCTACCCGGAAGCGTCTGACACGCACTCACAAGGAGCCAGCAGCAACAACAACACTGAAAACACGACGCCGGGGACATTTTTTAAAATAACACGGCACGTCCCAGCTTTGGGACACTTGGATTACTTTGGACGAGCAGTTTGGAGACATTTTGTGGTTTTATTGCGAATTTTTTTAACGTTTGAATCCTGGTTGCCATTTGCTTCAGGTGTTTGCGAAATGAGTGCGACGCCGTTTTCCTGAGAAACTCTGACTGCGTTTTCTGGACGATAAAACTTCACCAGACTTTCCATCGACATGAGGGAATACAAATACACAACAAGGAGCCGAGAAGGAGCCGAGAAACGACACGAAAGTCGGTAAAAGAGAAGACACGGAGCTGAAGAAACACCCAGAAACACTAGCTGTGGACCAAACCGTGCATTTGTTGCTTATTTTCAGCTGATAACGTCAAAGTTGCGTGCCGGTGTTAAGCTAAAGCTAGTTAAGCTAAAGTTTGTTTACTTCCGGAGGAGGAATCACCGCCGCTGCTGCTTTCTGGTTTCATCTTTGACTGTTTCTGACGGACTGACACCAAACTGTGATCGCTGGCCATTTTATCTGCTTTTATTTTGCTTGGCCCGTACACTCAAACCCAGCGACGCAAGAGCTACTTAGCTAATGCTAAGCTAAGCTACATGGTTACCGCCATGTCCCCTGAAGACCATCATCTCCAACTAAGGAAAGCGGAAAAAAAGATCGCTGACCTGTTGAATGATGTCCGCCGGCTCTCCGAGGAACTGAGGAGTAAGGAAGCCCTGCTGGACCAGTGTATGACCATCGCCCACGAGCAGTGCCGCCGGATCTCCTCGTATTCAGCAGCCCTCCAGGACACGGTGCCCTGGGATCACACCTGTCCGCGGCCATCCTCCTGCTCCACCCCCGGCCTCCAGCGCTCATGGGCTGAGGTGGTTAGCCGTGGACGAGGACCTTGGTTGGAACCACCTCGCCACCATTCCTGCTCTCCAACTGCTTTGAGACTCTGTCGCAGTTCACTGGTGCTCCAGGCGATGGTCAGGGTCTGCGCTCCCCTCCAGAGGCTGCTGCACCGTCTCCGCCTCGGACCGACGCGCCTCGGACCAACGTGCCTCGGACCGACGCGGTGTCCGCAGCTCACCACCCAGGAGACACTCCTCCCACCGGCCCCACAGATCCTTCCTTATCGGCAGGCACCAAGGCAGCGGCGCCCCGCTGCCACACCGGTCTGTCATTTCCGCTGCAGCCCCCGGGTGGGCCCCGCCGCTGCGCCGCTGGAGTCCGGGATCGACAGCTGCCATCCCGGGCCACGTCTTCGGCCACGCATCTGAGGCTGCTGCAGAACGCTGTCCGAAGATACCCCGGGACCACCCATAGCAGCCGGGATCCGGATACCCTCAACGGGGCAGAGGCTGCCCCCGGCTCCTGCGACCGACACCACCCGGGTCCTGCCGGGTCTCATTTGACCGGTGTTCGTGCTGCCGCACATCAACAGCGCTCCTCCCCTGGGGCTCACCTGGGGAATTCCTCCGTGAGGCACGGAGCCACACGGCCCCACTCTCCACCATCCATGGCCCAGTCACAAGTGTGCACTCAGGAGAGGCGCACCTGCCCCTCTGTGCTGGTGGTTGGGACCTCCATGGTCAGGCACGTGGCAGTGCATGGCGGCCGGACCTTCTGCCACCCTGGTGCACGGGTCAAGGACGTTGCATCCTCCGCTCTGCAGCTGATTGCTCAGCATAGCTCAGCATCTACGCTGGTCCTGGAGGCCGGCATCAACGACCTAAAATACCAGCAGTCGGAGCTTCTTAAGCGGGACTTCACCACCCTAATTGACCACCTGCTGGACACGGGGAAGTGTCTAATTATCTCAGGCCCGCTTCCCCCACCTCGTTACGGTGACGTCACCACCACCCGTCTTCGCCAGCTGCACGTGTGGCTGAAGGGATACTGCCTGGGAAAAGGTATCCCATTTGTTGACAACTTTGCAGCTTTTTTAAACAGGCCCCACCTTTTCAGACACGACGGCCTCCACCCAAACAAGAATGGTTCACATCTTTTATCTGTGAACATTCACTTGACTATCCGTTCATGCACCACACCCTCCTCCTGACTCACTAAGGACGCATGCACTTACAGACCCCCTGCCTCCCAATTACCTTCACCTCCACCGCCACTATACTGGCGCAGGATAATATTCAGACAATCAAAACCAGAATTACAAACAACAGACAAGTAAGACCAGGGTTTTTTCATCAACTAACTGTATTTTTAACATCCCCCTGGTTGGAGGTGACAAGCGCACGTCCAGTGCAGACACTAAAATAGCTGTCCTGAACGTGCGCTCCCTTTTAAACAAATCATTTATTATAAACGACATTATTTTAGACAACGACTTAGACATCATTCTCCTGACAGAGACATGGCTTGGCACTGATGCACCTGTCGTTCTCACTGAGGCTTCCCCACCAAATTTTAACTTTTTATTTTCAACTCGAGAGGGCAAAAAAGGAGGCGGAACTGCTTCAATTACAAAGATTACCATGTGCTCAAATGAATAATTTTTTAACAACTTCGTATCATTTGAGTATCATGCCTTTGTTTTGCCCCCCATTCTTTGCTTAACTGTCTACAGACCACCCAGGTACTCGTCATCTTTTATCAATGAGTTTTCCGAACTATTATCAATTATACACAGTAAGTACAATAGAATTTTAATAACTGGTGATTTTAACTTGCACATGGACAACTCCTCAGACACAGTGTCCAGAGAATTTTTAAACCTTTTAAACTGCCTAGATTTTAGACAGCATGTCACACAGCCAACTCACAGCAGAGGGCGCACCCTGGACCTGGTCATAACTTATGGCCTGTCCATTGGTGCGCCCTCTATTGTGGATCTGGCTGTGTCTGACCATTTTTGTGTGTTTTTTACAGTCACCAGTTTTAATCAACGGGAGGCCCCGGTGAGAGCACTCCTGCAGAAATTTTACCAGCACCATGTGATTTCATTGTCGACAGTTTTAACAATAAACTAAAGACAACATTGGACTCAGTGGCCCCACTTCAATTGAAGACTGTTAAAACAAAACCTACACCGCCATGGAGAAATATGAACATCAAACAGCTGACGAGAAACTGCAGGAGTGCTGAAAGGAGATGGCGAAAGTCAAAGTTAACAGTTCACTATGAAATATTCCGTGAACACCTCAAAACCTACAATAACATAGTCAAACAGGCAAGAATTTCTCACTTTCAAAAACTAATCAATGACCATAAAACCAACCTGAAATTCCTCTTCTCCACAATCGACCTTTTAACAAACGCAAATTTTAATAGACCCTCCGAGATACCAAGTGACGCCCTTTGTGAGGACTTTGCAGACCACTTCAGAAGTAAAATCAATGACATCAGATCGAGTATTTTACCGCATCAGATTTTAGTGTTGACTCACCCAGATCATTGATTTTACCGGAGGAAACACTGGAGAGTTTTGCCCTGGTCGATGCGAGGACACTTGGTCGAGTTTTCTTCCAAGTAAAGCCCACAACCTGCCTCTCAGACGCAATTCCTACTCCATTTTTTAAAACGTTTTATGGATTCTTTGAGGAACAATTGTTATACATGGTGAATTGCTCTCTTCAGACGGGTGTCTTCCCCACCTCCTTTAAAACGGCGGTGGTGAAGCCCCTTCTGAAGAAGAGCAATTTAGATCCCAACATTTTTAATAATTATCGGCCTGTATCCAACTTACCATTTTTAAGTAAAATCTTGGAAAAACTTGTGTTTAACCAAGTAAATGACTTTTTAATCACAAATAACATTTTAGAGAGGTGTCAGTCTGGTTTTAGGATGAATCACAGTACCGAGACGGCCCTTGTAAAGATTTTAAATGACATCAGGTTCAACTTAGATAACCATAAACTCACTGTCTTGGTACTACTGGATCTAACTGCCACCTTCGATACAGTAGACCATCACATTTTATTAAATAGACTGAGGAACCTGGTCGGCCTCTCTGGTACTGTTCTGAACTGGTTTGACTCCTACCTCACAGATCGACACTTCTTTGTAAGTATGGATACATGTACCTCAGGAATACATGAGATAAAGTGTGGGGTTCCCCAAGGGTCAATTTTAGGCCCAACTCTTTTTAATCTGTACATGCTTCCCCCTTTTAACTGCATTTCAGACATAAAGTCATGGGTGGCAGCAAATTTCCTACAGCTCAACCAGGACAAAACAGAGGTTTTAGTCATCGGTCCTGAAGGCCAGAAAGAGAAACCTTTACCAAAGTTACAGGCTTTTAGAACATCACAATCTGTAATAAATCTGGGTGTGATTTTTGACTCTGAGCTTAATTTTATCCCACACATCAAAAACACAACAAAAATTGGTTTTTATCATCTAAAGAATATAACCAGAGTCCACCCGTTTCTCTCTCAGGCCAGCACGGAGGTACTGATGCATCCTTTTATCTCTTGTCGTCGGGGTGATCGGGTGCCTATGTGAATATGTGTGGGAATATCTACATGATTGCGTGTGTTTTGTTGCGTACATATATGTGGGGGTGGGAGGGTCAGGCTGTCTGTATTTTTCTTGATTTTCTTTGATGTTTTTCATTTCTGTTATTGTTTTTAATCTCTGTGAGGCACTTTGTGTTACTCTTTGTATGAAAAGTGCCATACAAATAAAGATTTGATTGATTTGATTGAAGAGTTGGACCTAAATCAATCAACACACTACTAAAATACCTATATTGCTTTTCAACTGAAAAAAAGTGGTTACTCATTACTCATTATTACTCATTAATTACTCATTAAATGTGGAGTCCCTGCCTCCTGGACTGAAACTGGAAAGTTCCATAAAAGAGGAGAGTGGCAGCTGAAGGCTCTGGCTCCCATCCTACTTTTAGAGACTTTAGGAACCACAAATAACCCTGCGTTTTCAGAACGCAGTGCTCTTGAAGGATTATAGGGAACTTTATGCCAGAAACTGACCATTCAGAGCAAGGAGAAGGATTTTAAATTCAGTTCTGGATCTTACAGGGAGCCAGTGCAGAGAAGCTAAGACTGGAGAAATATGATCCCTTTTCTTGCTTCCGGTCAGTTCTCGTGGCACAATATTCTTTTTCAGACAGCATATGCCTACCTTGAAATTTGTTTTATATGGGAATTAAGCCACACAAAACACATACATTTCTTTCCAGCTGAGGCAAAAAGCTGTGTTTCATTAAAATAAGGCAAAGTGAGGAGCAGAGGAAGTGACCTCAGTTCACCTGGATATTTATAGCTTGGGATTGGTCTGGGATTGGATAAGTGGTAGTTGGCTTTCCAGCCTGGGTTTCATCAATCTTATACTGGTAATTAATCATTACCTTAGATTACCAACATTTACGTGAGTGCAGTCCTGACGTTAAATAGTTATATAACCTTTTGAAAGAAAAAATGGAACCTTCCTGTCCTTCCCATTAACAACACAGATAAATGTTGTTATTGTGTAAAACTAATTTGAACTAATTTATGATTGAATGATGAAGTACAAGTTTCTTCAGTCATAATCAAATAACAAATAACATCAAAAACAAAATGTGATATGTGCCTGCATAAACTGGTACACCAACCAATTTCAACCAATAATATCATGACATCCACTCATCAATAATTCTGCAATGTTTAGCCACACAAAGATAGTTAACTAGTCAGTGTGTCTCCACTTCCGAAAATATTGTAGTTACAGGCCTGCTGGCCAGCATTTATTCATTTGAGGAATGTGTTAATAATAATGATGTTGTATAGCACATTTGAAAGCAGAGTTTAAAAAGTGCTTTGACAAACAAAGCAAAGCAGAAGCAAGAAAGCCCAGAGACGATAAAAGAGGAGCTAGTGATAATGCTGAACTAAAGCCAGACAGAAATTAAGGTAGAATTACACAAGAGATCGAACACAAGAACATATTAGATGATAATGATAAAGAAAAACAATTAAAGCGCATACCAAGAAAATAAAATACAATAAAAAGAATAAAAGCAGTCAACATGAAATAATAGCCAGATGACTTCTCGTGTCTGGTTGTCTCATGGTGGTCAAGCTGTTTGCTTTTGTGTTGCTCCTCTACACATGGGAGACAAAGAGGAGTTCTGATAGAGAGTTACCCTCCATCTCAGTCTGTACTCAGACCAGTTTTGTACTCTGTGCTTCACAGATTTGAACACAAGGGGGCGGCAAACTGCAGGAACATGGACATGACTTTCTGTAGCTCAATAGTTTTGCTTTATTGCAGCATTTCCCAAACCACTCCTGCTGCCACCACGTCTTGCATGTTTTAGACGAGTTCATAACGAGTCACTCATTTGAACCAGCTACGTCGGAGTAGGGAGAGATCTTAAACATGCAGGACAAGTGGTCCTCTAGGAGAGGTTTGGGAAACACTGATCTATTGCATACACACAACCATATCCACTATCCACACAATTATGAAAACGTGAAGCTTAAGGCAAGAGCAGGGAGATTTATTAGGGTTAGCTCGAAGCACACTTGGCATACAGACTCTGAGCAGGCTCAGCATGCTCCAAGAGCTAAACCAGCTATGCCTAAAAAGCCAAACAGCTAGGCCCAAAGAAGGCCAAAACAGCAGTCATAATTAGGGAGTGGAGGCCAATAACAGGCCGCACAATTAACAGTGGCCTCACTTTGCTGAGGCACGAAGCAGCTCCACAAAGCACAGGAGGGTGAGCCTCAAAGTCCGCGGATCAACCACATTTCAGACGCACGGACCCACAACTTCACCCAGAAGGGCTTCCAGTGGAGCAATATGTCCACCACGGGACCAACAATCAGCCCTGCTGTGCGTCACGACAGCTGCCACGCCAAACAAAAGGCTTTGCCTCGCCAGGCTGCAGCCACCACAGAAAATGAGTGGAAATGGAAGGAGAGGTAGATTATTGAAACCTTTTTTGATTGATTTTGGTTGACAGCATTGTCATGGTGCTAAAAAAACTTTTATTGCACTTACTACTGTTCTACTGCATTCAGCATCTGAACAAAAATGTAGGGTTATTTACAGAAAAAGAAAGAAAGAAGTTAATTATAAATGTTGTAGATTTAATATTGTTAACTGTAAGCAGGTAGAACTGAAACATGAGATTTAACAGTGTTTGAGATGGCATCAGCTGATGGCATTACAAACACCTTTTTGTAATGCCTGGTGTGAAAGTTGATCTGCTATAACGTGCAAATGTTATGAAAATGTTTATCCATTATCCACCCACAGTACATTCTGTTCAGTGCACTAAACTAATAATGAAAAGTATTTTAATTTTCATTTGAAATCCAAAAATGGCTTAAAAACATCCTTCCTTCCTTTATTCTTTGTGATAACCATACAACCAATACATGCATAAAAAAATCTGACTCTGTAATCTGTAGCAAGGTAAATATAGGTTTACATACCTTACCAAACAACCTTCGTTGGTTGGGCTGATTAGGTTTACGCAAAACCAAGGAGATTTATTAGGGTTATGGTAAGAATGCCAGAGAAAGTCAGTCAGAGGCAGAGTCAGGCAGAGAAGAAGCTCTGTATACACCAGTCTGCCAAACCCTTTGAACCACTGGCAGGTGAAGTGAATAATATTGACCATCTTGTCATGATGTATACCTTGGCTCCTGGTATTTATGCGGATGCCACTTGACATGCTCTACCCACCCAAGCACCTACAAGACCAATCTACTCTCCAGGCAACAGCAGTCCCCAATGTCAGTGCCCCCCCTCCCTTGGCCTGTAAAATGTGAGGTGTCAAGGCATCAACTTGGTCTCCAAATTCCCCAGATTCCAGTCTAGTCAAGGATTCATGGGACATGCTGGTACCCTACCTTGCAACCCAAAGGACATAAACAGCAGGATAACCCCTCACTCCACAGAGGTCTTATGTCCATGCCTCAACAGGTCAGGGCCAAGTCTGAGCCAAGGAAACCCCATGGTGGATCTGAGGGACCTCTGAGTTACCAGCATATCCCACAGATACCCAATCAGATTTGGGATCTGAACAATTTTAAGGCCAGGTTGCTGCCTTGAGCTCTTTCTTACATTCCCCAGGCTGTTCCTGAACAGTTTCTACAGTGTGGCATGATGCATTTCAACACATTCTTTCATTACATGTTGCCACTTTGCAGTGGACTTAGTGCCCTTCTGTGTCTGCTTATAACTTTCGGCATGCCACTTGTTGGACTTCGCTGCAAATGCTTATGTTTAGGCCTTGAACACCAGGATGAACACCGTGCTGGCACGGATGGTTAGGCATATGGTAAGCTGTAGAAATAAAATCACATTCAGACAGAAAGCGAACATTTGACTCTCACATGAAAGTTCAGTGTTTGTTGGCTTCATCTACTGCCCCACACACCAGTCCCACAAGCCTGCCATGCTCCTCATATTACGTCGTTACTGGCAGTATTTCAACCTAGCACCATCCAGTGAATATATCATGCAGCAAATGCCATCCGGAAGCATATAATGACATTGCAAACGGTTATGGCTTTCTCAACTGATGCAGTCCAGTGGCGTATCATGTGGATGCGAAAGGTGACTTTTGGCATCCGGATCTTACGCCAAAAGCACTGCAAAAGTGGTGGCATATAACGACTTTGGAATGAGAATGAGCTGTGCATTTTCTTGCAAGTTGGTCCACAACCATAGGAGAGTACCATTACCATGAGAGGTTACTTGGTCTGTAATGATGTTTGGGTGATGGAAGTGTGTCAGGTACCGTTCACATGAATCCAGGACCCAATATTTTCCAGCAGAACATTGCATTGTAACAAGATGGTGAATGTTAATCTCTTCATTCGCAGTGGTTTAAATGTTAAGGATGTAAAGGGTAATTTTTTGATTTACCACTGAAAATTTTTTTGACCGGTAACACTTGTCAGAGTAAAGGTTAATTTAGCATTTAACATAGGTATATCCCATATATACCTATGATTTATCTATTAACATCATCTAATTTCTCATCGAGATTTTTTATCAGTAGTGTGTCTGATACTTTGTGATTATTTCATTGTTTGTTGCTTCAGCCACTTCCAAACATAACTGGACTCTCTGATATTTGCACCATCGGTCTCATAAGTCCCCACAGCACCACCAACAACTCTGACTTAAAGCTCCAGTTCTGGAACTGTTGCATGCCTGTAGATCTAAGATTATTAACTACTGTGACATTTGAAAGTTGACAAACAAACCTTTTTTTCACATAAGAACAGATGAAACTTGCAAGACCAGATTTCGTGTTTAATTTTACATGAAAGGTAATTGAGGATGTAAGATTTTAACATGACACTTTTTAGTTTTATACATGATGTTAAACTTCTCAAAAAATGCGGACTTTGAGGCTCACCCTCCTTTTTTTCATTAAGCCTCTACACCATCAGGTGTCATTATAGCTAAAAAATGTCATATAGATGTGTTCAGGGCGGGATTCTTTTAAAGATCTGACCATCTTGGGGGTTAGTTATAACAGTTTTTGATGTCATGTCGAAACATCGAAATTGTCCACCCAACCACAGTAACGTCTTTCAATGAAAATTCACAATATTCATTTTCAAGCATCATCAACATCTTAAAGATTTTTTGAGACCATTTTGAGATCAATCGAGTCAACCTGCTAGGAGCCGGATGTTTTTGTGTAAAACTTTGCCTTTCCTGTGCCAATAGGTGGCACTGTCATTATTATTATGTCATTTTTATTACTTAAAACTGTCATATAGATGTGTTCAGGGCAGGACATCTATCAAACATGTGACATTTGGGTCACATTGGACCATTTACAGCAGAGTTACATACCACTTCCTGTTTACTTCCTGGTTCAACATTTCAAGTCAATCTGATGTAAGCTCTAGGACAAGTTCTTAAGATTACAACCCCTGAAAATGGCCAAAAATACACCAAAATTACAACTTCAAATCAAAATGGCTGACTTCCTGTTGGTTTTACGGTATGGCCCAAAGAGACTTTTTTGTAGGTACTGGGGTGTTGCACAGGCCTCCAAAGTTTCACAGCTCTAAGTAAAACATGCTGCGGGGCTGCTTCATTGAAAATCAGTAGGGGGCGCAACTGATACAGTTCTTCCGACCCACGGACGAGACCATTAAAATATCAAAATTTTTCACCTGACCTGATAAGTCTGCAAAGTCTGCAACATGGCAGGAATTTCAACTTCAACATTTTATGGCAACAAGAGAGGTAAGTCATCATTTTTTTCCAGGTATCATGTTTCTGTTGCGAAAAATCAAGTTGTTTCTTTAAAATAAAAGTATTAGCTTCCATTTTGTAAGATTTTTTTAAAGTCACAGTAAATGTAACCCTTTCAAAACACAACTTTTATTCAATGTCCTTTGTAGTGGACATCAGGACTTACTAACCTCTATTTGTTATACACCAGGGAGCAGAGGGCTAAGTGAGGCAGAAAGGATTTTATTAAAAATTGTGGAAGGAGATTCTGATGTAGAGCTGTCTGAAGATGAGGTGGAGGAGGGCCAGAGAGAGGAGGAAGATGAAAGTTCAGAGGAGGATGCTGCAACTGTTGAGGAAGCTGAGCCTGAGCCAGAGAAAAGCAATGATACACATTGTGTGTTATGGATCAAAAGCAATGTGTAAGCTAGGGTTTAGAAGTTTATTGCTATAGAAAGGAGAAGGGAAATGAGAGCAGTTCTGGTTCACACTGTTGATCACACACACACACACACACACACACACACACACACACACACACACACACACACACCTCACGCACAAAATCAGTTAAAAACTTGACTTGGCAAATTATTGACCCTGTTGATTTACATATAATATAATTGAGTGCACTCAACTTATACGTACCTCTCCTTTCTTTATCCCTTTAGTTTTAACCCCATTGTCGAAGAGAGTAATTGCAATGAAAACGCCGGACACTACCATCAGAATTGGAAGCCCACTCACTACTTCCAACAATACATTGATGACCAAGTTTTTGAAGAAATGTCAGAATACACAAACAACCGTGAGGTGTTCATCACTGGAGGATGTCTAAAGACCACACCAGAGGAGCTGAAAATCTTCTGTTGGAGTATGTAAGTATATGATTCAGTGCTCATGTTCACCCCCTAAAAAAAAGAGATGAAACACAGTGTTCAAATAGGGTAAGATAGAAGACAAACTTCTGCACAATCAGCGTCCTTGAATATGTTGACCGAGAAAGGGAATGATAATATAACCTTGAGTGTCAGTTGTGAAACTGGGAGTATGATGTGAAGAGAACATGGTGTGTGGAGATAAGAGGAGACGTGAGGAGTGGATGTGGGTCGAAGAGTGTGGATGTCTGGTTTCTATGATTTTGTTCAACAGGACATGCAGATGAGAAAAAACAACTCCTAAAAAGGGTCTGTCCTTGAAGTTGACCAATCCAGAGACGATGCCACGCTGAAAGGGGAGCCAGATAATGAGGGGAACCAACCAGAAGATGATTCTGCCTTCATTCACGTTTCCTCATAGTAAATAGTATAAAATACTGGATCAGGGAAAGACAGGTTGTCAGAATGCAGGCTGACTCGCTGATGTTATCGGCTAGGGAGAGGCATTTCTGATTCAGAGCTCTGTAACTGCTCACTGCTTGCTTGAGAAGATTCACTAAAAGGTTTGAATTCTAAATTCTAAATTCTGTGTGGACATTCAGTTATTTACTGTTTATTGAGTTGCTTTTAAGAATTCTGGACATAGCACTCACCCTGGGAGGGTGAGAGTTATTTTTCTACTTGCAGCAACCAAGAGAAAAACTCCTTCACTTCTTTGGCATGTCTATGTACATGGCATGCCTAGGATACCCTGGGGTCCGGATGTATTGGGCAAAGAAGACAAGGGTCCCGGTTATAGCTGAGGCAATGAGTTGTGACAGATTCTTCAAGATTAGACAGTCATTTAAAGTCACGAATGACCTTAATGTCTCTGATGAGGAGAAGAAGCGTGACCCCCTCTGGAAGGTGAGACCTCTTTTAAACAGAGTGCAACAAGGCTGCCTCAATCTGCCTAGGCCAGGGAAGGCCTGTGTAGATGAACAGATGATTCCCTTCACAAGCTAGTGTCCTGTACGGCAGTTTGTACCAGGGAAACCAAACCCCACAGGACTTAAAGTATTTGTCCTTGCCAGTCCCAATAGTCTGATACTGGATTTTGAGGTTTACAAGGGCAAGAATACGTTCACTGACCAGCAACTTGGAATCAGAGGCAATGCAGTCGCTCAGATTGCACAATCTCTTCCAAGAGGAACACACCTGTACTTTGGTATTAGGTATTTCACCTCCATCAAGCTACTGGAGAGCTTGAAAGCAAATGGTCTCCTGGGAACAGGGACCATTATGAAGAATAGAATCCCTACACCATGCAAATCGAAGATGACAAATGAAAGAAAACTACAAAATCAGGGAAGAGGCAAATCTGAAATGGTTGTCAGAAAACCATTCGAGGTTGCTGTGACAAAGTGGCAGGATAATAAAGCAGTCCTGATGGCCTCCACTGTCCATGGGATAGAGCCTGAAGGCAGCTGCACGAGATGGTCAGCAAAAGAGAAGCGTCATGTTACTGTGCCAAGACCAGCTGTTGTAGCTGAATACAACAAAAACATGGGTGGCGTTGATTTGTGCGACCGCATGATGAGCTTCTACCCGATGTCGAGCCGCACAAGAAAGTGGACCATCCGTACCATCCTGCATCTTGTTGACCTGGCCACCACAAACAGCTGGATCGAGTACAGGTCAGACCACCAAGTGTCTGGAAAACCAGAGAAAGAGAGGCTGCATACTTTGACTTTAAGCTGCTGCTGGCTGAGGAGCTGATTGCCCAGGCATGAATGTCAGTCTGATGACAGTTTCAAAAAATATGGGGCACTCCACTTGCCAAAAATGGAGGAGGAAGCAAATTCATCACAGTGCAGAAGAGAGGGATGCAAAGGGAAAACATTTGTCAACATCTGTCCTGTGTGTTTCAAAGACCAAAAACTGTTTCCTTTTGTACCATTCATGATCTGTGGGTGGTGATTTGGTGCTGTAAGTGGTGTGACCTAGAAACTCAGCATCAGTTGCCCAGTGTTCAGAAAGCAATTTTTAAACTGCAAAGAAGTTATTTGTTGTAAATTCAATTATTGAAAAATTTTTCAGTGTTCTGCTAAGTTTAATTTTTTTTTCAAATGTTGAATGTTGTTGTATTGTTGTACATTGTTGCCCTTATTGTCAGGGCCCATAAAGTTTGATTTGTTGTGTTGTGTTGTCTTTTATTTTGTTTCCCTGTGTGGTATTGACCCTCGTCTGTTTTTGATCTGGCCTGTTAATCCTCTGTTCTGCTCTGTGGGTCCAGTCCGCCTGACTCTGACACTGATTGCTGGCTGGCATCTTTTAATCTTTCACCTTTTCACATTGACAAATTGCCTTAATATAGGTCAAATTGAAATGTTTTAACTCCTAAACAGATGTGTTTTCTTCATGTAACTGTCTTCATTTACTTTAATGTTCATGACATGGAACGAATTTTAAAAGAAATCCACTCAAAAATGAATTCACTATCATAAAATTACATCATTACATTTTGTATGAAGCAAGTCCCGATGTCCTCTACGAGGGACAGTCAATAAAAAAATAATAAAAAACCTTTTTGAAAAAAAAAATTGTTGCAAAATGTTTCTTTCAACCACAAAAAAGCTAAACCTTTTTCCTCTGGGTCTCAGGAGGATATATATGAGTTCAGGGCAGGACTCTTATCAAGCATGTGAAGTTTGGGGCAGATGGGATCATGTACAATAGTTTTAAAAAGTACTTCCTGTTTGGTGATGAAATACTTAAATCCTTGGCCCCATAACTTCCACACCATTACACAAAAATGAAAAGTGGTCATGAAATCGCAAAAAATTACATTTCAATTCAAAATGGCAGACTTCCTTTTGGGTTTAGAGTATGGCTCCAACAGACTTTTTTTTGTCCGTACTGACATGTTCTATGTACCTCTAAATTTTCGTCCCTCTACTTGAAATGGTTTGCCAAGGCTGGCATTTAGGTAGGCTGCCGAGCTCATTTTTTGACACCTATACATAACACATATAAAATATAAAAATTTTCACCAATCCCCATGAGCAAGCCAAGTTTCATGACTTTTTGAGTATGATGAAGCCCTCAAAAAAGTGATTCATTTGACGAAATGATAATAATGATAATAATAGTAATAATAATAATAAACAGACAATAACAGACAGACCAATTACAATAGAGTCCTTGCACCATTTGGTGCTCCGGCCCTAACAATAATAATAAAAAACTGACCAATTACAATAGGGTCCTCGCACCGTTTGGTGCTCGGGCCCTAAAAAACAGAGCAATTACAATAGGGTCCTCGCACCCTTGGTGCTCGGGCCCTAATAATTGGTGCTCCGGCCCTAACAATAATAAACGAAGCAATTACAATGGAGCCCTCACACCGTTCAGTGCAGGCCCTAATAATTAAAGCTGCAAGCAGCGATGAATGGGCCCTTGCACCCCCATGCAAGTCAAGGCTACTGTAGGGACTCTGGGTGATGCAATCATCCATTTCAGTGAAACTTGGAAAAAGTATAAGAGACTTGACCCTTGAGTGAGATATTTCACATGGTGAATAACTTCCTTTGGACACACAAAATCTGTGGCATCTTGGTCGACATCATTTGTCGAACAAAACATGTTAACTTCATGAAAATCAAAGGATAGTTGTGGTACGAGGCGTCCTTCCTGTTGACAGTAGGTGGCTCAGTGAGTATCATATTAAAGGATATGCTGATGTGTTAGGGGCTGCAGCCTGACCACAACTGTGAAACCTGGGGCCAACTGGTCGATGTAAAGTGAAGTTACAACAACTTCCCTTTTGGCAGCTACCACTGGGTCTCCATGGCAACAGCATTCATGGAAAATCTATACTTCAGAGGGAGGCATCATTAAGGTCTTAAAGGTTTTGTCACCAGATTTGAAGTCAGTTGTATACAATCTGTAGGAGCATTCCATCAAAGAAGAAAGCATGTAATTTCCATGAAATTTCATGTTGCCAGTAGGGGACGCTAAAAGTAATGGTCATGGTTGTCATGTAGATGTCTTCAGGGCAAGACAGTCATCAAACATGTGAAGTTTGGTGAAGATTGGACCATGTCCCTCAGAGTTATAAACTACTTCCTGGTTAATGGTGAGACATGGAAATGATTGGCCCAGTAACAACCACACGATGTGACGATAACTCACAAATGTAATAACTTTTGATGTCCCAAGCCTTCTGAGAGGATTTCTAAATTTTGAAGTTAATCGGATGAAATCTGTAGAAGATCGAAAAATTGCAAGCCCTGAAAATGGCCACAAAAAAAAAAAAAATGCACACTCAATTTAAAATGTCCGACTTCCTGTTGGATTTAGGGTATAGGTCCAAGAGGCTTTTTTGTAGGACTTGGGCTGTTACACATGCATCCTAAGTTTTGTAGCTCTGGGTGAAATGTACTGCAGGGGCTGCTTCGTTGAAATCTGTAGGGGGCGCTACAGAGCCATTTTGGCACATCAGTGCAAAAAAAATCACATCATATATCACATTTTTAGGACTTCTGATGTGTGTGACTCCAACTGTCCCGATTTTTAATTTTTTGTGAGAGGCTCACTTAGTTTTTCCAGTTGGTGGCACCGTGATTGTCATGCTAAATTGACATATTGATGTGTTCAGGGCTTCACCTTGATCACACCTGTAAAATTTGGGGCCAATCGGGTGATGCAAAGTGAAGTTACAACAACTTCCTGTTTGGTAGCGAAGACCATGTTGCCATGGCAATGATGTTAATGAAAAAGCTCTGAAATCACAAGCAGGCATTGTCAAGGTCTCAACACTTTTCTTGTTTGAGTTGAATATGGTCAACCTGTAAGGAGGTGCACATCAAAATATAAAACATATAACTCCCTGTCTCCAGTAGGTGGTCCTGTCATGATAACTCGATAGAGCCATGCAGATGTGTCCAGGCCGGGACTCGGCATGACAAGTTTTGGGCAGATCGGATAATGTTTGGCTGAGTTACGACAAATTCCTGTTTCATGGCAAAACATCAAAGTTGGAAACCAAGCTATACCCACATGGTGTGAAAAAAAAATCACAAGTTGAATAACTTTTTATGTCCCATGATCTTTCATTTTAGTGAAAGTCGGAAAATGCATGCAGAGAGTTTGGACCATTGAGTGAGATATTTCACACAGTGTAGTATAATCTTATGACCATAAGGTGGCGCTGGAGACCACAAAATCTTAGTCATCCTGGTCTACATCTTTTGTAGACCAAAGCATGTGAATTCCATGTAAATCAAACGATAATTGTGTTACAACGTATACTTCCTGTTGCCAGTAGGTGGTGCATTGACTACCATGGTTAACAGAGCACCCGGCAGGTTGAATCCACAATGAGGGAGGATTCATTTGTGCTTTGTATGCTGTCGGATGATGATTTGTTTGAAGCGAAACTTAATTACCCCCCTTTTTTTTTGGAATTAACGCGGCAATGAGTTCTTATGGCATATTTGATGGCATGGATGTGCTAATAAATGCCAGTGAAGAAAGAGCAACTTGTGTGCGTGATTAAGCCTGAAGGGGAGTAACACTGATTGGACTGGTCCATTCTTTGAACCGAAAGAACAATACCGTCTGGATAATCTACCAGACCAATGCGCCACACAAACAGAAAGGAAGGAACACGCTGAGATGTATTGCCAGAATTGTGGCAAAGAGTTTGATGAAAAAACGAACTTCTGCAGTGATTGTGGAAAAAGGCTGCAAGAACAAGGTGACGATTCTTGCGCACAGAACACAGCTTTATGACCAGCCTTTCTTGCTTGTTCAATTTTGGCCCACACAGTCTTCCTTGCTCCTCTGTCTTCTCTGATGAGATCCTCCACAAATCCAATGTTGAGATTTTTACATACAAGGTGATTTATGGTGGTTTGCCAAAGTTCATCCCTGTACAGCCTCCCGGTAAACTGCATGATGATCTGATGAGGATGGTCAATGAGGAGCGGGCCAATGCGGTGTACAGAGTCGAGAATGAAATCCATCTTCTCCTTCCAGTGTGGGTCAATTTTTCCCATGATATCTGCCCCTATCTGACATATGTTTTCTTCTTTCTCTTCCTTTAAACCATTTAGTCTTAAGTTCCACCTTCTTTTGTAACACTCCAGATGAGTTGTTTTTTTTTCCAACTCTGCAGTTTTCTTCTCCAGTTCTGTGTTTCGCTCTTTAAGTTGTTTGATATCTCTTTCCAGTTTCTTGTTATATTCCATGCATTCTTTGATTTCAGCTCAGGTGGACGCGACCACTTTTGCGATGTTAGCCATGGTCAGCGGGTTTTGCTTTAACTCCGTCTTGATGTCCTCCATCATGTTTTTAAGAGTGCTATTCGCAGTCAGGATTGCCGTGGTATTTTCATCTTGGGATCCAGTATTTACGCTCTGAAAAGTTATTGTGTCTCAAAAAAATTATCCAATAATTTAAGGACATCTCTTACCCAATGTTAAGCAAATGGGCAAAAGTCTTTCTGGGCCAGTGTGCCTAATGTGACGCTGTAATTCCACTTTCGGCCACTATGTAAATTTTGCATCAGAGCGTGGCACACTTCCTGGGGGATTGGCTCTGTTTGGCTCAGTGGTGCATGAAGTTATGACTCTTTTATAAGTCTGGCTACAGCCGTGGGGGCGAGGCCTCGTTCATTCCTATGAGAGCTGCTCAGTGACAAATGAAGCACAGATAGCTCTTTTTCCGGGTTTAGAAACGTGTAAAATTTCCGGGTGTACTGGCCCATAGAGCATGCGTAGTAAAGATTGTAGTAAAGATTAATGGCAGCCGAATGTTGCCGAGTGCGACCGGGTGCGGTTACCTCCCACCAGTGGAGCAACCAATTAGTGCTTCGGTTAGTTTGAATGGCAGTCTATAAAATTTAATCTCATGGCTCTTTTAGACATTCCAAATCGATATTGTCTCCACGTGCTGGATAGTGTGTATCATGCCGCTCTGAGGTTTATCACAAACTGTGGAGCTCTTACTCATCACTGTCTTATATACAGAAGTAAATTGGCCATCTTTACATGTGCGCCGGCTCGGCCATTGGTATGTCTTTATTTACAAGGTAATTCTTGAGAGGATTCCATCTTATTTATCGTCGCTTTTAATTTTGAACAATAGGGCCTACAGTCTCCATTCTCAGGACTTTTTACTGTTCCTAAGGTCAGAACAGAAATGGGGAAGAAAGCTTTTAGGTTTGCAGCTCCAACTTCATGGAACATTTTGCAGTCAGAGCTCAAACTTCAAAAACTGATTACTCTGAATGCTTTTAAGTCAATGATAAATCTCATTATATCTAGGTCTTATGAGTGCAAATGTTTCACTTGAGTGTGATGTATGCTGCCATTCTTGGCCAGGTCTCTCTTGCAAAAGAGATCATTGATCTCAATGGGAGATACCTGGTTAAATAAAGGTTATTATTATTATTATGATATAAATTTTGCATCAATGCATGGCACATTAACACTGGCTCGCTCACACAAATGACCCGAGTGCTCAAAGCGAACAGCGCTCGTTCACGAGAATTCCTCTGGTTGTAGCTGAGCTTATTAGCAACAGCTGCTAATTGACGGTATAACGACAGCAGTGCTGTCGGTTTTAATATTAACGAGATAATCAGATTATGGTATATCTATCTCTCTCTCTACACACACACACACAGACAAATATACATACAACTTATCAGGGAATCATATCATACGAAAGCGTATTGCTGCCAGTCTTGAAAAAAAATACAGGTGTTAAACGTGATAAGTTTCTCGTTATAACGTGAAAAGTTTCACGTTAAAACACAAAATGTTTCGTGTTAAAATGTGATTATATGGTGATCATTATGAAGTTATATTGCAGAATAATAGAAACAGATGCATGTCATATTACAATAATGGTAGGTGTGAAATTAGTAATTGCTCTCTATGATGATGTTGATAGAGATGATAACAGTCTCATGCATATGTGAAAGGGAGTTGTCCAAAGGCAAGATCACAGCATCGGCGCAACCAGGACCAGACCACGACCAGGGCGAGCGGGGGGCACAGAACCAGTACAGCCACAGCACGAGCACAACCAAAGGCAGGGTCGCGGCATCAGCACAGCTATCACCACGGTTACAACTTCGTAAATGAGTGGAATTTGTGCTTGCAAATGTGTAAATACAGTATTAATATCTGCGGACGTAGCAGTGATGTTACAACAACGCTGTATGTGCACGCATAGGTGACGTGTGCTGTGTGAAATGGGCTTATTGCACTGTAGGCCCGAGGAAATTTACACCCAATAAGAGCGAGGATGGAATATCAACAATTATAATAATAACAATAGTAAAGAGGGAGAGTGTGTGAGTGTTTTCAGTACTGTTGTGGTAGAATTTTGCAGCAGTTACCAGTCTTGTTCATGAGTTAAAATGTATTTTTGTCTTGACAGATTGATGCCACAATTGTTGACTTTATGGATGATGACACTCTTGCTTGCTACATTCCAACATATGAAAAGTGCATAGCAGCAAGACGCTTCTGTTTGGACTATAAAGGTAGAAGTGCAAAGGCAACAAGAAAAAATTCACTGCTTGAAAAACTTAAGAAAAAGATTGGCATTGATATAAATGATGATAAAAAATCCGATCAGGAGGAGACTTCTGCCCCAAAGAGGACAAGAAGATATGTAAAACAAAATAAATGGGCTAAAAAAGCGATGAGAAAAGTTGAGTTGGGATGGATTCATGACGGTAAACGAGTAAGGAAATGCAGAGGAGGAGGAACAAGAACCCTTGATGTACCCAAAACTTCAAGAAAATCTGACATACTCAGTCATGACATATTACACTATCAAGAAGAAGCTGTATTTGATGAAGATATCCTGTTGGGGAACTGTATGATGTACTAAGAATGGGTTTTTTAAGATTTTACTTATGCACAAAGACTCTGACAAATGAGGAGGATGAGGAATATAATGCAGAAAAGTCAGATTTGTATATTAATGATGTACAACCGACAGACATGTAAAGAAGATGAGCAAGCTACTCAAACTATTGTCATCCTGGCATCAGATTTGGAAACTGATGCAGATGTATCAGACACATCTGAGATGATATTCGGCCCCTTTCTTGGAGAACCCTTGGCTAGTCAACTTGATGACACTTTGATACAACAGTTTGAAGACAATGAACTGGGCATCAATACCATCACATTTCTAACAAGAAGCACAGAGCACATTCCCCCAGACACAGCATCAGGCGATCAAAAAGGAAGTTCTACAACTTCATATGATGTGTTGTGTGTCACCATAAAATTTCACAGGGTCAATCTTCTGGAATAAATGATAAGCCAGTTCAAGGATCCAGAACTCCTCAAACACCCCCTTAAATACACTTACATTGATGAAAAAGGAGCTGATGAAGATGGTGTTTCAAGAGATGTGTATCTGTATGTAAGGGGAGGAGCTGAGAGATCCATCACTGTCTCCCAAATGGCAGGAAGAAGAATGGAAATCTATTGGCCAGATTCTTCTTAAGGGATTTAAAGACCAAGGATACTTTCCCTGCTGCCTTGCCCCTGTTTTCACAGTGGCTCTTATTTTTGGTGAGAATGAAGCCTCAGAGGATATGCTGTTTGAAAGTCTTCTCCTGTACAAAAGTCAGTCAGACAGGGATCTGATAACTACTGCCTTAAAAGAAGAACTTGTAGATGAGGCTAGAGATGAACTAGTTGATCTTTTGGACCGCTTGGGTGTTAAAACACTTCCAACATGAGAGAATTTACGGGGAATCCTTGTAAAAGTGGCACACAAGCAGTTGATCCAAAAACCAAGATATGCTGCAGAAAAAACGTCATTAGTTGCGAGCCACTTTTTACGAAAGGCATTTGTGAGCACACAGGCTCTTACAGATGTATTAAGACAAAAAGCCAACAACAAGAAAGCTTTTGAAGATGCTGGATGCATCTCCTACAACTCAAGCAGAGAACCAGAGCTTTCATTTTCTGCAACAGTACATCAGAGGACTGGATGAGTCAGGACTAGAAAGATGTAAAGGTTTGTCACAGGGTCAGATGTTGCATGTGTTGACAAAATTGAGGTATTGTTCACTCCAGTGGATGGACTGGCACGATGACCTGTCGTTCATACCTGTGGGCCAGCTCTGGAACTGCCATTGACATACACTTCCTACCCAGAGCTACGGAGTGAAATGGACAACATACTACTTACTAAAACCTAATTTGAGTTTAGCATAGCTTAGATTGAGTTTATCATTTCAGTTGCAAACAGAAAATATGGAAAATCTGAATAGCATTGTTTTGATCCATGTGTTGCGTGGCCAGGAGTCAATTGAGTCCACTAGTTGACCCTTTAATTTACCAATAAGACTTAAATGAGAATTTAAAACCAATTAAAAGATGTTAAAAGGATTAAAAAAAAAAAAAAAACGACAACGCCACCTAGGGATTTGCAGAGCCCTAGGACTGTAAAAGGCTAAAGGTTCTTTAAATCAGGGGTGAGCAGAGTTTAAAAAAACACCAAGGGTAAAAAGCAGATTTATTACAATAAAATCATGGTGGTAAAAGAGCACATATGATGCCTAAAAAAGTCTGTTAAGTCCTTTTCAGTACCCCTTTATCGCTGCCCCTTCCAGTGGAGTCGCTTGCCCACGTGTGACGCCAGTGGCCGCAGAGTCCTCAGCAGACCTTTCCTCCCTGAACTGCAGCAGCTCCCGACCGCTCTCTCCCCGCAGCACCTCCTCTACTGCTCCGGTCGTCCTGGGGAAGTAAATAAACCAGAGCCAGTACCGTGGCGACACTGAACAGCCCCAAAATCACACCCCTTGCCTGGCCCCGCAGCTGGCCCTCCAGTACCCGCCGCACACACGGTAAAAAATACTCACGGATTTCCTGGGCGGTAGTCAAACTACCGACACAGGCTGGAGTACTCTCGCCAAACGGGTACAGGCTGCTGCGCTACGGGCTCCGGTGTCTTTGTCACCTCAGCTGTGTGTTCCGTCGGGTCACCGCAGCCTTTACTGGCTCTCGTGGTCGCTTTGTCCTCCCTCCCTCGTGTCTTCCGCTTTCCTCTTTTTACCTTTTCCCCTCCTACGCGCCACACCGGTTGTTCATTCACTGATTGCTGCCTGGAGGTTGGTCAGTGTCCGTTGCTTTCAGGGGCGATGGAAAAAGACAACACTGCATGCAAAAATACTCACTACACAATAAAAACAATCCCATAAAACTTAGTTAAAACTAGCACAACAACTTAAAAGCACAATAGATAAATAAAACTAAAACATGCAGAAAAGCAATTTTAAAACATGCATAAAAACCCCCATCACACTGACCCTGTCACACATGCAACGTATACACATAAGGTAAATCCACTGCAACTTCAAAAAAGAAATAAAATAAGGGACAGCATTAGTAGATACAAAATATTGTGAGGTCAGATTCCTAATCAATAACAGCATTTGCCTGGCTGTTTTTTTTTTTTTAAATTATGTTGGTCATTTCATTGTTTAATCTGTTATGTTGATGTTAACCAATCACATTAAAGCAGTAAAGCACTTGCCAAGATGATAAAAAAAAAAACGGTTTCCATTTTACTTGTTGGAATTCCCATCTTGTAGCAATGAGTTTGCTAAAAGGTTTGTGTGCAGGTGGTTTATATTTTTACTACATCTTTTTGTGTGTGTGGGGGGTGGGGGTGGGGGGGTTGTTTGTTAATCAAGTTTAGGTCAATTGTACTGACCTTAGCAGCAGTCCAAGGTTTTAGTGACACATGTCACTGTGTAATCTTGTAATGGCTTCTATTTTCAAACTAAACACTTTATATCTCCCATGTGTATCTATAAGTCATAATCTATATTAAGAATCAAAACCTGCAAGCTTTGTTGTTGTCTTCTCAATATATTAAATAATCAAAAATCTATTTTTTGATCACTTAAGTAGTTTATGAATTGTTAAATTATTTTGACACTATTTCTATTTTAACAGTTCACAAGTCACTGCCATTGAGGGGATGTTTGTAGTTTCACTACTTAGTTCATCCCAAATTAAAACATTTAAACCAATCTTTGAAAATACAAGTTGAAAAAATAGCAGTAAATAGAGTTATATTGTGTAAACAAAAAAGAAAAAGTACAAATCCTGTAGGTAGAGAAATACTAGAAAGAGCCATAAAATAGTTTAAAATCATTTGTTGTCCAGAATGATTTTGGGATCACCGAGACATCCCTGTACCTTAAAGAACATATTAAGGTATATCGGGGTGTCTTAGGGACCTGTTCTAATCATTACATTTTAAGTTAGCAAATATATACTGTATGAGCATCTTTCATCGAACTCATTATTCACTTTTTTCTATTTACAGACCAGGAACTGAAAAAACAGAAATGAAGGTTGTGATTAGTTTTTATAAATTTCCCTCTACAACTATACAGTATTGTTCAATACTTGCTGAGTCTGTAGTTGACATAAAGTAGCCCTGTCTTAATGCTCATGCAAGTTTTTAACAGACTATAGGTCTTCAAGTATGTGCGCTATCAGGAAGAGATATAGCTATGGCTTGATCTGCTGTGGTTGGTGAGTGTAAGAAGTTCTCTGCCATCATATGGCAACACAAGTTGAATGCTGTTTCATCGCAAGGATAAGGTCCTCTCTGTTGGCATTCTTGTTTATAGAGCTCCAGTGCTTCCTGAGACACCTCTTTCAGGTGATCTTGTCCCTGAAATAGTTGAGGGATTGTGTACATGAGAATGGGACGTCCACGCAGAGCTACTGCATTTCTGCTGCGTCGGATGATGCAGGTATTCCACAAGTGTGTAACTTGCTGCAGCTCTTCCTGTAGAGGAAGTTGCAACCCCCCAACACATACACACTCAAACTCTCTCCGTCAATCATACACTCCCTTTTTCACCCTCTCCCTCTACCACATGCATATTCTCTCACTCACTCACACTCACACATATTCTCTCTCTCTCTCTCTAACTCACACATACACAAACACACACACACATTCTCTCTCTCTCACTTACAAAGACACACACACAGACATTCTCTCTCTTACACACATAGCACCCCCCCCCCCCCCCATTCCCAGACATTGGATCATACATGCTATATACCTCAATATATGCTATATACAGTCACTGTCTTTCAGTTCCTGGAGACGGTTCATCCAATTCTGGGCATGACAACAGATCAATAAGAAATGATACAACCTCCAAAGGGTGGGACTCATTCTTTCTTTGGTACAGCCCCATGCATTTTAAAATCCTTCTGAGTGTTCGCATACTAATCGCAATATCATCCAACCTGTTCAATAACAGCAGAATCTCACCATGTCTCAGTCCACGCATGAAGTAGAACTTGATCAAATCCTGTAAATGAGCCATATTCTTAATTATTCAATATAAATGATAACCTTATAATCACCTTATAACGTGAAACTTTTCACGTTTCAACGTGAAACTTCTCACATTATAACGTGAAGCTTTTCACGTTTTAACGTTAAACTTATCACGTTATAACGTGAAACTGATCCGTATTTTTTTTTTTCTTTCAAGAGTGGTAGCAATACGCTTCCGTAATATCGTCATCACGACCGGAGAAATTAAATTAACAGAATCAAAATGTGTTGTGCCCACAAAAATGAAATAAAAGGTGGTGCTTTGTAACATTACAAAGTATTGTATTATTACACAGCTCAACTTTAAGTGAATACTACATTCAGTAACTATCGTTTAATAACTATCACTAGTGCTCCGCGCTGCTTCCTGACAACGGGTTGTTGAATTCAGACCGTAGACTGTCTATACAGATCGTAGACTGTATATACGGTCTCTGATACAGACACGGTAAGACGTTTTGCCTATATTATAGGCTTTACAGCCAACAGCATATGGATATGTTGTAAAATGGTCAAAATGATGAATTATGATTAAAAATATCCATTACTACGGCCGGCACGAAGCCTGTGTTTTGTCGGGGACTCCGAGAGTTACATGCGCGTGCACGCGGTGGAGTTCCGCGGGTCCGATGCGCGTTCATTTTATATCTGGAGAAATATCTCTATATTCGGAAAATGGCGCATTTTAAGTGTTTTTAATAATGGCTATTAAAAATGCATTCTAAAAAGTCAACATGTCTCAAAAAATTATCCATTGATTTAAGGAGGTCTCTTTCCCAATGTTAACAAATGGGGAAGTCTTTCTGGGCCATTGTGCATCACGTGACGCTGTAATTCCACTTTCGACCACTATGTAAATTTTGCTTCAGAGGGTGGCGCACTTCCTGGGGGCCTGGCTCGGACACGGAGGAGCGCTCGGTTGCTCAGTTATCCTCTCATCGAGTCTAGAGAGTAGTCGGTAGCTCTTGGTTAGCCTGGCCTGGATAGCTAGTCGGTTGTCAAACCTCAGGCTGTACCGGCTGTACCAGACAGTCATTCCCACACGGAACATATCAGCGATCTGTCATTTCAACGCTACAAGCCACTGTGTCACAACCAGAAGCACTGAAGTCTGAGCTGTGCTCATCGGTGTGTCGGTCAGCAGCGGGTCATGGCGGAGGAAGCGGTGGTCACGGTTCGGCTGGTCCGGTCTTTCGAGCACAGAAACTTCAAGTCCGTGGTGTTCCACCGAGTCCGGTTGGAGCAGACGGTGCAGAGATTCATGCAGCTTGTCAGAGAAGGCGAGGAAACAGACACACACACACACACACACACACACACACACAGACACACGCACTGGATCATAATATTACGTGTGTTCTCAGCATTACAAACTCCACTTATGATTAACCTCATTTCTTCCAGATATTGTAACAAGACAAGGACTTCCTCTTCCTTTCAAGAAATATACATATGGTATGTGTGTCTGACATTAGTGGTAGGATGAGGGTTTTTGTCTAACAATATTTCATATTTTCTCCGAACTTAGTTCTGCAATTATAACAATTATTTTTTGAAGAAATGTGTTTAATGTTGAAGTCTGAATATATTAAATGCAAAACCAAGACCTTTAATTGTGTGCTGATTTACATAAATTTGATGACATCGTCTTGCAATGAGCAGCTAAATGTGAGGACATGTCATGTGTCATGATGGGTCACTAAAATTCTACTGATTCCAACAGGGTTGTGTTTTTAATTTGTTCACCACCTGCAAAATGCATCATCTGCATCTGATTCCATTCTTTTGTATTTTCAGACACAATGAAGATAATCCACCAAGCACATGGAGCTAAGGTATCTGTCTAAAGAAAGTGTCAACCTGCTGGGCCACAGTGACACGTTTTCCTGAAGGCCGAGTGTCCTCAGGCAACTTCAGGGGGGAGGGGACACCACCTAAACCAGGAATTCCTACATGTTATTTCCATGGCCTGAAAAAGTTCAGTCAATATTTGTGAACATGAGCTGCTCTCTCTCCTAAAGCCAAACACCACAGAAGTAATTCTCAAACTTATAATGCCATAGGGTGTAAAGTCTGGAGCTGTTACTTAGCAATAAATGGAGCCTGATTTAGTGGACCCACAGAATGTTTGGTTTCTATTTTTATATTCAAAAAATCTTTATTCTGTTCTATTGTTTTCAGCTGTGAAACATAAAATGTTCCCATATACTCAGAACATACCCCTGGCTGCTCTTAGAGTCATCTTGAACACTTTTCAATTCATTTTCTATGGAGCAGCTCCACACTTTCTACCCTATGACAGGGGTTTCCAGACTTTTTTGAATGGGGGCTGGATTATATAATGTGAAAATACCTAGCGGCCAGCTGCTTCTCGTATCAAATAGGCTATTTAGAAAATCACAAACAAACAAAACTAAGCTACAGTTTGCTCTGTCAGTGAAAATGTATTCAATGTTCCAGTGCTCCTGAAAGCAACAGACCTTACTGTCAACATGTCTGTGCTGTGGCCATGTCTGTTAGGAAGCAGGAAATGTCTGCTGTTAGGTAAATATTCAGTTAGCTTGATTACTGTCTGTTTATGAAAACACATGCGTTCCTACCTGATGCATGTCAACAGTCATACTGTATTATAGTCTTACCATTGTAAGATAAAGGGAAAAATGCAGTGATCTTACTTGATTAACAAATATGTATATATATATATATCTATATATCTATATATCTATATACATATATATAAATATAAATATATTATATTTTAAAAGTCAAACCAAGGGACATTTTTAATTGGATCAAGGGCCACAATTGGCCCCCAACAACTTTGGACATGCTTGCCTAATGACTTTACAGATTGCGTTTTAGGTCTTGTTTTTGGGTTTGGGTGAGAGTTGTTCATCTTTATTAATATTTTTGCACTGGCATAGACCATAGGAATAACATGAATGAATTTCAAAAAATGGGCAAAGTTCCCCTTTAACTTTAGCAGCTCTAAGACTGAAAAGTGGCTCTTGGTATGCAGCTTTTGCTTTAGTGGTATACAACACACACAAATGTGATGTCACTGCCTTGTTGATAGACAACGCTTCTGAAGCTGAACTGCTGAGATGCCCAAGGCCAGCACATCACCAAAAACAGTGAAGCAAATTTACAATTACAACTAGACAGTTTTTGGATACATTGACCATATGTTCAAATCTAAATTGTTACTTTCTTGCCTGAACTACCCCAAAATTAAGTGACATAATAGCACTCCTTGGACAAAAAAATTTACAGCTTTGAGTTTGGCCCAAAATGGTTAATGGTGGGGAAAGATCTTGTGTCAGGTGAGAGAGACACACCACAGAGCTTCAATGTAAGGGGAGAGAGACACACTGCGTGCCACAGAGCTTCAGTGTTAGGTGAGAGAAACACCCCATGCGCCACAGAGCTTCAGTGTCACATGAAAGAGACACACCGTGCGCTACTGAGTTTCAGTGTTAGGTGAGAAAGACACAACTTCATAGTTTGTAAAGTTAAAAAATTATAGGTAAGTCCAAATTATAAGTCCAAAAATCTGTGTCCGGTGTTCTAAATAAGTCTGTTAAACTTTGTTGTCGCCTGAAATAGTAAGTGTGCTCATTATGGAAAATGTTAAAATTTTTCCTGCTCCCTGCTAAGTGTGCTCATTATGGAAGATGTTAAAATCTGCCCCTCCTCCCCCTTTGCAGCGCACCTCAAGTGGAGCCATTTTCTCACAGTGCTCATGTGCTTGCATTCCAGTGCTGCTCTCACCAACACTGAAATGTTTTGACGCAGTCAATAAACCCGTTATCTGCTGGATAAAACGATCAGAAATACTTTAATAGCCGAATATCTGGGTCCAGCCCAACTCTTCATTCAGACAGGAATGCGGTGGTCATGGAAACAGTCTGATTAGCTGTATATTGCCCCATGAGGCTTGAGATCTGTACATCAGAGAGCACAGTGTATGTCCACAGGGGTCGTGGGTCAGTGCCTGCTGGGCCAGGTCTTAACATTTGCATTCAGGTACTTGTGTGGAACACGTTTATGGTCTCAGAGTTGTCCTTGGTCAAGCCAGCTATAAGCTTAAAAAATGTAGGGGTCTCAGAGGAATGAGCTGGAGATCATCTCTACATTAACAACTGACCAAGTCTGTGTTTGCCTCATTTCAACATCAGAAACCATGAAAATCTTAAAGTTTAAGGGAGATGGACTTTCAGCCTGACTGTATGTTTTACAAATGTACATAGTTTGGTAACTCTGTGGTCCTTTGAAAACCAAAGTTTCTATTTAAGTGGATTTTTCTTCTTTTTTTTTTTAAAGACTAATGAGTTGGTGATGAGTTTAGAGGACGATGAAAAGCTTATTCTGCAAGATGGCCAAACCCTTGAAGCTGCTGGTGTTGGTAAGAGCTTTTGACTGCTGTTCAGTCAACTTTCATTGAACACTGTGTCTGGCAACACCTGATCCCAAAATGACATGAAGATTTACTGCATTAAATAAATAATAATGATAATAATAATAATTATTATCATTATTATTATTCTAAACAATAAAACTTTATTTGTAGAGGACTTTCCATACAAGCAAAGAGTGTTTTACATTAAGGCTATTACATGATGTAGAATGAGCATAAAATGAGGAGTGCCATAATTAATGCAAAATAAAACCCATTTGGTGATAATGGTAACAAACTTAGGGCAATAATGCAAGTGAGATAAAATATTTTCCAAGCAATACATCTATAATTTGGGGAGCTTGGTATAGATGATCTGCTGCGGAATGTTAACTTCAACATGTTTGTCGTTTCAGCAAATGAAACAGAAGTGGCTTTCTTCAGGAAAGAAGACTACGAGCTCTATAAAGCAAATCCCCAAACTGCTTGGTGACAGCAGTATTTTACCTGCTCTATCTTAACTCAGTTTTTTTTCCCATAAAGACTAGAGGTCAAAGGTCAAGTATGCCAGAAACAACAGGAAAACAAGAACAGTGCAGTCATGTTAATATCAGAAAGTTTTAATTTGTGGTGTTGTCCTTTGTAAACTGATGCTTATTATCCACCACACTGGTGTGCCTTTTTATTTCTATTTTTCTTCTTTTTATCTTGTGGTAGTTGTTGCCATGGAAATTTTCACTGCAGTTTTTTATGTGCGGAATAAAGTTTGACTTTGATGAAGTTTGACTGCTGTTCTCGAAGGTATTAACAGTAAAATGACCTGCACTGCACGCTAGAAGGTGAGCTTTGGCTGTGTGCTGTAGTTTTGGTTATTATAAAAAACATATTAAGGGTGCTTAGGTTGACTCATGCCAGTTTCTCTCTGCAACAAAATCTACTGTATCTAGAACAAACTTGAAAAGGCTTTGACCCTAATGGATAAAGCTTAAACGGTTGGTAAGCTCTAAAGCAAACTAGTATCCTCATATTGTGTCCTGTGAGGTGGAACAGTATTTATCAACAGTTTAATCAATCACTTGTTATTGAGCATGTGCAGAAACAATTATGGCAACATCCACATTAATTAAGTGTAGAGAAGTACTAGTAGTAAGAGATTGCCATAACGAACAGCATTATAAAAAGCAGTTGTTCACTAATCTGTTCCTAGTTGCAGGCTACTAGTATAAAGATCAAAACCACTGACCACATTTTTAATTTCCACTCAAATGGTTGAAATATAAAATATTTGTCAGCGCTCCATTTAACGGAGACAGAGATGTCTTTGGTATCTGTATAATAAAAATCACTAAAGGCCTGCATTTTCACTCTTTCAGGATTCATACTGTCGTGAAAAACCTGGAAAAGTCATGGACTTTGAAAATGGCAATTCTCAGGCCTGGAAAAGTTTTTGAAAACAAAATATATCCTGAATGTTTTTGAAAAGTCCCAAACCTGTATAATGACACATGATGTGTTCAAGGACCACAGCAATGTGAAAAACAACTATAATTTCTGTTTTTACAGTTTCTGGCTGTGACAAATGGTGTAATTTAAATATCACAAAGAATTAATAGAAGCAAGAAAAGGCATTTTTTGTTCTTAAAAAATGTCAATAATAAAAAAAAGCCAAACTGTTTTAAAGAAAACATGCCTTTGAAACCTGCTGGCATGTTTTCTTTACAAATAGGCAATACAGTAAAAACAAAACAAAAAAAAAGACATTTACACTTGTGTGCCCATTCCTAAGCCAAAAAGTCCCCCCTGAGTCCTTAAAAAAATATTTAACTTGCCTTCCCTTTTTTTGCATCACCCTCTCCCTGCTCATAAGTAATGAACAGTACCTTAGTTATATTAAGTTCAAATCCTGTTCTGAATTCATTTTCTTAAAATAAATTCTATTTTAAAAAGCTATTATATTATAAAAATGATAATGAATATACGTTTCAGAGAGTGTGTGGTCTTGAAAATTTGCCTCAAAGTCATGGAAATGTCCTGAAACTGTATTAGTAAAAATATGCATAAATTTGCTCTTTGGCTATGACCTATTAGATGTAGCACAGTACTGCCTCTTCAGTTTTCTTCTAGTTGTGAGATAAATTGAAGCTAAGAGCTCGTGCACTTTGATTTGTGTCTCGATTTTACATTTCCTTGGTGCTAAAGGTTCTGCACCGCCCACGGGATATTACACAGTGGCTCCCTATCATAAAACAGATTGATAATGCAGCCTCCGGAGTGATTGGTTCCAATATTCACGCCACCTAATGAAGCACCGTGATGTTGTGACGGGGCCTGGGGAGACCAATGGGATTAAGGGGTAGGAGGGCGGGTTCAAACGGAACGAGGGTCGGCTGGGTGCAGCAGTCGGTGCATACTGGATATTTGAGAGGACTTTACCCCTTCACCATACGTCGAGTTGAGTCGTTTCCCTTCTGTGTGGTCCCGAGCAAAAATGACTGATCTCCAGGTGTGTATGGATGTAGTTAGCAGCCTTTCGGCTGGTCAGAGCTGCTTTATATTCCTCTGCGTCCTGTTAAAGAGCGACAAGGAGACCGTTAGCCGGTGCTAAAGATTTAGCTAACCAGACGCTAGCTCGAGCCCTGTTTCCTTGTTGTGACCGCGTAACAAACAGAGTAATGTGTGTAACCGACACTTGGTGGAACAGTTACAGTTCGGGTTATAGAGAGCTGTTGGTGTCAACTGTGGTTGCGAGGGAGGTAAGTATTCAAAGACCTGACAGTGAGGTCTGATGGGAGTTGCAGTCCACCGTCATTATTCTTTCCGCCAGGCCAACCGTTTCTGCTAAAACTGTTCATGTCTTCGGTTTGAAATGTGTGTTAATAGGTGGACTGAAGAACATGTAAAATATTCATCTGTTGGTTGAAGTGGAAGCTTCAGATGATAACACAAAGTCCGCATGACTGCTGACATGCAGCTCTGCATGTGTGCTCACTGGTTAGAGGATTGATAAGGCACTAAGAGAAAGTTCAGCACGTCGTGCCTCACAGTCAAATCTGTCAGCTGACCATTGCTTGCTGGGAGTGTTAGCAGTGTTGAAATGCTGCAGGCATTCATACCTTACTCTCTGACCTTGACTTACAGCAATTCAATAACTGACACAGTCTGAGGGTGAGGAGTGTTCTGTTGTGCTTCTCATGGCAATCAGTAGATCAACAGAAATGATTTTAACGTAAATCTAAACTTGTAAAAGATCATTTCACCAGGGTTTATTAATGTGTGAAGTGGTCCTCCTCTGTGACCCAGCTGGCACACAGTGGCACAGCCAGAGGGGTTTGCTCTGAATGAATCAATGAGCTCATTGTAGTAGCAGGGTTTAGGCTGGTTTCAGTTCCAGTTCAGGCACTATTCAGTGATCAAATCAGGGCTAAAGTTTACAGTTTCCTCTCCACCCAGTCAACCAAACAACAGGATGACAGCAAGTAGTAAACTCATCTCCTCCTCACAAGGACTTTGTCCATGTTATTCTTCAGTGTGTGTGGGGCCACTGATCTCTGACCCACTTGTCCACAGGGACTCCTCATCGACAGGTATCCAATCAGTATTGTTGTAAAGCTGTTGTCCTCTCCTCTGTAGGCTAAATTCGATACAGCAGCAGCTGAGGTGAAGACGCTGACGGCAAAGCCGACAGATGAAGAGATGCTGCAGGTCTACTCCCTCTTCAAGCAGGCCTCTGTGGGTGACGTCAACACAGGTGAGACAGAGCTCACTGCCTGCTGCCACACAAACACCACAGCAGTCTCTCACCACTGTAGACCATTTAAAACAGAGATGGGGCCATTGGGCCACGCTTCCCTTTGTACCACCCCTGCTTTTTTACACAAAATCAACCGACAGCTGCATCATTCCACTCCAGTGTGTGATTATGCACTGCATCATGGCATCCTGCGATGAAAGGAGGCATGACAGGCATGACGTTTAACACATAAGCGTCCACCTTTAGCATGACATGATATACGCGTTGGCAGCGCTTTCTAAACAATATCAAAGGCATAACATGTCAATCACAATCATTTACTTTCTCTGATATTTGGGGTCTGATCTTGTCCTCTGCTCAGAGTGTAAGGAGCTCCTGAAAGTCATTGTTTTCACAGTTTGTGGACATTAACAGCCGCTGTTCTTCTTCTTTGTATTAGCTGCTATGCTAACAGCTGCTTTTTAAATCTCCTGCGGTGAGTTGCACAAATAAATACATCATCAAAACTTCACACTTGTGCCACCCATGGTTACATCTTTCCAGCATTACATTTTATACAGAGCTCGTTTCAGTGCTGTTACTACCTCCGTTCCAGAGGTGAGACCACTCTGTCCCCCTTTCCATGATCTGACCTTTTATACAGTACAGAACGGCAGGGCAGTGTTAATGCGGCAAGTGTCACCGCTGTCGCATGAGCTGATGTTGTAAAGGAACATGAGTGTAGAGTATTGCTATCAGCAGCCCTTCACAGGAATGTTTCCAACTCCACTGGTCGGCTGTCAGGCGTCTCAGACTGAGCAGAGAGCTGAGCATCTCAATTACCTCTTTTTACACAGATCAATCTCCCATCACCATAGTAATGCTGACTGTTGTGACGCTGAATAATGTGCGTGCCAGAAAGTGCATTGGGCACCTATGACAACCGGTGAACGTGAGGTGTCTTCACCAGTTTTCTCTGCAGCAGCATCTTTTTGACATGCATTGCCTTCTTTTTGAGTCTTTACCATCTGTTTATGTTTTTTTGTGTCTCTAGATCGTCCAGGGATGTTTGATTTCACTGGTAAAGCTAAATGGGATGCCTGGAAGAAGCAGGAAGGTACACATTCAGTCCTGTGGATGGTGCATCTCTTAAAACTGTGTATTTTTCTGTACAAGGCAGATGTACTGCATTTTACCCCTGTGAAACCCTTTCTTGTGCTGCTTTCAAATGCCTTTCACAAGTACATAAACCTTTAAATTGTGAGCTGATTGGTGGAATTTCTTCCAAACACACAGGGAGAAAAAAAGACAAAGAGCAACTTGGGAGGACCTGTTCCAAAAATTACAAGAAATTAGTAGATTTAGGAAATTATTTTAAAACAGCCAGGGAAAAAATTCTCGGGGAAAAAAAAAGAAAAATGGTGGGCAGAAACAACAGTTATATTGATCATAATTACATAATTAAAATTCTATTACTAAATTATTAGAATTTTATGAGCACTCTTTCTTGGCCATTCCCTTGGTTTGTTTTTTTATTTGTTTCTTGTTTTTATTTTATTTTTTTTTTACTAATTTTTAAGTAATTTTTGTGTATTTGTTTTCTTTCATTGCTCACTGTCTTCTTCCAGTGTTTTTGAAAGAAATCAAGCCAATTTTCTCAGGTTTCAAAGGGTTAATTCTCAGTCTTAGGCAAACCTTTTTTCTACCTCTGTGTATAGAATAAGCATACTGTTCTTTTACTTGCTCTGTGTAGGCACACTGCATTCATCTTCAGTTTTAGGAATAGATTTCAATGATATAAAGAGTTCTCACATAAAACATGTCTCTCTCTTCAGTATACTGACACAGCTACTTTTGAAACAGAAAAAAAGACACTTTAGCTGAAGAGGTAGAAAACCTGCAACATCCAGTGTGCTACATGCCTGGTGTAATGTGGACTGGTCTAATGAAACAATATGGCCAGCTGCATCTCATATTACAGTTAAACAGTATGTTTCTGAAAACATTTAAGGAGAGAAATGTGCAACTCACTTACAGAATCTTGGTTTCTATTTGATCAGCGCTGCCTAGTTTTACTGTTTGATCTCCGTTTTTTTGGCCTCCGTTTTCACTGTACAGTAAGCAGTATTGGTTCCACTTCCTGTTCACAAACTCTTGCCATTTTGACAAAACGAGGTATTAAATTATGTTTCTGAAAACATTTTATGAGAGAAACAGGCAGTGTAGTAAATTAATCTTAATTAATATTCGATCAGTATTGCCTAATTTTACTGTTTGATTGGATTTCGGTGAGAGTTTGAGAGTGAGAGAGGCGGCGGCTCCGTCTCCTCATCAGCTCTACACTCTGAGTCTGTGGTGGCAGCTTGACTTTTGTTTCCAGATTCCTGCATTTCTTCATTTTGGATACATGTGTCAATGCAGCCATTTACAATCCATAAGCACTGTTGTCACACCTCAGCAAATACTGTCCGTTGACATAACCCAGAAATATTCTTCAATATCTGTAATGTCTTTCTGCAGTTAAGTTATTTGTTCTCACTAAATATAATATTTCCAATCCCTGCTAGCCAGAGAAAAGACCCAAATACACTATCAAATAAAGAAATGAAGCTACATGTGATACACAGCATCAGGGGTCTGAACCACAGATACAGCAATGTAGAAATGTCATTTGCTACTGCTCTAAGCTTGTCGCAGTGCATCTGCCTGAGCGTCTTATTGGGGAGGTCAAGATCCACTAGTAAACAAATACATGTGTATTAAGAGTTGCAGATTTCACTACAAAATCCACTCTAACTTGCATAATTCTCAACTGATTCTGAAATGTAGTGGATGTTTGAAATTTAAAGTGGCAGAAAATACAAGTGCCAGTACCTCAAAACTGTACTAAAGTATAGGACTTAAATAAATGTACTTTGTTACACTCCATCCCTGGATGTTGCTCATTCAGAAGACAGAGCCTTCATGTTCATGTCCATGTGTTGTGGCTATTCAGAAGATTACTGCTTTGTCATAGAGATGATTACATTGCCTCCAGTTACTGAAATTAATTCAAACGAGTAACTGCTATCATGTTCACTTTCCGATGTTTCGTGAAAATTGGTTCAGAATTAAGCAAGTTACAGTCCATTTTGAAGTGAATTTGGCATCTCTCAATACATATGTATTTGTTTACAAGCGGATCTTGACCTCCTCAATATGGCGCCCGTGCAGGAGTTTGTCAAACCAGGAACATGCTATCTATTTGTGTATATCTCTGCTCTGAACCCTCAGGACTACACATTGTGTGCTACATGCAGCAAATCTCAGTTTAAAGTCTGATGTAGTGGGATTTTGGATCAACTTTAAATTCATTTATTCTTAAACCACGTTTAAGAAAAATAACAATTAATCTACATTGTATCTTGTACCTTGAACAGTGCTCATTTCTCCATGACTTTATATTCATGTATTTACTAAAATGCATTTTGATCTGTCATAACCTGTCAGGCAAGAGCAAAGAGGATGCCATGAACGAGTACATCAGCCTGGTGGAGGAGCTGAAGAAAAAGTATGGAACATCATAATCACATTCTGAAAAGCAGCTCCTGGATGCACTGAGAGCACTGGCTGAGACCACCATCAGCAGGCCCTCATCCTCACAGCATCAAACGCCTTAAAATCCAACAAGGATGTCCTTCCACATGTGACTGCCTGGCGGCTGCCACTAGTGGTCCCAGTAAGATTAAGCTGGCCTGAACAACCACTGATGTCCAATCAGAGACTGTCCTCCACCACAGTACCAGCAGGTTTTACTGAATCATTTCAATGATGTGTATCTGCACAGAATCCTGCCATTTCCACATAAATTCTTTTTAATTCCAACTGTGTTTGCTGCACTCTGATTGTGTTATGTTTCACATACTGTAGAACTTCAGTGAATAGCCCGGGCTATTATTGGCTTTAATCACTGATTTCAACAGGCTTTTTGGGACAGGCGTCCGTATGGAACGGGCTTTTAATTCCTTTCATACAGAACTTGCTCAGCAAAGATAAACACACAATCAAATTATCTATTTAACCCATTGAGACCTGGGTAAATCGGCTTTATTTATTCAAAAACACAAAAAGGTAATGAGTAACAGAAGAAGAAATAACCCAAAGTTTAGCAAGAAAGCTGTTCAGTGTACAAGAAAATTACCTGAAAAATTAACAAAAAAAAAGAAAAGAGAAAGAAAAACAAAAAAAGTACAAATCAAGAAAAGACCTGGAAAAAAGCCTAAAATTTATAATAACTATGTGAAATATTTTTTTATATATAATTGTGAATAAAGTTCACTGGACATTTTCCCTAGCTTTTAAAAAAACAATCTTCTACATCTGCTTAGCTGTTTTTCTTTCTTGTTTACTGTGCCATCTTCTTTGGTGCTCACACTGTTAATAACATTGAATTGTATTGAATCCAACAAAGCTAACGATGTGTGTAGCATGTCCATATTGACAAAAGTTTAAATATATACACATATTGTATGTGTGATCTAAGTGGCTAACTAAAGTTATTTCGAACAGGTTTTATGCATCCAAAGAAACTGCATGGCAACCATACTGGGCCTCTAATGGAGACAGGTATTTATCTGTCCAAATGTGTCACCACAGTGGGCTAGTCAAAGGGACTGGACGTTTAATTCTCCCTATTACCTGGTTGCCCCAACAAATCTCTGAACTCTCTCCAACTGGTGCAGAATGCTGCTGCTCGTGTTCTAACGGGAACCAAGAAAAGGGATCATATTTCTCCTATTTTAGCTTCTCTGCACTGGCTCCCTGTAAAATCCAGAATTGAATTTAAAATCCCCCTCATTACTTACAAAGCTCTAAATGGTCAGGCTCCATTTATCTGTTCCAGCTCATAGTTCCCTACCAACACTCAAGATCACTGCGCTCTGAAAACACGGTGTTCCCAAAGTCTCCAAAAGTAGGACGGTATCCAGAGCCTTCAGTTACCACGCTCCTCTTTTATGGAATCATCGTCCAGTTTCAGTCAGGGAGACAGACACCGTTTCTACTTTTAAGGGTAGACTTAAGATCTTCCTTTTTGATAAAGCATATAGCCCTTTGTGAGGACTATGGAGACCTCTTCAGAGGTAAAATTAGATCAGATTCATTACCATATCAGAATATGGTTTTTAACACAACTGAATCTTTGCTTCTATCTGAGGAAACACTGGAGAGTTTTGTCCTGGTTGATGCTGTAATGCTTGGGAGAGTTTTCTCCTAAGTAAATCTTACAAACTGCTTTTTAGACCCTATTCTCAGTTCACTTTTTAAAACATTTTATGGATTCTTCGAGGACGAACTTTAAAACATCATGAATTGCTCTCTTCAGACAGGTGTCTTCCCCACTGCCTTTAAGACTGCAGTCAAGTCAAGTCAGTTTTATTTATAGAGCCCATTATCACAAAACATGGTTTGCCTCAGAGGGCTTTACAGTGTACGACATCACTCTGCCCTTAGACCCTCACATCATGCGAGGAAAAACTCCTGAAAAAGAACCCCTGTAACGGGGGGAAAAAAAGGAAGAAACCTCAGGAAGAGCGGTAGAGGATAATGAGGGATCCCTCTTCCAGGACGGACAGACGAGCAATAGATGTCGTAAATAGCAAATGAAATACAACCATGGCAAAAAAGGAAAGAGAAAGAGAGAGGGGGAGAGAGGCACAGCAATAATAGAAACAGATGCATGTCATATTACAATAATGGTAGGTGTGAAATTAGTAATTGCACTCTATGATGATAAGATAAGATAAGATAAGATAAGATAAGATAATCCTTTATTAGTCCCACAGTGGGGAAATTTCCAACATTGCAGCAGCAAAGGGATAGCAAAGTAGCAAGATAGCAAGATGATGTTGAGGGAGATGATAACAGTTTCATGCATATGTTCATAAGATCACAGCATCGGCGCAACCAGGACCAGACTACAATCAGGGCGAGCGAGGGGCAGTACAGCCACAGCACGAGCACAACCAAAGGCAGGGTCGCAGCATCAGCACAGCTATCACCACGGTCAGGCACAGTCAAGGTTACGGCCAGGATCCAGGGAAACTAGGAAACAAGGGAGCAGGAACGCTCCTGAGAGGCAACAGGATTAGCGTAGTGTAATTCAACAGACCCAGGCTCTGTAATCGCGAGTCCCAGGTAGTGAGAGTACCACATGGCTATCACAGAGCTAAGCTAAGCTTGCAAATGGCAATGCAGTGGTCAAGCCCCTTCTGAAGAAGAGCAACTTAGATGCTAGCATTCTTGATAACTACAGACCAGTGTCCAACTTACTGTTTTTTAAGCAAAATTTTAGAAAAACTTATTTTTACTCAGCTAAATGATTTTTTAAATAAAAACAATATTTTAGAAAATTAGAGACAGCCCTGTTAAAGATCATAAATGATCTCAGGTGTAACATGGACATGAAGAAACCTTCTGTCCTGGTGCTATTGGATCTAAGTGCTGCTTTGGATACAGTAGATCACCAAGATCACCTTTTTAACAGACTCCACAACCTGGCTGGCCTCTCTGGTACTGTTTTTAACTGGTTTTCCTCCTATCTCACAGATAGAGAATTTTTAGTAAGTTAGGATACCTGCTCCTCGAAGAACTATAAAATAAACTGCGGTGTGCCCCAAGGCTCGATTTTGGGCCCCACACTTTTTAATCTCTACATGCTCTCACTTGGGAAGGTCATCAGGAGGCACGGCATCAACTTTAACAGTTACACTGACCATAAACAGCTATATATCTCTGTGTCTCCTGATGACCCAGGACCACGAGATGCCCGTTTTAACTGCATTTTAGACATCAGGTCATGGATGGCAGAGAACTTCTTGCAGGTCAACCAGGACAAAACTGAAGTTTTAATTATTGGTCCTGAAACTCAGAGAGAGAAACTTACAACGAAACTACATCTACTAAATCTGTCACAACAAGTAAAAAACCTGGGCGTCATCTTTGACTCTGAGCTTGGTTTTATTCCACACATTAAAAACATAACAAAAACAGCATTTTACCTTCTCAAAAATTTTGCCAGAGTCCACCCGTTTCTCTCCCAAGCAAACACAGAGACACTGATGCATGCCTTTATCTCTAGTCATATTAACTACTGCAATGCTCTACTCTCTGGTCTTCCAAAAAAGAACATTACTCTGCTACAACTAATCCAGAATTCAGCAGCACTTGTGCTGACGAGGACCAGAAAGAGAGCACACATTACGCCTGTTTTACAATCTCTGCATTGGCTCCCTGTGTGTTTCAGGATTGATTTTAAGGTACATTTATTGGTTTATAAAAGTCTAAATGGTCTTGGGCCTTCTTATTTATCAGACTTGCTTTTATAATACGGACCCTCGCGGGCCCTGAGGTCCTTTGGTACCGGCCTTTTAATAATTCCTAAGGTTAGAACAAAAACCCACAGTGAGGCATCATTTCATTATTATGGCCCCCATCTGTGGAACAGCTTGCCGGAGGACCCGAGGGCTGCAGAAAGTGTTCAAATTTTTAAATGCAGGCTCAAGACCCACCTCTTTAGTCTAGCTTTTAGCTAAAATTTCGTATTTGTTTATTTATTTTAATCTACCAATTTATTAATTTATGTATATTTCATATTTATTTATTTATATTATTAAGATCCTTAGGTTGCTAAACTGTATGTTGTAGTTATTTTTAGTTTACGTGCATTTTATCTCAGATTTGTTTTGTTTTATCTCATCTTATTCTCAACTTCTTAACCTTTTAGTAGTCTAGACTACTTTATTGTTTTTTGGGTTTTTTTTAATTCTGTTTTTAGTTTTTTACTCCCACTCTGGTGTTTCCTCACGGGGGGCCCTTTGTACCGGGAGATGTGATTGGCTCAGGCTGTTGGGGCATCGTTGTGGGGGTCGCCCTGTCTCGGCTGGATGGGGGTGTCCTGTCCACAGCTTCATGGTTTTGGCATGGACTCCCCAATCTTTCTGGGGCAGGATGATTTCTGTAGAGAAGTTTCTGTGAGCTTTGATCAGCTCCTGGTCCAAAAGGCCCTCCATGATGGCGTTTCCTCAATTTAGTTGTCTGTGCTCGGCCATGTTTCTTATCCAAAGCCATTCTGTTCTGTGCCTTTTTAATGTCATCTTTCTGTTTGTGTTCTGGGGGGTGGGGAGTGGGTGGGCCAGGAAAGGGGGGGTTGGTTCATTTGGTTGTTTCTTAATGTTTTAACTTGTAAAGCACTTTGTGCTACATTAAATGTATGAAAAGTGCTCTATAAATAAAGTTTGATTTGATTTGATTTGAACATCCAGTGACATAGCCTACGTGTCAAACTGAGTGCTAGCATTTCTGCTAACTACATATATGATAAGATTAATGTACGTATATATCTGATCTGTTGACACAATCAAGTCAACAGTCTAAGGACTACAGCTGGAATGATGTTGATGATATCAATAGATTGGATTATTAAAGCTGGGATAAGCAGCTGATTTTTGGTTTCATTGGACAAAAATCCCAGAATGAATTGGCAGAATGAAAACAACCTTGGAAGTGCGAGCAGGCATTATAAAATGGAACAGGGTCTGTTGTTTAACCTCGACATCACCTCATGGTCCCTGCATGTCAATTAACTATTGATTTAATGATTGTTTAGCCAATATGTCCGCCCCTACAGGAGCAGAAACCACAGGATGGAGATATCCAATCCCCTATGATGTAGCCTGGGCAGCACATGATGTTTTATGCACAATATCCTGTTTGCATGATCACTTTCCAAACTTAAAAAATGTATAATTTTTCGATGGATTGATGTCTTATTTTTGGTGTATCAGTACTTAAGGTGCAAATGAAATATAAGACTTATGCAGCTGGTTGATAGCAGATAATTTTGGGTTAAAGTTGGATAGGAAGACTACATGACCTGTGGTAAATTGTTCCCAAAAGATGCAGTCATGTCTGGGAGAGTCTCCTTGAGGACACAGTGGCTGAATCCAAATCTTCAGACTTCACAAACCTTGCAGACTCGTGAGTTTTTAAACCACGGACGGACAATGACCTGAACCTGTTGTGTTAAGTGTCCCTAATGACCTGTTTATGTGCTGTTTTTAGTAACTGACTGTTTGCAGTTTATTGTGCTGTCTTCTGTGTTTGGTGGGTCAAAGACAAATTTCCACCCCGGTGGAATATGGACAATAAGGATATATTCTATTCTATTCACTCTGTGAGTACTGGGCTCCCAATCCACTATTCATCAAGTCTGCAAGAGGCCTGAAGCTGACTTTCTGCAGACTTCCAGAGAGTCCGTTCAGGACGCGGACAGCACAGGACCTCATAGGTTTACCCACAATTTACAATACAATACAAACATGGTCCTCCAATTTTCCAAATGCTGACCAAAGAAACAAAACATACTTATCATTAACTGAGGTATTAAAACATCACTTGAATCAAGAAATAATATTCAACACCCAATACAAAAATATGTAGAAGTTTAGGTAATTAGAACATATTATTATTAGTGCAGCTGACTCATAGGCTAAAAACTCTGAAGTGTAATATAGAGGCAAAGGAAAGTGACTCAAAAGAAAGTCTTCCAGTGTCAGTAACACCCAAAATATTTAGTCAGTGTCCTTCTTTACGAACATCTGTCTATTAAAATGTGTGTAGCCTAAAAAGTGATAATATCATTTTGTTCAGTCATAAAAATGGGATTTATATCTAATTATCTGCAGAGACAGATGAGCAGACAGAATATGGCAGAGGCGATCACTGCCTACATGACTGTAGTTGTCACTCAAATGTTTCCACAGCAACCAGTGAAACTGACTGGAGGCCTGTCTCTTGGCAGCTTCAGTCTCAGGTCTCGCAGACTTAACATGATGTCAGTGAATACATCAGAGTAGGTATGAGTGAAGTCTGCGACAGTCTAACAGTCCTTAGTTTGGAGTTTTTGTCCATGTGTGCTTGCACAGGTGCTCCAGCCTAACTGTAAAAATACTTTATATAAAGTAAACTTAAAAAAACATCTTGCTTTTAAACGACATGGGTAAAGTCATGGACATGTTAGATTACTGTTTAACACCATCTCCCACTTTCTCTGTGTCACAGAGAGTAAAGACACCTCTGGCCTGTCCACATTTGTTTCCCCCACTATTTAGAACACTAGATGTCACCAAGTTTTTGAGAGTTATCCACTTCAGATGACCTTGGCTCTTGATTCGTTCGGGGCCAGTGTCGTGGGCTCTCCCAGCCCCTGCGGATCTTTGCTAGTCTTAAGGTCAGGCATGGCAGAGCCAAGAGGATCCGTCCAACCAGGACTATGCAGGGCAGGATGAGGGCCAGCAAGAACACCGGTGGTAGGTAATAACGGTAGGCTGCAGGGAGGAAGGCAAAGTCCCAGCCGAAGAAGAGAGTGTGCATGATGGAGAGAGTTAAGGCAGCATACCCGAGACCTGACTAAAGAGAGATAGAGAGAGAGAGAGAGAGAGAGAGAGATAGAGAGAGAGAGAGAGAGAGAGAGAGACAAACAAACTAAGTTTAGAGAAGGTGCAATGACAAAATATAAAAAGGAGAAATTAGATATTTAAAACAAATTCATTGTTTACTGGATTAGCGTCTACAAATGTACACTAGGCTTGGGTGCTATCATGATATATCAGGGTATTTAGAAACCCCAAAGGTACTGTATGTTTATCAGTACCATCCAGTTCCTTGTCTTACTATTAAACTCATTGTATTTAGTGCACAGCACACACCACTTGAGCTCAGTCCCCGGTCTGTACTGGTGGAACAGGCAGATGAGCTGAAAGACACAGCGACACTTAGTGGTGGAGGGAGAGGTTACAGGACTGTAAACAGCCAGCAGGCAGCGAGAGACCGTGGGGAATAACTGCATGTTTTTTCACATCTAACTTGGTGATTTAAGAATTTATCTCAACTAAACAGGGGCTAGTGATGTTTGGAACAGTGGACTAACTAGATTACTAAAAAGAGTAACCAAGACAGTTTGGCAGAGTTTTATTTATTTATTAAAGACAGCTTTATTAATATACATATGGAACCGATCCTTTAAGTATTATAAACCCTTTGAAACCTGGATTGAGTTCCCTCATGCTGCGTTTAGACACTTTCACAAGCTATATAATTCTTTGAAACCTGAGCAGATTGGTTTTATTTCTTTCATGAACATGGGGATAGAGACAATGACCACCTGGCAAGAAATGTCCCTAAAATTGTAAGAAATTAGTTTTTAAAGAAGTGACAAGAAATGACCTGTGCTGACCTGAACAAATGTAAACTCCTTCCAGTTGAGGGCATTTCCCACAGAGGGCAGAGAGGTAATAGCCAGCAGAGTGAGAACTCCAAATCCCAGAATTCCACAGGACAGGTAAAGGTCAGACCTCCACACCTGTTCTTCCACCCAGGAGTTTTCAACACCAGCTTTCACCTGAAAGAAATCAGAAATGTTAATAAAAAAAGAGAAAATATTAGAATAGAATATTAGAGCTGAGGTTGTTACTTCTCGGCCAGGGTCACCTCAGGTACAAACTCTGCTGTTAAGGTACGAGTGCACCTGTGCAGGGCTCACCTGGTGGTAGGCTGTGTTCACCAGTGTGTAGCCTGCAGCCCTGCGTAGCGTCAGACACATACTGTACACAGCATGCAGCCCAGCACACAGGAAGCTCAGGAGGCCCAGCTGCTTCCGAACGCACAGCCAGCTGTCCAGCCAAGCAGGAAATCTCTGATATTTGGTTCCCCTGGCAAGCTGGAGGAGAGCCGCCAGCAGACCTGAGGGTGACAGCAACTGATATTAAAATCAGCTCAGCAGACATGGTCACCAATCTAAACTGAAAAACATGTACTTCCTTTGTGATGTGGACAAATACAAAGTGCACAAATAACACAATGACAGCTGCTGGTGAAAATGTTGCCCTGCCCGATGAGGAAAAAATATGGAGGAATTAGTATTATAATTATTATTATAAACTCGAGTACATTCACTAAGTGAATAGTCATTTATATTTCAACCAGAGATGTAGACTTAAGACTTGAACATCAGTCAGACTCCAATCACAAAAATGATGACTTGCAACTTGAACTTGACTTGAGACTTGAAGACAGAAAGCTGAGACATGACTTGGTGATCCATAAAGACTGAAAAATGCTCCACTGAGTGTATTTGTGTCTTTTGAAACTTTGTCAAACTGTCAGAAGTAATTCATATGTAGGGCTGTTAAACCATTCATTTTAAAAATCGTGATTAATCACTGAATTTTAATAATTCATTGCAATAAATCACTTTTTAAAATCATGTTTACAATTCCATGACTTTGCATTTCAGTTTTGAAGTCCATATTGGCAAGGTTAAGCAAGTCTTATCAATCTGTCTTGATCGGGAATCAAATAACAGCATTTACTGACGTACACTGGCTGCTCCGCAGTCAGATTCCATCCATTTAGCAGTGCTGTAGTGAACTGCTTCCATTTAAATTTCATTCACTGCTCTGTGGAGATCCACTCACTCTCAAATAGTGCTTCACCATCTCTGGTGATGTGGTGACATCAGTGTGATTAGCTGCAGTTGTGTGCTTAGCTTGTAGGCTGCAGCAAATTCAAACTGTTCAGGGACCACAATAGGCAGAAATATTCAAATACAATAATGCAGTGTGAAATAATGCAGGACTGATAATGTGTGAAATAATCGAGGATTATAGTTTAGAGTAAAAAAGAGTTTTGTTCCTTTTTATTAACTCATTTGTTTTGTTTCTTTGATGTTGCTGTTATTCTGCTTATCCTTTGGTTCATTTAGGAGGCAAAAATAAACTTTGGGCTTCAGCCTATTCCTTTTTCGGTAACTGATGAAGAATCTGTTTCTCGTGATGCATGTTAGCAATATAAAATTATCTATTCTTCAATACCTGGTAGATAGACCAGAGCCAGTGTAACCAGCGCGACAGCCGGCAGTGTCTCGTTTACTGTCACCAGGGGAAGCTGGTAGAAGTTGTTTTCTCCTTGGTCCAGGAAGGGAAGCAGGATGTGCCGCAGGAAGTTGTATCCATAGAAGAAGAGGAAGAGGAGGAAGGTGACCAAGATAGGGCTTCCCCAGGAGTGGAAGAGGACGAGCGGGGCTTCCTCTATGTCTCTGGATGCACACAGAGTCCCCATATCAACGGGGCTGAAGCCCAACTGACGGGCCAGCTGCAGCACCGTGGCTTTAGAGCCGGAGCAGTCGCTGCACACCGGGACCTGACGCAGGGAACATGATACAAGACAAGATCTGAGAGGTTCAGGTGCAGCTATCAGTAGGAAACACGACCACTTCTCCATGTTACAGCTCTCATGTTAACACAGCTACAAGGAGTTTTTAAAGGAACAATGCTCACAAAATGACCATTTTTTAATCTATGACTCACCGCTGTTTACTTTAATTCCTTAAGAAAACTTTTCTGGCATGGTGTCACGGTTAACAGAGAATCCAAATATGGCAAACCGTCTTGCTGAAATAAATTCTTAGTTCTCCATAAGTATTTGCATGAGAAGTGAGCCTGGGCAACTCAAGCAGAGTTCACACGCTTGCCTTTGCATGCAGCTAGTCTGCAAAAGTGTTTTAGGTTGTGTCCACAGGTACATAGGCCAAAAACCCAATTTAAAAATACATTCTGTTCACACCAACGGCATTTTAAAAAAATCTCTGTCCCCATCAAAATGCAAACACAGGCTGTTAAACAATGTCCAGTGGACGCCAAAGCAACAGGTGGTGATATAACCTCTACCATAAGGCCACGTTGGCCAATCAGAAGCCTGGAGTCATTACCCGAAAAAGCACAACTACTATGGTGCATTACAAGGAGAATTGTATGTGCAGACTGATTTTGTTCACTTAATATTTATGTGTGACACTGAGTTACTCCTCAGTGCCACACACAAATATAAAGGGAACAAGATCCAACAAAATGTGGACTGGGAGTCTTGCCAATCAAAGTACAGCAATATTTTGTCTCTTTTCCTAGAGCAGTACTGCTCTGAAACGTCCCCGCAGGTTCCTCATGGCAACCAGGACTGCCATCACCACTGAGCTCAAGGCGATACGGCGGAAATATCGGCAAGCAGTAGATACCGGACAGAAAAGCGATTATAGCAGAGAGTTCTACTCTACTTTGAACTATGTGAGGAGATAACGACACACACTCTGACATCAAACAAAGAGAAAAGCCACCCACCAAAAACAGAGGTTTTCTTCTGTACACATAAACACTGAAAGCAGAGTTTCTGAATATCTTCACCCTGGAAGGAGTTTTCCAGAGGGTTCGTTTTCAGTGTCTTAAACATCAGAAAATTTACAGGAAAAGCTACATTTTTTAAAATACACATGCGTGAGTGGAACTGGACCTAAAATAGTATTGATTTAGCAAATATGCATGTGTTTGGGAAGCACTGAGCATACGACTGGATAGATGAGACTTTGATTGCACGAGTGTGTAAACTGATGTTTGGATATCTCCTTGAATTACAGAAAACACGGGTTAGTAATTCATACACAACTGGTCCTTTAAAGGTTAATATTCCTTTAACCCTTTGAAAGCTGGAGCCACATCACTTTTCTTTTACTGCTTTTGGACAGCTTTCACAAGTATTTAACTTTTGAACCCTCACCAAATCACTGTGTTTTCTTTCACAACATGGGAAAAGAGGCAATGAGCAACTTAGTAAGAAATGTTCCTTAAATTGCAAAAATATTGTAGATTTAGAAAAGTATTTAATGAAAGCTAGGAAAAAATGTTTAGGGATAAATCAAAAAGGCGTGCATAGCGACAGCTCTTAGAGGGCTAAACCTGTGCTCATGAAACTGGGGCTACGATACGTAACCAATGTTTGTGGAAGGCCAAAAACTCAAGACAGGTGTGTATATTATATAGGTATTTATAGGATTTAAATATTGATATATGTGTTTGGTCTTAATCTGCTCATGCTAAACTGAATGCTCTTCTCACCCTGTGTGACCTCACCCTTCTGTTTCCATCATGGGCTCCAGCCTGCAGCGCCCACGCAGAGATGACATTGAAGCCCTTCACCACTTTGCTTTTTGGGAAAAGCTCTGCCAGCCTCTCTGCGTTGGAGCGCTCCCCACTGTTGAGCTGGGTGGCATTGCTAACATCCACCAGGACCTTCCCTGCCAGCCGCTCACTCAGCCTCAGCAGGGTGCAGTAGTGCTCCGGGTAGACTGCAACGAACACCACCCTCTCTGCTCCGTCCACAGCCTCCCTCTGTGACCGCACTTCCACTCCATCAGGAAACAGACCCCTGGCTACACGGCCCGGGTCGCGGCTGCCCACCACCACCCTGAAACCGCTAGCCACCAGCCGGATCGCTAGGGAGCGGGAAAAGTCTCCGGAGCCAATGATGCCTATCACGGGGCCTCCCCCACACCAAGGAAGGGGCTCTGAGGCATCAGGGGCCAAACTGGCCAACAACGGCATCTTCATATCACTCTGCATGATGGTCGGCTGCAGTGAGTAGGGCTGCTAGGAGACACAAAGCCTTCTGATCTGCTTCTAGACAGAGGAAACAAAAACAAAAAGTAATGCATTCAATGTGATTACATAAAACATCTTAATAAATAAAAACCTATTTAAATAAAAAATGTAAATATAAAAAATTAAATTATATTATATAAAAGTAAAAAGAAATACAAATAAAATGATGTTTTATTTTTAAGAAAACAGAAACATCCTTACTAATATTAAGATTTGAAAACTAACTGAAAAAAATGATGTGTTCTTCAAAAATAACTGGAGAAGAAGAAGAATAATTAGGAAATGCCTTCACTTTCAGTCTCAACTTGGTGAACACAACATCATGAGGAGCGTTTAATGCATTTGTGTAATTACTTTTAATTCTATGACTGTGAGTCTTTATAAAGTATTTTGTTTATATTGCAAAACCTATTCCGAACTGTTTAAGTCTTGCTCCTGATAATACTGAACTAACCAAAACTAAACATTTTAAAGAATAAATGAGCGAACCCATTCTGAATTCAATTTCAATTAAATTAATTATTTAATTAAAAAATGAAATGAAAATGAAAAATAACTAATGAAAAATACAAAAACTAGAATGAAACAGACTGCAATATCTCATGACACCTCATCAACATCTGGTGACAAGAATTAACATTTGAAACGTGTAACGACATCACTTTTCTTGTGCTGCTTTCATTACGCCTTTTACAAGTATTTAGACCTTTGAACCCTGAACAAACTGGAGAAATTAAAAAAACATAAGAATAAGACATTGAGCAACTTGCTAAGAAATGGTCCAGAAATTGTAATAAATTAGTAGATTTAGAAAGAAAAGCAAAAATGCTGCTATATTTAGAATTATCTTACAGAATTATTATTACTTTTAAACATGCTTTAAAAACTTTCTTTTTCTATATATGTGTGTTTGTTTTTATCTTTTTTGTTTGTTTTAATTTTAATTTTCTTGTGCTTTTACTAATTTCTTGCTAATATTTGGGTCATTTCTTTCTTCCTTTGCTTTTGAAAGACATCAAGCCAAACAGGTTTCAAAGGCTTTTAGTTTTCTCTCTCTCTCTCTCTCTCTCGCTCTCTCTCACACACAACCCCCCCCCCCCCCCCCCCCCCCCACGCACGCGCGCGCACACACACACACACACACACACACACACACACACACACACACACACAGAGGACACAAAGCAAAGTGACACACTCCGCTGTTACATATATGACCTGACACGTATGTCTGTGAAGTGACAGACTCACCGTGTTCTGCGGTTCTGCGGGCTGTCAGTCAGAGTTCACCGGAAACACAAGATGATCACATGATCAGTAGTGTTAAAACTACTGTCAGTTTGCTCATCTCTTCAACGCTCTGCCAGTCATCAGCACCCAGCGCTGAGGGCTCCTCGTGCACTTAATAGCTTGTAGAAGACAGAGAACCGTACCGGTCACGTGTACATGAGATGCCCCGCCCACTGCTGCCTTCACGTGCTCCTGAGAAGCCACGGCTGAAAATACTCAACACAAGAAGAACTGATCTGTAAGGAGACGAGATCATCAAGAAGAAGCTGATAAAAAACACAAAAACAAGAGGAGGTGAAAATGTGAATTCAGAAATAAAGTTGTGTACAAAATGTGGTATGAAAAATAGACTGAATAATTATCAAGCGATTTGTTGATGATTTTCCCCATTCATCATCAGTCATCAAAAACACAAAACCGCCTATCATATAAAGAAAGTCACCACAAGAACCAACATTTGTTTTGCTGTCGTGTTGTCTATTCTCATCTGTCATATCTGTGTCGCTGAATTAATAAAGAAGACTCAGAAATATTAAAAATGATTTTATGAGAGACATAAAGTACAGCTACCATATACCCTACAGCATAAGATCCGAGTGTGGGGGTTTATATATATATATATATATATATATATATATATATAAACAAAGGCTGATATATATAAATTTGAAGCTGCCAAGTGGTTTATAAAGTAATTACAATTAACCCCACGTGTATCAGCTAAACATTAAAGTGATGTACACAGTACAGCACAAATAATTATATTTCAATCACTTTGATCTAATACTACAGCATTCAGAAATGGTACATTCTACACAGTGACTATTTTTACTTTTGGTACCTAAAGAATATTTGTATCTCATATTTGTGACACCACACACTGAGGCCTAAAAGCTATATATCTGCAAATTGAGAAGCAGAAAATTTGCTTAAAAATGATTAAAAAACAAAGATAAAATTATTCACTCAAGAGAATATGTCATAAAGAAAGGTGAACACTGAAAAAATCTAGACTTATGTGTATAATATTTTATTAGTACCTAAAACTACTTATTGTGGTTAATGGCCCATATTCGAAAATATACACTGAGGGATTATAATGATTGACGCATTAATATTTTCATCACGTATATGTTGCAGCAGGTAAAGATGGAAGTAATTTTATTTACGTTATATACTGCTATCTTCATTTATAATATAACATCATAATGGATTACTTTATTTTCTTTTGTGTGTGATTAAAATCTGCAAAGTAAATGAAGTTGTCAAACTGTAGCCATGCAGTAAAAAGTACAATCCAAGTCAAAGTAGAGTAAAAGTGCTAAGCATCCCCATGTGAAAATACTAGCTCAACTATACTATTACGATTTCCTTATCTGATCACTATAAATGGATATCTTTCATTCTTAACCCCAATAAAAAAGAAAAATTAGATCACTATACATCAATTTCTGTCAGCTCTCGCCTTATTGAAGCAACAGTGTTGCTTTGTGTTGTAATACATTTTAATATTTTTCAAAGGTGGAAGTAGGTGGCACGTGATCTATTATTAATAAGTCTCAAATGAGTGCGTCTGCTCCCTTGAATTTGTAATGTTGTAACTCAGGTGTGTCTACACCTTTTTGACTGGAGGCCAGATTAGATAATGTTAAAAAAAACTTGGGAACCAGTTTCTTCTTGCATTACATGAGTTACCAACAAAAAAACACCCAAAACATACAGATGAGTCAAACGCAACTGGCTTTTTTTTAAAAATGTTTTTTCCACCCTTCATGGTTCCTGAAAGCAGGCTCTCACTGTCAGCATCATTAGCTTCTTTCTGCATTTCTTTACATGTTTATTGTCTCTTTATGAAACCACATGAGCCCTGCCTCCGTAGTTTGCGGGTCAGAATAGCCAGAAAAGCATACTGGCTTGCATTACTGCAAAATGCGGCCGGATGTAGTAGGACAACCTGGTATTTTTGGCATACTGCATTTCACATACTTACTTACATAACGTGCATAAACTCTGTTAATATCATGGATATATTGTAGCAAGGTCGGCTGATATGGGCTGCTAAACCTCCATGTTCATTTTGTCTGCAGTTGTGACATGGCGTCATGGTCATGAATAACATCAACTTTAAATTATTGCAGCATTTACCATTAGGCGTTTATGTTCGACACCAATATTTCCGACAGCAAGAACGCATCCCACGCAACAGCGGAAGATAAGCGACTCCTGCAGCAGGTGTCAGCCTGCTGATAACTCACAGCTTTCATAGGAGTGACACAGAGACAAACAAACAGCTCTCACTCACAGGAAACACACAGAGACAAATGTTACAAACACAGTGTGAGAATATTACAAAGCTGAAGTCAGGGAAGCAGAGGTGAAATAACAACATGCGCTGTCATGTTTCTCCACTGGGTGTCGCTCTTCTACTGCAGCAGGCTGCACACGGTTTCCCCACTGTCCAGTCTAAACTTTTTAACCCTTTAAAACCTAGCCAAACTGGCCTGATTTCTTTCAGAAACATGGAATTTAAGAAGAAATGACTCACAAGAATTTAGTATGAAGTACAAGAAAATTACCTGAAAATCAGCACAAAACTCAAACTGTAAAAGTGGAAAAAATAACGACAAACAAACAGAGAAATAACCTGAAAAAAGCTTGATAATTATAATTACTCCATAATATTTTTTTATTTAAAATTTTTGATATATTTTTAATATATATATATATCCCTTCTGTTTCTGTTTCCCTAGGGGTATTTTTTACCCTTTTGGACTGTTTCTTGTGGATAATGTTGGTAGTTTTGATGCATATGGCATACATTTTTTGCTAAGGGTGTGTATTTTGGGGTGAATTTTGGTATCTCAGGAAAGAGAGAGAGAGAAAAAAGAGGGTATTTTTTGTCCCATTGACTCCCATTTAAAACACATTTTTTGGATTCACATTGCAGTGCCATTCCTTGGTGTTGAAATCCCTTCAAAATTTTTATTTTTTATTGTTTTCCACTAGGTGGTGATATTTTCTCATGTACTGTATATCTACCACTGAGAGGCCATGTCAATATTTTTCCATCATCATATTATATCACGCACAGCTACAAATGCTTACTTTTTCAAACAGGTTTAAAGCCCTCGATGATGTGCACAAAGTTCAAAGCCTGTCCTCATCATGCACACGCACATGCACCTACACACATGTTGTGTTTACACATGTCCTCTGTCAAATAACAAAAATATCTTTCATCTTGTGGGAGTTCAAAAGCTTACCCACAAAGTGACCCAAAACAAAAGCCTGGGAAAGTCTGGCTTTGTTTACAAAGGCGCTATCCCAGATAAACACATTTATATGTGTCCATCAGATTGGGTCTCATTTCATCCTACCTGGTCAAGAGAGCAGATACAGCTACAGACCTAAAGACCGCTCCGATGAAGTCAACTCATATGGAGGCACAGAGGATAATGTGGAGTTTGTGCTGGGGTCCAATGACAGCACAGATATGGAGGAGCAAGCGGAGGAGAGGGGGAGGAAGACACAGCGTGTGGCCCCTCACCTGGATGGAAGTCGAGGAGTGGGATAACCTGGTCTCCCACTAATGAGGACATGGTCTGGTACTGGCCAGCTGGGATCTCCCTCGTCCCGGCATCAAGCACTATGCCATCTCCCGGATAGCCGACCTGGGGGACAGTTTTGATATTTTTGTCTCGGCTGAGATCATCTAGGTCGCCGTGAAGATGACCAACCTGGAGGGGCAGCGTGTCCATGATGACTGGAGGGATGTGGATACCACCAAAATCAGGGGCTACATCAGGCTCCTCATCCTGGCTGGTGTGTTTTGCTCCCAGGGTGAATCAACCCGCAGCCTGTGGGGTGAACACAAGGGACTATCCATCTTCCGTGCCACATTGTCGGAGAAGAGGTTCAACCTGCTGAGCCGCATCATCCGCTTTGACGACTGGCTCAATCGACCAGCACACCAGGCCCATAACCCCGACAAGCTGGCTCCCATCCAGGACGTCTGGAGCAAGTGGGTGGTGTGGCTCCCAATGGCCTTCTACCCAGGGGAAAATGTCTGTTTTGTCAAGTAACTGGTCAGCTTCAGAGTCCGCTGCCCTTCCAGGCAGTATATGCCGAGCAAATCCTCTAAATACAGTCTTAGGCTGTGAGCGCTCTGCGATGTTTCTACAGCGTACACCTAGAACATGCAGTCGTATTTGGGCAAAGCTACCCCTCACGGTCCGCCAGAGAAGCAGCAGGGCAAGCAGGTGGTGATGGACCTGCCAGAGTAGCTCAGTGTTCACACCGTCACTACCGACAATTGTTTCACTTCTTTCACTTTGGAGCTGCTGAGTGAGAGAAAGATGGCCTTGGTCGGGACCATTCGCCGCAACAGGCCAGAGTTACCCCCACAGCTCCTTGATGTGCGGCAGCAACAGTGCCTGTCGTCCCACTTCGCCTTCACCCAGACCACCACAGCTGTCAGCTATATCCCAAAGTGAGGTAAGAACATCATTCTGCTTAGCTCTAAACACCGGGAGGCCTTGGTCTCGCAGGCAGAGCACCAGAAGCCCAGGATTGTATTGGATTACAGCCATTGCAAGGGCTATGGACAGCTTGGATAAGGTATTTATTCTTTCTTTATTTATTTTTTTATAGTGCAGAAGCCTGGTCAACCCACTGATCGCCCAGAGATCACGTTTGCCCCGCACACCAAGCGCTACCACGATGGCAGTGGGGGCACGGCGACCCTCCGACGAAGACCAAGCCCCTGGCCAAGCTGCAGCCACTCCCGCACCTAGGCAGAAGTGCCATCTCTGCCATTGGGGTAACAAGTGTTCCAAGAGATGCTCCAGATGTGGAAGAGGTATCTGCAAAGACCACATTGTGTGCGCCTGCACTTTGTACTTGGAGGACTAAACCCCCCACCCCATACACACAAACACACACACACAATTTCTAATAGGCCATAATGTTCCAATAATTATAATGTTCTAATGATAATTATAATTACAGTGATCTATTAATAATCTTCTTGCTAACAATCTACCTGTTCTTGTTTGTTTGTTTGTTATTGTTGAAATAAATCTTGTTGTTAAAAAATAAATGTTTATTTTTGCTTCATTTCTAGAGCAAAGTAAAGTATTAGGCCAGTAAAAGGTACACACAAATTCAGGTCTTATCACAAAAACTGGCATTTAAAGGGTTGAAATTCAGAAACAGGATGAATATTTGCTATGTATAGTGAGAACTGAAGTTAATAATAGTATTCATCCAAAAAATTGAATAATACATTAATAGATCATTTTTCTATGGCAGTATTTATTGGGGTTTATTTTTTACCCTATGGGACACAGGTGTTGCACTTATTATACAATCTGACACTGCACAAAAAAAATAAAAATGGATCGAAATCAATGTTTCTGCCAATCTTTGACACTCCCAGGCTTTGATAATCCAACCTAAAAAAAAAAAAAAAATCAATTTTGCATGTATGGGATGGAAAATAATACACTTTTTGTGTTTTTTTCCTTCAATAGAAATCACAGTCTAATCACAAAAACTGACATTTACGGCATTAAAGTTTTGAAACAGATTTAATATTTGCTATGTATGGTGAGAACTTAAGTTACTAATGGTATTCATAAAAAAATTAGAAATGATTCATCCATCCATCCATCCATCCATTTTCTTCCGCTTATCTGGGGTCAGGTCGCGGGGGCAGCAGCCTAAGCAGGGAAGCCCAGACTTCCCTCTCCCCGGCCACTTCATCCAGCTCTTCCCGGGGGACCCCGAGGCGTTAGCGTGACCCACAAAAAATAAAAATGGATCGAAATCACTGTTTCTGCCAATCTTTGACACTCCCAGGCTTTAATAATCCCACCCAAAAAATCAATTTTGCATGTATGGGATGGAAAATAATACACTTTTTGTTAACTTTTTGTGTTTTTTGTTTTAAATAAAAATCCCGTTCTAATCACGAAAACTGGCATTTAAGGGGTTAAAACCTTGAAACAGAATGAATATTTGCTATGTATGGTGAGAACTGAAGTTACTAATGGCATTCATAAAAAATGGAATGATACATTAATACATAATATTTCTATGGCAGTGTTTATTGCAAGGTATTTTTTACCCTTAGGGACACAGGTGTCGCACTTATTTAAGTGATGCACAAGGAATATATATATATATATATATATATATTATATATGTGTGCCTGTGTGTGTGTGTGTGTGTGTGTATATATATATATATATATATATATTTTTTTTTTCAATTTGCAAGGCATTTCTCATCAAATTGCTCATTGTCTTTTTCCATATGTTTTTGAAAGACATTAAATCATATTATAACATAGGGAAAAAATGCAGTGAGCAACTAGGTGAGAAATGTTTTGCAAATATAAAGTTGTGGATTTAGAAAATTATTTTTAAACGCAAGAGAAAAGACAATTTTCAATAATTTTCAAATACTTTTTCCAGGGCATTTTCTTGTTTGTTGTTTGGCCTTTTTACTTTTTTTCTTAACTAATTTTCTGGTAATATTCATTTTTTTCGGAACTATTTTTCAGGTAATAATTTAGTACTTACTAATTTCTTACTAAGTTTTGGTTCAATTCTTTTTTTGCACTTTGCATTTTCCCATGCGTTTGAAGAAAGGCAAGACAATTTGCTCAGGTTTGAAAGGGTTAATCAGCACCTGTTGAATTATGCACAAATCTAATTCACATGTAGTGATTTCAGGTCAGTCTTTACACATGATTCATGGTGCTGTGTGAATGCTGATGTGAGGTGAAAATGTTGCAGCAGTGTGGGATAGAAGTATTTAGACGAATAATAAGCTGAAGTGAAGTGAAGTCAACAGCAAGTTAACAGCTACTACAGCTGTAGAAAGCAGCTGTAGTAAGAATAACATTTGGACACTCACTCTTATGATCATTATTTGTAAGAATTACTGTAAGAACCCTTTATAAATGTCTGACATGCATTTACAACTGCTAAATATGACCCTTTATTACGATGCTTTGTAAAAGCATTGTCCTCCAAGAAAAGGATAAACACTTTTTTTCCCCTGTCAAAGGTATTTTTGTGGAGTTTTTCTTTAGGCGCTGTGAGGCTCCAAGGACAGAGGGATGTGGTATGCTGTAAAGCCCTCTGAGGCAAACTGTGATTTATGATAATGGCCTTTATCAATAAAATTGAATTGAATTGAATAGTCCTGTTTTTATTTTCAGTTAGCCTCAAGTCTCACAGTCTCTCTGTGTTCTCATGTGTTTCCCATCTTCTGTTTTGCAGGTTAGTTTAGTTTAGTTTACTTTTCCAATGAGTGAGCCCTAAAAGGGAAATGACTTAGCATTTCAGATCCTCTCAAAGTCAATGGGTTTTTGGTTGAAATAAAATAAAAATAAGGTCTGTGGTTAACACAAGCTGAAGAGAATTTCATGTTTTGTTCTACGACATAAAATACGTCAGTAAATACCCCACTCTGAACTGTAATGCCTTTGTAAGTATGCTAACAAGTGGCAAAATTAGACTACAGAACTGGACACGGCTTTACAGCCTCACTGTGGTGGCGACGTTATGTCTTTTAAATTACTTCTTAAAATCCATTTTTATAGACTTGCTTTTATGTGATGTCGTCTATTTTAATTTTATCTTAATTTCTATTTTATCTTAATTACTTTTAATTTGGTTTATTTAATTCATCTATTTATATATTTTATTTTATTTTATTTTATTTATTTATTTTTATCATTTAATTTATTTATTTTATTGTATTGTTTAGGTCTATTAGAAGTACTATTAATTCTGTGTTTACCGCAAACACTCTTCAAACAGCATTTATTCCTACTGGGATGGGTTGCTGTTGTTATTTCTGTTTTGTGATTGTTTCTTTTGTTTGTCTGGCTTTTTGGTATTACTTTTTGGGTCTTTTTTGTCATGTTACTTATGTGTAAAACTCCTCTCACTTCTGTTTGTTTGTCAAAGCACTTTGTAAACTTTAAAGGTGCTATATAAATAAAGTTATTATCATGTGACCGTAATGCAGTTTGTTTATAGCCTAACATTAGGTTTTTAATCCTGGCAATTGCATTTAGGCTTCAAAAAACCTAAGTGGTGAAGATTATCTTGCTGAACAAAATCGCAAGTATCGCAAACATTCTGCAAAGATCCAAAATCCAACTGAAAAATCCCATGGGCTTTTTGACAAAGGAACCAGGGCGATGTTAGCTTCCAGGTTGGAATACTCTGTTGGAGCAGCATTGTAGCAGGTATTCTTTCTGGGCTCCTGAAAAAAATAGTATGATTGTGAAAAAAACAAGAAAGTCTTCAATTATATGAACAGGTGTAAGTTTTTACCTGTCTTTAATAACAGAGGAAAAAAAAAAAAAAACGATAAAGGGCCCATTTTAAATTTCCACGTCCTTTTCACCATAAAACAGTTATAGGTGCTACATTAAATACCATGAAACTATCAAAACACTCAGAAATCCACAGTGAAGTGCACACAGCCTATAGTGTATGTGAAAAAGGGTGTTTCGGACACAGGGTGAACACTGGAATATAAAGGCAGTATGAAAAAAAGAGTTTTTTGAACATTAAATCATGGAAACATGTTCTAATAAAAACCTCAAATACAAATACAAAACTGAAAATGAGCATGCCATGGGACCTTTAAGCCCATTCTCACTTCAAACTTGTCAAAAGTGCCGCTCTGTCAGTGCTTTCTCATCATTATGCTGACAGTAACCACTTAACACATAGAGTCTGAGTGTGCTTATCAGACGGCTGGGGAGGTAGATGTGTCCAACAAACAACTGACAACTGTGGGAGTCCAGAGTTCACTTCCCATGTGCAGGTGAGTTTTCTTCCCTACTCCTTACCATGTGCCTCTTTAGCCTAAACCTAACTGTTTGTGACTTCTTTTTGCCTAATCCTAACCATTTTGACAATCTGAATTGGTTATCGTGTGCTGTTGTAAACATAAGGACCGTGCTGCCTCGTTCCACCAAGTGCATTTGTTGACATTATGGTAACGGCATCCTGGAGCGTAAACAGCTGACACAGATGGAAACCTAAAACGCTATAAGTAGACGCAGGTCACTGACAGAGTGGCCGTGTTTGACAACAACATGGACCTTTAAGTGTTTATAATCATGAAGCTCTGGAGGTATTCTACCTGGTGACAGGATGTGCAACCTGCTGCTAAGTCATCGGGAGCAACCTGGGGTTCAGTATCTAAGGACGACATGTGGACCAAAGAAACTGGGAATGAAGACCAGCTCTAGCCCCTGAGCCATTGAAGAGTACATACTTTTTTATTGTCTCCCTGGTATGTTTCTGCTGCTTTACAAGGCATGATTATGTGTTTGCCGGTTTAAGCAACAGAAGAAGTTTATCTGTCTTGCTTTAGCAGTTACTTTAAGACACATTGTGTCTGTTGTGTATTGTGTCTGTTGGAGCCATAATATAATTCCTTTTGTTTGTTTCATTTTTTGTTTCTATTTTTTGTTTTGTCTTTTTTATATTGAAGACCATATCTGTGTATATGCCGTTTTTGTGTTTAACCAGTGGGTGGTGCTTAGCACCAGAAAAGGCATATAGGTGAGCCCCAGATAATGTGCAGTGAGTGTGAAGGGGAGGGCAAACAGTTTTTGACCGTGTCAGTGTGAGTCGCTTTTCTTTGTGGTGAATGAAACCCTGTGATTAAGAGAACAGATGAAAGGAAACTTACCTGTGATGATATTGATGATCTATGGATGCAAAGTTACACCTGGGCTAAGGTGAGAAATAAGTGAATGAAAATAAATGGGTCACCGCACTCAAAAACACCTTATTGGACATTGGTTATTTATTGTTGCCCACAACATGCGTCTGAGTTCTTCCTATTCAGGATCGCCGTTCAGGGGAACAGCTGACTAACTGGACGTCATTGCTGGATCGTTTGGACAATGTGGAACAATGATGAACTGAACCAGGACTACATACTATCACCAGGACACCTTTTGTCGACCAGCACATGAATGGACCAGAGGTATGTGTAGCGCTATCAACAAATATATGGCCATTTAAACATTGTGTGCACACATAATGACTGAAAATCCAATGCATTGGTTCAAACGGGTATTTAAATAAACTGTGATCTATGGGTTTATCTGGGAAAGGTATTTGGTAAAATAAGTGTTTCTGATTGTGTTGATTATGGATTCTGATACAAAGATACAAAATAAGGGTATTAATATTGATGAGTCTGCCGTGGCTGACACACAACCTCGTGGAGGCGCTGCCGGTGTTAATATTGAAAAGCAATCTATCAATAAATGTTCCATTAAATGGACACAAAAAGCATTGCTGGAAAAATTGGAAATGCTGCAAAAATCAAGAAAATCCAAACTGAACAAAGCATCAAATTTAAAAACAATTAAAGAGTTGATGCAGGAAAGAGAATATGAAACAGAGGTGCAGTGTGCTTTTAACAAATACAAAACTCTGTGTAATGAAGCAAAAGAAACACATGAATCTCTGTTAAAATATTTACCCCCTGCCGAAAAAGAGAAACATGAGGTATGGTTCAAAGCAAAATTGCTGAGTGTAAATGAATATACTGATGCTGTGAACAGGTGGCTTGCATATACAGACACTCCCAAACCTGCTGAAAATGTTAATAATGAAAACTGTGCTGAAAGTCAAGTGAATCCCAATGACAGTATTTCCAACATTGAAACAAATGTTTGAAACATTCGTTTCAGCGTTGAAAAAGTCATGCCAGCTCAAGAAGCAGCAAATCCTCAACAACATCAGCACGCATCCAGACTGAGGCAGAGAGAGCTGCACTTGAAGCTCGCGCTGCAGCATTCAAAGAGGAACACGCTCTGGAGCATTTCCTGTTCTGGAGCAAACAGAGGAGCTGATGAGGAGAAAGGAAAGACTGGAGCCCGATATTATCGAGTATTATCAGCCTCCAGTCGCCAAGCTCTCCCAAAAACACACTCAAATGGAATGGAGTCATATTTTAAAAAGCAGAAAAATTAAAGGACACTTCCACCACTTTCAACACTCATATGAAGGGAGCAAGATTAAAGGAAACATCCACCATTTTCAACCCACAGACAAAGGAATATCTACCTATCCCTGTGGACTCAACAAAAACCATTTATGCAACAACAAAACAATTGCCAGGATGTTCAACTAAAGGAAACAACAAAGCATGGAAAACAATAGGCAAACCCTAACCCTAACCCTAACCCTAACCCTCTTTTGGATGCTCATGTGCAGCTAACCACTCCAAATGTCAATCAGTCTCAAATACCCCTTCAAATAAATGATGAAACATCAGCGCTCTGCAACTTACTGCAAAGACAAAATGAAATACCATCATTACTAATTCAACAACAAACTGCTCCTTTACTATCACCACGAGAAATTCCATCATTTGATGGGGATCTGCTGCAGTATAAAACATTCATCAGAGCCTTTGAACATTGTGTGGAGAAGAATGCTGGCAGCAAAGGGGATTGCTTGTATTTTCTAGATAAATACACAAGTGGTCAGGCCAAAGATTTATTGCGTAGCTGTTAGCATATGGATCCTGACAGAGGCTACATTATGGCTAAGCATCTGCTAGAGGAACATTTTGGAAATGAACACAAAATCACTGCAGCATACATGGAGAACGTCCTCAAGTGGCCAGCAATGTTATAATGCAATGGAGGATGTGCAATACATGAGAGAACTGGACATGCCATCTAATATGAGAGCCGTGATTTTGAAGCTTCCATACAAGCTAAGAAAGAGATGGAGAGTTTCTGCATGTGAAATAATGCAAAGAATCAACCGCAGGGCACACTTCATTGACATTGTCACATTCATAGAGCATCAAGTGCAAATTGTATCTGACCCAATATTTGGACATATTCAGAATACACAGCCCACTAAAACAAGCAAAAATGTCATCAGGACGAAATCACAATCAAAGCCAAGGTTCAAAGAAGACAGTTTTCCAAACACTGTCTCTACCATTGAGACGCCTACATTCAAGGAAAACAAAAAGTCTCCCCAGGTTCAACTGCAAAATAGTTTATCAACAATTGGAGGAGAAATCGCATAGGGGCAAGATAAACTTTCTAAAGGAGAAAGGAGTCTTCTTTGGCTGCCTTATGATTGTGCACATGAGCAAAGATTGCAACAAGCGCTTGATTTGTAAAGTGTGCAGCCAAAAGCATCCCAGCATTCTTCATATAAACCAAAGAGTAAGAGCAAGCAGCACAGACTCTAAACAGCCCAAGGAAGCATCTGTGAGCAGTGTACTGGTCTGGCAAACATGTGGTCATACAGGAGCTGGGAATGGTGATGGAATCCTGTCCATCCTTCCAGTCTAGCAAGGGAAACAAAATTATATAAACATATGCATCTCTGTATCCAGACAGTAGAGCCACATTCTGTGCCAAAAACTTGACGAGGAAGCTGAATATGAATGGAAGGAAAGCTCAAATCAGTCTACAAACCATGGGGTCAAGAGCATCAGTTTCCAGCTACAGGTTGACAGGTTTGGAGATTTCAAGTCTCACAGAAACCCTTTTCTATGACTTACCAGACGTCTATACCCAGAAGAGGATACATGTAAGCACAGACAACATTATCACAGAGAACAAATTGGCTAAGTGACCATACTTGGATGGTGTTGATATCTCTCGTATCCAAGCTAATGTGGAGTTGTTGATAGGCACCAATGCCTCCAAAATGCTTGAACCCTGGGAAGTAATCAACAGCCACAGAAATGGACCATATGCCATTAAGACCCTATTGAGGTGGGTTATTAATGGCCCTCGTCAAGAATGCAGTGAAAAGAGGTGTGAAAATTAAGGCAAAATTACAGCTTCCACTTTTGAAGTCATGTTTCTGGACTGATAGTAGACAGGAGGTTTCAAACCTTTGTGGCAAACAGGATATCTACCATCCGAGGAGCAACTGATGTCCCACAATACAGGTATGTTCATACCACCCATAATCCTGCAGACAAAGCCTCAAGAGGATTGACAATGGATCGTTTCTTGATAAACCAATGATGGATTGAAGGCCCTGAATTTCTGTGGAAAAACTGGCCTGTAAACAGCTTAGATTTTGACATTGATGCTGATGACCAGGAGTTAAAAAGGGATCTCATGGCTAATGCAGTGATTGTCGAGAATTCACCAACTATTCATCAGCTGATAACCTACTTTTCTGACTGGGGAAGGTTTAAGAGGTCAGTTGCATGGATTCTGAAAATAAGGAAGGCCCTACTGGAGATGAGTCAAAAAAGAAAACAACTGAGTCAAAGGGATGCAATAATAACAATAGCAACAAAGTGGAACAGGAAATGCAAAGACTTAAAGCTGCATATGTAGGACAGACTTTGACTCCAGACGATCTTTTGGAGGCAGAAACAAACATCATTCACTTTGCTCAACAGGAAAGATTCCCCAATGAGTTTGCTGCATTATCACCTGGCAAATGTGGAGTAAAAAGAGAGTGTGAGTACAATTTACAAACTGAACCCCACTTTGGATGATGGATTGCTTAGAGTTGGAGGGAGATTGAATAAGGCTGCCATCCCAGAGGAGACAAAACATCCAATTATCCTATCCAAAGACCAGCATATATCCTCTCTAATATTAAAGGACATTCATGTACAGCTGGGCCATAGTGGGAGAAACCATGTTCTCTCCAGATTGGGGCGCAAATGTTGGATCACCAGTGCTAATGCAGTGACCAGAAAGATTCTGTCCAACTGTGGATTCTGTAAACGCCATGAAGGGAATTTGTGTGAGCAGAAAATGGCCGATCTGCCCATAGAAATTATCATTCCAGATCTTCCTCCATTCACTAATGTTGGTGTTGATTATTTTGACCCAATCAAGGTCAAAAGAGGGCGTAACCTGGAGAAGAGTTAGGGTGTAATCTTAACATGTATGGCATGTAGAGCAGTCCACCTGGAGGTTGCATACTCACTGGATACTGATTCTTGCATAAACGCCCTGTGCAGGTTTGTTAGTAGAAGAGGACCAGTCTCTCATCTTCATTCTGACAATGGAACCAACTTCACTGGCGCCGAAAGGGAGTTGAGAGAAGATCTTGCTGCTTTGAATCACAGCAAAATACAAGATGCTTTTCTACAGAAAGGAATAAAGTGGAGTTTCAACCCACCAACAGCGTCTCATCATGGAGGTGTATGGGACTGCATCATAAAGATAATTAGATGGACTCTAACATCAGTTCTACACCAACAAACCCTGAATGATGAAGGATTCCATACAGTTTTGTGTGAAATCGAAGCCATTCTGAATGATCGCCCCATCACCAAATTATCTGGAGATCCCAACAATCTCGAAGCTCTCACATCCGATCACCGACTCACAAAGAAAAGAAAACCAGTAATGAGCTTTTTGGAGTGTTATTAATGAAACTAAAACCCATTAATAAGTTAATTTAAAGCAAACCACCATGCTTTGACCTTTCCACCCGGTCCCTCTCATAGCAACCCTGCAGTTGGTAACATTTGACATTTCAGGCTCAGTGACTCAACCAGAGCAACACATACAGAGCAGCAGCCTCACACAGTCCAAACATCATCATCATCATCATCATCATCATCATCATCATGACCTCCAGGATGATGAAAATATTTAAACTTTCTGTGTTTGGCAGTTTGACTCAGACTGCAAACACTGATTGGATTGCTAGTTGTTGAGTAATTTTTTTAATTTTTTTCAGGGATGTGTTTATTCATATCATCTTGAGAGCACTGTTAGACCCTCTGACAGCTGACTGATGGCCATGGACTGCTGCCAAGTGATTGATCAGGTGAATGTTTAATGAACCTCATGAGAAACATTCAGCTGTAGTGTCATTTGTTTTAAAGTCAGTCAGTCATCCTGCAGTGCTGAAGCTAACAGGGCCCCTCGCCTCCTTCTGCCTTGTTCTGTCAGACACTGCACGGCCTTATCAGTAGTTTTGGGTGTAATGGTTTGTGAGGTACAATGTGTATCAGTGTGTGTGTGTGTGTGTGATAGAGTTAGACAGAGAAGTCAGTGGGCCACTAACAGGGTGTGTAGGCCTGCTGTTACCTCCTGCTCTGACTGAGACATCAAACTCACCTCATGGAGGGTTGAGCTCTCTGATGTGGCTGCCCTCAAACTACGTGAAATAATATTTATCTTGTCTGGGCCTCCCCTCCAAAAAAAGAAAAGGGAAAAGAGTCAAAAATGGATAAATGAAGAATGGAAGTAAGATCAACTAGAAGTTCCAATCATGCAATCTGGTCAGTTGGTCAAAGACATTAAGAATGTGCTCAAATCTGCATGACAGCCCATCTTCCTCATCACTAAAAATATTGGCTCATGGCAACAGTACATAGCAACATTGTCACTGCCAGAGCTGGAGCAAAATAAATAAGGCAACTAAACAAAATAAAACAACATTAGTTTATTTTGCTGCCCCAGAACTCTGTGACCTGAAGTGTTAAACTGTCTTCTGTGTTGTCAAAACAGCCAGGACTGAAATCTTCGAGACTGCCTTTTTTAAATGGTAAATGAACTATACTTTTATAGCACTTTTCTAGTCTTATTGACCACTCAAAGCACTTTCACACTACATTTCATATTCACCCATTCACACACGCATTCACACACTGGTGGCTGAGGCTACCGTACAAGGTGCCAGCTGCTACTCAGTTACCATTCATACGCACTCACACTCCGATGACATAGCATCAGGATCAATTTGGGGTTCAGTATCTTGCCCAGGCACCCTTCGACATGTTGCCTGGAGGAGCCTGGGATCGAACCGTTGATTAGAAGATGACTCGCTCTACCTCTAAGCCCCCTCTTTAAAGTTGATATGAAATGAAAATTGCCTTTAAATCCCATTACATAACATCCATGGTCATATTGTGGCAAATTTAACAAACAAATAACAAAACAAAACAAAAAAAAATTTATATATTAAAGCAAAAAAAAATTCTATTCATTAAAATCTCAAAATCCAATCATGTTTTCTTCCTGAAAAACAAAATATTACATGAATAAGTGCATGGCCAAAACAAACATGAGGCAGCCATGTAGTTGACTTGACTCAAAGTGTGTCTCTGCTCAGTGGTTAGAACACAGCACAACCAGGATTGATCTATGGACCATATTGTTGGTCACTGGTAAATAATCATTTTATGTAATTCTGACCTTTTGTCTTTATTTATTTAGTTTTACTGTGACACCTTTGGTGGACATAGTGCAGTGAACTGGAACAATACCTGCGGGCCGCTCTGTTCTCACACTCATCTGCATTGTAAAACAGCAGCCAAGGGCTAAATGTCTCTGTCAAGGTGAACTGGACTCTGAGGTTGTGCTCCACTGACCCACTGCTACTGTCTCAAGTTGAAGTGAGGGTAATGCTGCACACTACAAAATCTGAACACCATTTACCCAGTTCAGAGTCATTCTGATCAACAACAGATGCTCTGTATGATGGTCCTGGTGGTGTCACATGGAAACAATGTGACTATGGCAGCTTACCCGATTGGCGGGTGTGGTTAGTGTTGTTTCAGCAAATGACACTAAAGAAATGAAAATGACTGAGACCGTCAGTGAAAATTGAAAAAAAAAAATGAAAAAATGAAAAAAAAATGAAAACACATTCACAGATACAAATTGGAATGATAGTGCGAATCTGCTCTGAGAATGTCATGCATAGATCCAAAATGTTTTATCTCTTTTGCAAAATTGTATTTTTCTTATGAAAACATTTCCTGATAGCACAAAGGGACAGCTCATACAGGACAGGAGAGTGTATCCAGCTAGCACTTTTTGTAAAATGGTACAATGCAAACCAATGCAATGTTTTAGTGATGTTTTCAGCAGCACGTTTTCTTTTAGTTCCCAGAATGTTCCTCTTAGAGTTAGGGTAACATTCTCTATAAACACCAGAAAATATTTAAAATGTTGTTTTTTTAATTGTTAACATGTCACATTACATTTTCATTTAAAAAATGTTCTGTAATCCCAGTCTTCAATAATGTTCTGAATGTTGCTTTGAAAATGTTCTTCCTTTGTTCTCATGTAACACTGTGTGAATGTTTTATAAAAGAACATTCTATGATCTGTAGCCTGTCAACTTCACCAGAACATCATCAGAATGTTGCAGTTATAACGATATGTCTTAGTCAGTATTTTACCTTATGGAAACCTTATTCGCCTGGGCCCCTTTACAAGCTTTGAATAGCTTATCAAGATGTCCCATTTCACACATCTTATTTTACTTCATGTTTGTATTTACATTTTTTTTATCAACTCTGTGAGTAAACAATAATACAATATTTCTAACTAACCCAACAAGGGTGATAGTCAAAGGGGTTCTAAAAATAATCATGTAAACAATAAGCAGACAATAACAACAAGAGTCATTCATAGACTGAATAAATAAATACAATAAATAAATGAATGATAAAGAAAGGACAGTGCATCAATACTGTTTGTTAAAAAGCCAAACAGCTGCAGGCACAAATGATGTCCTGAACCTTTTTATGGAGCACTTCTGTTCCTTCTGCCCCTGTAAGAAAGCCCCAACAATGCCCTCTACAGGGGAAAAATATTATTGCCGCCTCAGACTGTGAAGAGCCATGTGGCATGCAGAGACTTGCCAATTAAGAGCTGTGCAGTAGTTATAGTACCGTTATGAGGAGCCCGTGCGATGCTGCATGTTGCCTTATTTGTTCTTATTCTTCATCGAGTGCGCGCATCCTGAGGAACTGTAAGTCTCTGCCCATGTTTATGTTCATGTTTCATTATTGTTATTTTATCATGTGGATTTAATATTGACCATTTGTTTCATTTGCAAAGAGGGTTTCTTTTGCCATCAAAGGTTTAATTAGTTAATTAGTGATCAATACTTTCTGCTTCTCCGACCTGTCCATGGCTAGCAGAGGGTTTAGGTCGTGCTTGTTTACATATACAAATTTGTCACGTTATTAGCCACTGATGTTGCCATATTTGTTTATTAATATAATTGAATTGAGTTATTGAATCAAGTAATTATAATTAGGGCTGGAATGCAAATGCAAGTATTTGTTAAGTTGTTTAGTAATAAGTGGCCAATGTATATTTTTTGGTTTATTATGATATAATGGTTTATACCATATTATTTGTCATACTGTGGATTCATAGATTAATATTCAGTAGAACATTTTGTAATTCAGTCCGTTTCTTTTGTATTTTCAGACCACACACACCTACATACACAAATAAAACATTCAAATCCAGCTGCCTTTCTCCAATCGCCTGGTTCTCTAACCGGAATCTAAATTCACATCTCCTGCCTGAACCAGCAATCCTAAACAGAGGCTTGCCCCCTCTAACAGCCCCTGCTGAAGGCCTTTCCTTCTGGCTCTCTGCTCAGTGACAGACTCCAGGGAATCAGGAGTCAGACCAATAATTGATCCCATCTTCTTCATCGACTTATTTATCTTGTTCCTATCTTCAGCAGTAATGCTATCACCCCAACAGACAACAGCTTTGGAAAGAACACTTGCTGAAATGCCTTGATGAAAAGAACCAAACATATTAAACAGGCCTGTTGACATCAAATGAATGGAGCTTCCTAAGGAAGAACATCTGGACTGGACCCTCTTCCCACTGAAGTCATCCCTCCCCCGGGATGACTTCAGTGTTCTCCTTCCAGTCCAGCTTGTTCTCAGGCTGTATCTACTGTTTATGAGGACACCACCTCACCCCCTTGTCCTTTAACTGAGGTAACCTCAGATTTTTTGAATGCACTAAATCAGTGGTACAAAATAAGTTATATATGAACACAGCTTTGTTTTATTTTTAATTTAATATTGTATTGACCTTAATACATTTGCTTTAGAGAAGAGCACACTGCACACTGATTTTCTTTAGTTTAAGTTTAAGTTTAAGATAAGATAAGATAAAATAAGATAAGATAAGAAAATCCTTTATCAGTCCCACAATGGGAACATTTGCATTGTTACAACAGCAAGGTGTGTGCAAAATAAAAAGTAAAAAAATGAGACGCCAAACTCAGCACTTGAAAAATATTTACACCAAATGCACATGGGAATAATTGCACATTGTAATAAATCACACTGTAGTTGAAGTCCAGTTGGTGTCTGTGGTCTACTAGGAGCTATGAGGGGCCATGTGGGACATTATTCAGAATTACCTCTCACAATCACATATGAAACCAATCTCATTCACATACACAATTTTAATTCTGAATAATGTCCCACACAGCCCCTCATAGGGAGCAGTGCTGGTTGTACAGTCTGACAGCAGCAGGAAGGAAGGGGCTGTACGTATGACAGTGAGATAAAGCAGTGAGAATAATCTAAATACAGTGTCCACTTAGACTCATATTGACTATTTTAGGAAGGCATTTTGAATAAAAGTGAATAAAGTCAGTTATGATATCAACCCCACACCAAAGCAGTGTAATGCTGATCTGTTGGATCTATTTCTGCAAACACGGAGTGCACCAACAGCCAGCTACTGTATTTATTAGTCTGACTATAGATAAGTATCTCTTACAGTCGGCAGGTATTCATTACAAATTTGAACAAAACTTAGGGGAACTTAAAATGTCAATAAAACACATTTGAGAGATGACTGCCATCCACTGAGTGATGTTCTGTGACTTCCCCTCTGGTGATAACATTACAGTAACCACAGCAATGGATGTTCAAAACATTAGCAGCTTTATTTTTATTGCAGTCACCACTCAAGCCGTCATTATTTTGAATCAAAGGTCATGTAGGCTTGTTATGGAGGAAGGCAAACCTCTTATACATGGCAGTGGCCACGTATGAGGGATTTCTGGGAGATGATAGTCCAAGATTTCACAGAGGAATTATGGAATCAAAACTTCCAGATGATCCGCTCAACTTTTGAAGAGTTATGTGATGCAATAACACCTCCTGTAGCTCCTGCTGCATCATGAGGGAGTCAATTCCTACTGACAAGCACATAGCCATAGCATCATGTGACCTAGAAAAGGCAACATTTTTTTTTGCCAAATATGACTTTTCGAGTTGTCTGAAATACCACCTGATGTGAGCATAAAAACATATTTGCGATAATTGTTTTTTGTTTTTTTCAAAATTGACGTGTTCCAGTTGGTATATTTTATATTGCAATTTTAATTTGTGCAATTTGAGGATTAATAGAAACCTGCCTAGTGTTGTTGTTTGGGTTTTTGTGTTTTTGATTTATGTTTTATTGTGTGTGTGTGTGTGTGTGTTGTCTCTACTCCTTCCACTCCCTGTTGTGTTTCTCTCCCTGCCGTGTGTGTGGTAGGAGGCGTGGCTGGCTCCCCCTCTTTCCTGAGGTAGCAACAAGGCACACCTGCTCTGAATCCTCAGAAACCAGCTCCTCCAGGAAAGGTTCTCTTAATTCCTCTGCCAGATCTTTCCGTCTCATTGCATAGTGATTCACAGAGTCTCTTCCTCCAGTGTTTTTCCTCTGCTAATCTTTGTGTATTTCCCGTGTTTTTGCTTCTTGTTTGTAGCAAGTGTTTTTCAGCGTTTGTTCTTGCAGAACTTACCGTGTTTTTGTGGCTTTTTTCATTGAGTGCCTCGCTGCTTTGCCAGCCATCATTTCCCTAGTGGTTCAGAGTTGTTTTCCTTTCTTTGGTAACTGATCATGTGAAGACTCACATGATCAGTTACCAACATCTTTCAGAAATCCTTGCCAGTTCCAGCCTGCCTTCTGCCACCATCGCCTGCATATTTTGTGTGAACTCATATTTAATTGAAACTCTGCTGCTCATGTCTGTCTCAGCCATTTTGCGTCCAGAACACAAAAACCCATCACATACACCCCCTGTTCAAAAATCCCAAACTATCACTTTAACTGATATAGGAATAAACTGTGATAATATCACACAACTCTGCAGCTGTATCAGGAACAGAGCTCTTGTTCAGCTGCAAAGCTGGTCTGCATTGTCACTGATTGAATTGTAGATATGCAGATATCCTGGAATGGACCAGCTATTTGGGAGTATTCTCAAACTTCCTGTTGGCCATCCGTCACTGTCTGAGAGCAAGCATTCAAAGCAAACTGAAGTACAAGCAGGGCTATTTAAGTGTGTCCTAAGGGTTTCTAGGGAAATAGTTACAAAATCTGAAGGTCATGCTTTCAAATTAAAAGACCACAACCTTAAATAAAGAAAGGACCAAAGCTCCGTACAACACTAGGCGTAAAATGGTTTTCAGTGTCCTGACTACAATCATAATGTATCAAAATTAGTGTTCTAATTGATGTATGATAACATGCTGCAGACACCACTTACAGCATCCCTGCTGGAATGAATGACAGAAGGTTCAGTCACACAGCACACTGAGAGCTGAGACATGACTCTCTGCTCATTTCATGTTGACTTTACCAAGTCGCATCAGCTCCAGTTTTCTCTGTCACTGACACTTAAATCACAATCATTGAGCAGAAACATTATGTAGCAGATGCAACAGTCCTGTAACTGCATTGATTCTTGCTCGCTGGATCAAAATAAGCCTCAGGGAAGTTACTATCTTATAGAGCCAATATAAATCTACAGGAACATGTCATTTGGATGCAGCTCTGGTACTTAGTTTGTCCCAAGAGAGAAAAGGGAAATGTCATTTTACCAAAAAGTCATAACAGAGACTCATATTACAGAGTGAAGCCTGTGTCTCCAGCAGAGATCCAGTCAGTGATTTGGCTGAAGGCGCACTCATAATCAGCCTCCTCTCTGTTTCTCTACGTTTTCTTGAGGAAACACACACAGACATTAAGACACACACACACACACACACACACACACACACACACACACACACACACAGAGATGCACAAAAACAATGTTTTTTACTTGTTCTTTTTTTGCCTTTTTATTAATACCAATAACCACTTTAATTTTTCTTCCAGGCCTAACTTGTCTACCATACCACAATGCATTACATGCACGTTCAACTGTTGGAGAGGAAGCTTAAGTCAACTGAGGCAACTTTTTGTGTGTGTGCTTCTGCAGCGACCTTCCTCCAAGTCACATCCAAAGTTAAACTCCACTGGAGGCAGAGCCTCACTGCTGGACCATGTTTTTTTGCCACAGATTTGCTGATGAAAGAACATCAAAGCAACTAAAATAAATCCCAAGTAAATGTAGAGTTGAAAGGCTGCCTAAAGATCCTGTTCTGACTCCGAACTCGTCGCAATGCAGTCAGTACTTTTGGTGTACGAGGGTGACGCCAAAAGCCACCTTTTGCGTCCAACTGGAGCGTGGCTGAACTATGTCAGATGAGAACACAGTCATGCAGGACGGGTGACGTTATTACTGTGTGCTGGCAGACAGCCAGAGGGCACCAGGTTGATCCGCATACAATGCACACATGTGGTGTCACTTGAGAACGCAGCTGGATGGAACCGGTCATGTGTGCATGAAACTCTGAAGGACAGGTAATAACACTGCTAGTTACCACATAATATAAGGAGCGTGAGTGCACTTATAGGGCGGCCGGGTGGGTCCCACAAACAACTGACTTTTGTGCAGGAGTCCGGAGTTTGCTTCCGGTGTGGATGTGTGTGTGTTTTTTTTCTATACATTATAATGAGTCTTTTTATCTGCAGTTACAGGTCATAAAGCCCCCCCCCCCACCCCCCGCCATGTTAATGAACGGTCATAGGATAAATTAAAAAATCACAGTAGTGCAAGTACATACCAAATTAATAAAGTAATACATTTTTCTCAAAGATGATTTCTGTCACTGAAGGTAGTTCTCATCACCCTGATGTTTGTTCAAGTGTTTGTTTACATGATAAGTTCGGTTTTAACCAGTTAAATTATACAAAAGGGGGCTTTTCCACCATGATTGACAGCTATGACAGCCAATCCATGCGCTCGCATGCAATGGAGCTGCTCGTGATTGGTCGGATGAATGTTTTGGCGGGAACTCCCCCACTGCGGATATCGCTGCTGTGCAGACTCCTGCTCCACCAGAACCACCAGTGCAAGATGGCAGCAGCTGTATCCTGCATACTCTGTCTTCGCTGAAGCATAGTGGGGGTAAGTGGGGACACGTCATTCATCTTAACATACAGTCTATGGTTTTGACAATAAAGTGGTTGTAAGTTTCACATTTGTTGATTGTGTGTCTTTGTGTGTGGACCTGAGGTTGGGGTGGATCAAACAGGACCCAAACTTATACATAACATGAATGTTTTTACCAAAAAAATATGACAACCAGTGTTCTATATTTAGGACTCATTTATTGTATTGCATATTATTTCTCTTTTTTTGTTGTATCGAAAGTATATAAACTGACATTAGTCCACTTGGTAAGGAAAGGGAATGTGTGTTTATTCTACATTCTTTTTCTTTTATGTATTAGCATTTTTTGATTGACATATTTATTTGATTATGTTTTCCATTAAAAAAAGCAACATAGTAGCATGAGTTGCTTCCTGACCTTCACAGTGAAATGGGTGTTTGAAAGTGCAGTGTCTGTTTGTGTCACATCAGTCCTCTGGACTCGACCCCAGCAGAGCAGACAGGAAGTGGCAAGTCAGACTGACCTCAGTCCATTTTCATTTACACCTCCCAACAATATGTCAGCACACAGGGTGGACTCTCACTCATTTGTTTTGCACTCACTTCCTGTCCAAAACCAATTATGTTGGACATGGAATCACACACACACATTCACACACACGCACGCACGCACGCACGCACGCACGCACGCACGCACGCACGCACGCACGCACGCACGCACGCACACACGCACACACACACACACACACACACACATACAGTCACTTGCTCCAAAGAAGTGGCTCCTGGCATGTGGCTGTGTTTGATGTCTTAACGTGCTGCAGCCTTGGCCCGCAGCACATTGTGCTGCTTGGTCAAATGTGTCAAACTGACATTTACGCAAAAGTTGAGTGAGAGATGTTTGTTTTCATTTGGCTCTGGCTGCTGGTGATGTACAGCTGAGGGCATCTTGTGATTAAAGTTCCACCAAACTGCTTTTGTGCCCCTCAACAAGGAGCAGAAGCGCTCAGTAATCTGTGGTTTATCAGTGGTACACAGGGCGTGACATCTGATGTGTGTTCACATGCACTTTCAGTGTGTGTGTGTCTTCGCCATGTTCCAGGAAAGTCTGCCAAACTAAATGTGAAAATATGTCAATTGTCACATTAGTGCTTTTAGATGTAACGTCCTCACTATCAGAATGAACATCAGATAATTCAAAAAGCATTATGAATAACATGGTGGAAAAAAATCATATATTCATCATATATTTGGTTTATGGTCTGACACCTCTGACACATGTTGGTAAGGTTTATTAGGTTTAGACACAAAAAGTACCTGGTACAATTTAACATTGTACTCGGATATTGTCGGACTTGCAGTGGACAGTTCATTGTGGGTCAAAATCTATGCAGCAGGACCAGAGATATTGTCTTTTTTATTCCATGCACTCTTCTTCCATGTACTGACTAAAACCTGGTTCAGACATTACCCAAAAGACAACAGTCCAGAGATATCCAGTGAAGTTTTTCAGAGATCACTGCCATATTGCCTGTATCAGGGGATGTCAAAAAAATGGGAAAACGCTATGTATCATATCAAAAGGAATTTTAGGAACTTTGAAACTAAGAGGTTCATGAATGATTTAAAAAATAATGCCACTACTGCACTTTTGAGTGGATCGTCTCACTTTAAAAGAATCCTGGATGCCTTAGTTGAAGTAAAAAGTAATATTCACCTTGTCAAACAGAATCACAAAATCACAGAAGTACTTCAGTGCTAATCAGACTGCTTTGCCAAAGCAGGCAAAGCACTATTTAGGAGGGTGTAATCTCCACAGAGCTGTGTATGATGCTAATCAAAGAAGTTACTAAAACTACTACTGGAAACTGACTGCAGAGCAGACAACAGGGTGGAAGACTCACGTCTAAGGGATGTCCTCAGGTTAGCATGTTTTGACCAGTCACATGTCTTACCTTCACAGGGCACAATAGTGTCACATATACAGGAGCCATATGAATCATCAGAGAAAGCCACTGAACTGGAAAGTGACAATGCATTAACAAGGGATCACTGGATGTTATTAAAATTACCTACATTTTGTATAAGGTAAAAGTTAGATTTATTAGCCAAGTTTAAAAACAAAATTACATTTATCCTTGATCCTGCTACATCTTTGGAGTTGAAGGTTGAGTTGATTAAAATCAGCAGCTACTATGAAAATTCCTTCCAGTTGTTCGGGCATATTGCTGCTCATGGAATCATTCAATTCCTGCAGGGCATTCTTTGAATTTGCATCAGAGACTTACATCCTTATGGCTCCCGACAAGGTCTGCCCATCCAGTGCAACAGCCTGATCTGGGATGTTAAGGGTTAACCATGTCTCTATGAAGATGTGCGCAGAGCAGTCTCTGATCTCGTGTTGCTGAGTGAGTCTCAATCACATCTCATCCACTTTATTCTCCTCCTGCCAAGGCTTCGTAGAGGAGCAGATCTCAATCAAGGTCGGGTCAGCCTCGCCCTGATGCCGGCTCTCCTCCCTCGCTTCGTCTGTTGCTTTTGGTTTCATTTCTCCCCTCTGGTCTGACTGGCACACACCACCGGTGGGGATCCTCTCGCTGTCTGCTGCATTCAGTCCAAAACTCACACAACTTTTCCCGATGTTGATAAGTGCTTCTCTATTGTAGAAAAGTCATGCTTCAGCAGAAGGGATCATGGTGTCAAAAAAAATAGAAAGTAGAGCAAAAAAGTAGCAAGGATTTGGGGAGGTACTGGCTGCTGCATCTCCATGTGCTGCTGTCATCATAGCAAGCATCATAGCATAAACTCCAAACAAAAAACAAAAAACACAAACACTGTTTGACAGAGTAAGCACTGTGAAGTTGTCTACTCTACTTCTAAGTTCTGCTTTCAAGACCACATTGTTGAAGCAGTGCAGCAATGATTTGAAAGACATAATCTAGAAGTTAAGATCATAAAAAAAATGCATTTATTTGATCCCCAATTAAGACACTGGTAAGAATTGATTTACCTTGTTAATACTGTCTGTTTTAAAATGCAAAATAATGCTGTTTTAAACACGTGAATAAAAATCAAATTAATGGTGACTAACAACTGAACTTCAGTGATAAATCATGATTTAAAAAATGTTCGATTGCCCTATTTTAATTCCATTGCTAAATAAATAGCCATGACATACTGCATAATACACACTTGAATTATAGATAGATGTACTACTATGATCGGGAAAGCTAAATCTTCATGTTATCTTACTTCCTTACATATGAGTGCTGGTAACTCCGCTACATTTTGGAAAACAAATCAGTTAGGAATAAGTCACATTAATAATGTGAGGCAATGAAGCACAATGATGAACAAATGATTCAGGGGTCTTGAAAGGTGGTACTTTTTTTTTTTTTTTTTAAATGGAGGGCTTTTGTGCCTTTAATGGCTAGGAAAGCTTTAATTTGAAAGGGGGAGAGAAAGGGTGGGCGACATGCAGCAAAGGGCTGAGGCTGGAATCAAACCCACGGCCACTGCAGCCAGGATACAACCTCTGTGCATGGGGCACCTGCTCCAGCCACTGATCCACCAGACACCCCATACTTCGACTGTTTTGTTGTCCTTTTTTGTGTTGTTGTTCTTTTTATTTGTTGTTTTTCTTTTTCTTTTTTTCTGTGGATCATTATTTGACAAAGCTCATCAAGATTTCCACATAATTGAGCATCTGTCTGATTGTTATGACAGCAGTTGTCTTGAATCTTGGGTGTAAACTGTCAAAGGTCCTGATTCTTCACAGCTTTCAAGCACTACTGGTCTATGCTGGCTTGAACCCTGGAATGGGTGCTTGTGGCTGTATTTTTCATTCGAGTTTCAAGCCCATAATGTAATACAGAGATCAAATGAAGGAACCTTGTTTTCAGGTTGTGATGTTCCCAGCATGTAGAATGTAAAACAGGCTGAGACTATAGATGAGAGGAGGCACAAGCTGTTATTGAATCAAAGCCATCTTTCCCCTTCCTTTAGCTCTGTTTTACCATGGAGAATTCTTTAGTTATAATGTGCACACACACACACACACACACACACACACACACACTCAATTACTATGCATTGTTCAATTTTTGAAAAATCAAGCTGAGAGTGAGTCTGTTTTTCCTCAAATCCACATGGCTGCTAATCACCAACTCAGAATGATCTCATCTGTGCCCATCAGGGAGTGTGCTCACTGTGTGGGGGCTCTGTGACTTCCTGTTTGTGTGTCAGTGAACTTGTCTGAATGCATTGTGTTCATGGATGTGCCTCTGCTGTGCAGCAGCACTTGTGTCTGTAGTTGTGTGTTGTCATGTGTGAGTAGATGAGTCTGGCACTCATCAGCAGGGTGGGGGAGCTCCTGGGAGATGACACGGGCACTTTGATAGCTGCTAGCTTAGCCTGTTAAGACGGGGGATATGAGGAGAAGTTAAATCCTGGATCTGTGGAGATAAGGGTTAGCTGATCCTGACAACAGAAGGCAAGTCGTGCCTTTGTCACAGATTAGGTGAACCAACACTGGGCGCCAGCCAACTTTTAGATGGCTTCTACTGTAGAGGCTCTCTCTCACCCCGAAGCTAAAGGTGGTGGTGCAGTGCAGGGAGAGGCCTCCAGGGGCCTGTGACGTTCTCCACAGGGGGACCCCTGAGCTTTAATTAATTTGAAACCAGAGCTCACATTATGTAAAATCTCACAGGAATAAAGCCCATGTATGACAAGCACACAAAGAAATTTCCTCCCAATGTAGGCGAGCTCCCAGCATGCATCTGACCACTGGGGAGGGGTAGGAGCTGTTTCCACATCAGCGGAAACAACAGTAAACTGAGCTGAGCAGTTTGTGTTTGTTATATGAGCTGAGACCACTGGCTTACCTCACAAGGCCACATGGAACACCTGCTGTTAAGAGGCGTCAAGTCAAAACTGATATTAAGGGCCATCCACACTGAGAAGGATAACTGTAACTAACTATATCTACAACTATACCTATAACTATAGTTTTAAAAAGTGTTCCAACTCAAGTGGATGGCAGACTCCGCATTACAACTGTAACAACAGTGAAAGTGGAAAATGATATTGTTTGGATCACTCTGAGAGCAATTTCATGAACAAGAGAAACACTAACAGCCAATGAGAATCTGTCTTACTTAGATGTCACATCAAACATGGATCCCAACATCAAATCTGAAGCAGAAAATATATGTTTTTATGTCGAAAAAAATGTGTAAAACTGTAGACTGTTTTACTGTTTGTTTGTTTTTTTTAATTTTTATTTGATGATTTATAGTTGACATAAGACATTTTGAATTTAGATCCAAATCCTCTGAATTTGTGTTCAGTTTGGCTGTCATTGGGACATTGAAGGCAGTGTCTATCCATGGCAGGACAAAGCTGTACAGCAGTTTCTGAGCTGTTTGCAGTCTGATGCGGGAAGCGATGTCCACCAGGCTCAGAAGAAGTCCACAACCGCCCTCGGAGCTTCTTCAACCAGGCCTATTGGCAGTACTATCAGTCTGTGCCAAAGGGTTGAGGCAGCCAAGTTATTAACAATCAAGTCCCTGCCCCTATAGGAAAGCTGCTGCAGCAGCCATTTCCATTTAGTCAGTCTGTTAGAATGCAGGCTAAGTTAAGTACTACAGCTTTGGTGCTGTAAGGCACTTTAGCACACACGACAAAAGAGGATAGAAAGATGTCGTGCTGGAAGACAATGAGAAGTCTGTGTAGGTGTGGATCAATGTACAAACCCCAATTCCAGTGTAGTTGGGACGTTGTCAGTCAGTCAGTCATTTTCTGTAACTGCTTGTCCTTGGAAGGGTCACGGGGGCGCTGGAGCCAATCCCAGCTGTCAGCGGGCGGAAGGCGGGGTACACCCTGGACAGGTCGCCAGACTATCGCAGGGCCGACACATATAGACAGACAACCATACACGCTCACAGTCACACCTAAGGGCAATTTAGAGTCACCAGTCAACCTGAGCTGCATGCGGACTGTGGGAGGAAGCCGGAGACCCCGGAGAGAACCCACGCAGACACGGGGAGAACATGCAAAGTCCACACAGAAGGGAGTTTGCCCATGGACCGAACCCCGTTCCAACCGGGCTTTGAACCAGGAACCCTCTTACTGTGAGGCAACAGTGCTAACCACAATGCCACCGTGCAGAAACAGAACAGCAAGATCTGCAAATCCTTTGAACCTATATTCAATTGAATATACTACAAAGAGAGAGAGAAAGAAAGGGAAAACAAGATATTTAATGTTCAAACACATTCCAAAAAAGCTAGGACATGGGGTAACAAAAGACTGGGAAAGTTGAGGAATGCTCAAAAAACACATGTTTGGAACATTCCACAGGTGAACAGGTTAATTGGAAACAGGTGAGTGTTATGATTGGGTATAAAAGGAGTATCCCCAGCAAGGATGGGGCTAGGCTCACTACTTCTGAACAACTGCATGTGCAAATAGTCCAACAGTTTAAGAACAATGTTTCTCAACGTGCAAGAAATTTAGGGATAGGGAAAACCAACATTGATTGCCCGCGACCTTCGATTCCTCAGGCAGCACTGCATCAAAAATCAACATTATTCTGGAAAGGATATTACCACGTGGGCTCAGGAACACTTCAACACTGTGGTCTGATGAGTCCACATTTCAAATTGTCTTTGGAAATCATGGATGTCGTTTCCTCTGGGCCAAAGAGGAAAAGGACCACTCAGACTGTTATCAGCGCAAAGTTCAAAAGCCAGCATCTGTGATGGTATCTGTATTAATTAGCATTAATGGTATCTGTGAAGGCACCATTAATGCCGAAAGGTACATACAGGTTTTGGAGCAACATATACTGCTATCCAAGAAACATCTTTTTCAGGAACATTCCAAGCAAGACAATGCAAAGCCACATTCTGCACGTGCACAACAGCGTGGCTTCGTAGTAAAAGAGTGCAGGTACTAGACTAGCCTTCCTGCAGCCCAGACCTGTCTCCCATTGAAAATGTGTGGCGAATTATGAAGCGCAAAATACGACAACGGAGACCCCAGACTGTTGAGAAACTGAAGTCGTACATCAAGCAAGAATGGGAAACAATTCTACCTAAAAATTTTCAACAGTTCCCAAACGATTATTTAGTGTTTTTAAAAGGAAAGGTGATGTAACACAGTTGTAAACATGCCCCTGTCCCAGCTTTTTGGGAATTTGTCTCAGGCATCAAATTCAAAATGAGTAAATATTTGCAAAAAAACAATAAAGTTTATCAGTTTGAACATTAAATATCTTGTCTTTGTAGTGTATTCAATAGAATATAGGTTGAAAGGGATTTGCAAATCATTGTATTCTGTTTTTATCTACGTTTTACACAATGTCCCAACTTCATTGGAATTGGGGTTTGTAAGTTTTTGACTGTGCTTTATCATGTAGGAGCGTGTTGTACTGTTTTATGCAAGACAGAAACAGGACATCAAGTGGACCAGAAGCGATGTGATTGTAGGGGGACTTTGCCTGCTGTATTTTTCTGTATTCCAAAATGAAACTCAAAGTTTTTTCCTGTTTCACATGAATATTTGGATTTGGAACATGAGTCAAAACACTTTGCAGGCTAAGTGGCCGAGGAACTATAGTCTGTTGAAACAGCATCTAAAACCTTACAGCTCTGTGTATGGTAACAATGGTTAAAATGTTATTGTAATCTCTCTCTCTCTCTGTGTCTGTCTCTCTGTCTCTTTCTCTCAGTCTGTCTGTCTCTTTTGGTCTCTGTCTCTCTATGTCTCTCTCTCTCTCTCAAATTTAAATCAGCTTTATTAGCTGAGCTTTATTGAATGTTTACGTAACATTGTTGCCAAAGCAAAATAACAGGTTGTTAAATGATTACATTTCGCACAAGAAAAATTAGACCGATTATCACAAGATAAGAAATACATTACAGAGAAACATTTTAGACACATACTATTTACATACTGTCTTAACCATGGAGAAACATTTAGTGTAGAGCTTGTTACTCTTACTTTATAACAACATTCCCCATATTTTGCAGCTAATACTGCATACTGATGTTTCTCCCCACATAGATAAGAGAGTTTCTGAAGTTTTGGGAAATGGTTAACCCCAGGATCTATGTCGTTTTAGTTTGTCTAGCTCTCTCTCTCTTTCTCTGCAAGTTACCCAGTTAGCAGAGAAGATTCCCACAACATTGGCTAACATTACCTAAAGGTTGTAATAATGTTTTTTTTTTTAAAATTAATGTTCAAAGAACCTTCTAAGGATGTTTATCATTTCAAATAATGTCCCTTAAAGGTTAAATGCTGACTGAGACAAAATGTTTGAACTGCAACATTGTGAGGATGTTTTGGTGATGCTGAGAGGTGACAAATCAGAGAATGTTCTTTTGAAAAACATTCCTACAATGTTACATGAGAACATAGGGAGAACATTTTAATAGCAGCATTCAGAACATGTTATTGAGAACTGAGAATACAGAACATTTTTTTATGAAAATATAATGTGATATGTTAACAAAAAACATTTATTATTTATTTTATTTTTATGTTTATAAAAAAATATTACTCTAACTTTAAAAAGAGCATTCTGGGTACTAAAAGAAAACTTGCTTCTGAAAACGTTACTAAACATTGCATTGGTTGCATTGTACCGTTCTCAGAACGTTTTGAGAGCCAAAAATTGCTCACTGGGTATAAGCAATTTGTTTCCTAAGTCTATTGACAGAATTATTTCTTGCACACATATGAGTGCAGGCTGAGCAGAGGCTGAGTGACTTTTTATGAGAAATGTCGGAGAAAATTAATGTTGCACTGATCAAGCTTCAATACAATCATTTTAGTCGACATATTAAAAAAAGGAGATATAAAATAATCTGGTGTTTAAATTTGACAGTGTTTCTCTGAAGTCCTGAGTAAAGTTCAGGTAGCCTAACGGTTTAAGATTTAAAAACACTGCTGTCTTTTAACTTAGAAACACCGTTTTTTCATGCAGATTGTTCTTTTAAAAACAGCTCCATCTAAGTGACAGTATTCAGCCTCAAACACATGAGCTGCATTCAGATGACTGCTGTATAAAAGAGGAAATGTTTCAGTGTCTGCAAGAAATTCAAAGTGTCAGTAATGCCTCCTGATCCTTCCCCGTGAGGCTATGCAGAGGGATTTATCATTCATACATAAAGATGGCATGATTATTGTTGCAGTCTTAATCCAAATTGCAACAGGCTTTGCCCTCAACCTGTTACGTCAGCAACCCCCGACTCTCTTCTCCCTGCTCCCAGACCAACAAAAACCGCTGGAAGCCTCTTCCTGCTCGGAGACTTGGAGATCCGCCGCGTGCAGCCGTGATGCCAAAACCAATCTCTCTCCTGTCAGCCGCGTGACGACGAGTGGCTTTGTCACCCACTGACCGCTGCGGGCTCCACCGGGCTGCGGGGTCACTCTCTCTCTCTCTCTCTCTCTCTCTCTCGTCCCCTCACCCCGGGTTTGAGTAACTCGGTGTCGGTGCACTCTGTTTCCGCCGCGGCTCTCAGCTCCCGCCACCCTCCACCATTACGTCCCAAAGCAAAACGGACTTTTTAGCTCTCGCCTCCCGGACTCTGCAGAGGAAGAGACTGATCGCCGCGGTGATCGGCATCGTCATGGTTCTGGCTCTCATCATCGCGATCCCCCTGCTGGTCCAAACTTCCAAAACCGACGCGCACTACGAGATGATGGGTACGTGCCGGATGATCTGTGACCCGTACAACACCAAACCCAGCGCCACGGCTCTGGAAGTCATGCAGGACCTAAGCGCCATGCCCTCCCCGACCTTTGTTCAAGGGACTAAAGGAGAGCCGGGTCGACCGGGCAAACCCGGGCCGAGGGGTCCGCCGGGCGAACCGGGGCCACCGGGTCCGAGAGGTCCGCCGGGGGATAGAGGGGATTCTGGAAAGAAGGGACACCCGGGGATAGGGGGCACCGCGCGGACTGAGGTCGGCGGAGAGCTCGGCTCTGCTGTTGGAGGCGCAAAGATCGCTTTTTATGTGGGTCTGAAAAACCCTCACGAGGGATACGAAGTTTTAAGGTTCGACGACGTTGTGACGAACCTGGGCAACCACTATGACCCCACAACCGGCAAGTTCACGTGCCAAGTGTCTGGGATTTACTACTTCACCTACCATGTACTGATGCGCGGAGGAGACGGGACCAGCATGTGGGCAGACCTGTGCAAAAACGGACAGGTAGGCTACATGTTACTCTGCAAACATGCACGTGCTGATTGAACGACTAAATGCACAAAGTTTGTGTGTGTGTGTGTGTGTGTGTGTGTGTGTCTCAGGGCTCCATGGCACAACAGTGCCACGGAGAGCAATTGCGCACTCAGTCTAAAATCCATGACTGTGGTTTGGATTCCGGTTCTTCATTTGATCCCAGAGTTCCTACTGATCCTTTAACAGTCTTAAAAGGCATACATATATTTATCTTCAAGTAAGACCTTTGTTTGTATTAAGATGACTTAAAGTAATCTTTCAAAAGTCTTAAAAATGTTAAGACAGGTGAATTAGGATATAATGAATTGTGTGTTTTTTTGGTTTTTTTGACGTTGAATTGTAAAATCTCAAAATGACTGGTAACATCTTTATTTTGTTTTAACAGTTTAATAAATTCCTCTTAAACTTGTTAGGATGACAGTGCAAGCAGGTAAATCTCACATGTTTCACTCTAAAATTGTTTTGGTGTTTTTTTTCAACATTTGAGGTACTACTTACTTTTTCACTGGGCAAAAAACAACGCCATGCTTGAACAAAATAAAACATTTATGCAGGTTTGCTTATCTGAAAATTCGTCTTAAACTTCATTAGGAGTCGCATTATAACGTCTAAACAGGTCTGAAATCTAACTTGACTTACGCACTTACGCTGCAGAAGCCCCGATAACCACTTATACCAATAAATCAATTGAATACTCACGTTTTGTGGAGAACTGTGACATAAATATCACAAATATCAGGAGTTTTATGATTTGAGCGCGCATTTTTGGCCGTGCAGCTGGTTCACAGCTCTCTCTCTCTCTCTCTCTCTCTCTGTCTCTCTCTCTTTCTCTTCATCTCTTCACGCGCAGGTCCGAGCCAGCGCCATTGCGCAGGACGCCGACCAGAACTACGACTACGCCAGCAACAGCGTCGTCCTGCATCTGGACTCCGGGGACGAGATTTATGTCAAACTGGACGGCGGGAAGGCACACGGCGGAAACAACAACAAATACAGCACATTTTCCGGTTTCCTTTTGTACCCGGACTGAAAAAGGATAATCGCAGCCCTCCATCCCAGAACTGCTGGGACAGAAAGACACCAGTTCAATCTGATCTGATCAGACCGACCAGAGGAAGCTGCCGCCGGGCAACCAAGCACTCAGTCTCATATTCACTCTGAAAATCTAACTTTTCTCATACACTGCAAAATCTGAAAAGTTAATTGTACTAGATTTTATAAAAATCTAGTAAACTAGACCTAATTACCTCAAAAAAGAAAAATAAACGTTACTTTTCTAGCTTTTGTGAAGTTGTTGCAATTTAAAAACAAAAAGTTTAACTACATCATCTTTCTAAGTTTTAGCAACTTCAGTAACTCAAGTTTACTGAGCTATATATCTGTATTTTACAAACTAGCCAATCATATTTATATTTTCTTAAACATCTTAACAAAACAGAAGTGGCAAAACGCTTAACTTCGTCATCGGTAAAATTCCCTTTGTCATTATCAAGTTAAGTCAGACTAAGTTGATTTACTGAAGTTGCAAACACAGAGAGTATCAGGTAATTCCATTTGCCATTTTTAAATTGCAACAACTTCACAAAATTAATTAAATACAGAAAAATTTCAAGGAAACGTAACATATAAAGTAAATATAAATTAAGATTTGTAGTTAAATTTGCTTTATCAAGGCAATTGGTTTCAAATATTGTTTTAGATCAACTTGTCAGATTTTACAGCATAGAATGAGACTATATTCCATATAATTTCACTTATTTCCACAATAGTTTCTCAATGATTTTCTACAGAAAAAAATCAGATCTCTTCACCCTGGCATGTCCAAGGACTTGTCTGGTACGTGTCACTTTGCTTTGGAAAGAAGTGAAAATATTACAATAAATTCAAATAATAATTCATGAGTGTAATCTCAAGAGCTATTTCCTTCCATTGTTTTGATACTCTGCTGCAGATTAAGAGCCATCATGCGATGGATTCACAGTCTGTTTTTGCAGTGCAGGTGTTGTAGCGTCTTCTCTCTGTGCTTTGTGTGGAGTTGAACTTCTTTAAGGCCCTGCAGAGGGCTGGACTGACTGAACTGAAAAGGCCTTGCTGACCTCCCCTTTATACAGAGGACTTATCTGTGTGACGTGATGCTATTTTTGCTTGAAAGTGTGTCTCACAAAGATATATATCCAGTCTATACAAATGTATGTACTTATGTATATATTTATTCAAATGAATATCATCAGCCATATAAGTTTTAGCCCACAATTAACTGTCCATGCAGTGTTGAAGAAATGTTTCTATATATGTCTTTGTATTCCAGTATAAACGTTGGTCAGTAATTTCAATAAATGATTATGTTTTCTACGTGGCTGTGGGAGCTGGCTGTCAGTGAGAGCACCGAGGAGCAGTCAGACTGAACGGAGGCCAAATGTTTCCTGTGATCAGAAGGAATCTGATTTTACAGCACGATGTAGGTTTGACTTAATCGACAGAAGATTTTCACAGCGGGCCCTGAGGTGAATCATTCTGCAGAAAATTTCATTTCAAGGTGTTTTCACTTCTGACGCAGACTTCTTATCAGCTGGCTTTGGGTTTTCATCTGTATTCTTGTCTCCTGATCTTTGTGTGTGAATGCGTGTGTGCAACATACAGTAGAAAGTGTAACAAAGTACTTTTACTTTAGAAGGTAGAAGCTAGATTTATTGGTCATTTTTTTAAACAAAGTTTAAAAAATGAAATTGCAATTATCCTTGATCCTGCTACATCTTTGGAGTTGAAAGTTAAGTTGATTAAAATCAGCAGCTACTATGAAGATTCCATCTGGTTGTTTGGTGATATTGCTGCTGATGACATCGGTCAGTTCCTGCAGTGCATTTTTTGTACTTGCATCAGAGTCCCTTGTCCCTTACCTGAGTATTTCCACTCTATGCTACTTAACACTTGTACTGCATTACATTTAATAACTTTTTACTCCAATGCATTTATTTGGTTTTACAATAAAATAACAAAGTACAACACACTGTTGACGATGAAACCAGTAGTTTCAAACCTCTCTGGCTCACGACTGCTCACAAAAAGCTGTGTTTAGTTGGATGTGTAGGTCCAGGTCATGTTCAGATATCTGTGAGTCATTAGCAGTTCCACCAAAAGTGATTTGCTCTTTAAACTTTATATGTCTCATTTGAATAACAGTTTGAGGCCCCAGTGCCGTATATTTGTCAAAAAGGCAACAATTAGAAAGACAAACAAATTTCCATACTGTGCTTCTTCTTTTATACTCTACCATTAAAAATCTCACAACCCTTTATAATATTCTATTATAGAGTTTAGCGGGGCCCCAGCACTAGGTATGAAACCCCTGTACCAAACTAGCTAACATATGCAAAGCAGTTAACCCTTTGAACCCTGGACTGACATCACTTTTTAATTTGGTTTGATTTCCTTTAAAACATAGGGGGAAGAGCAATGAACAACTTTGCAAGAAATGTCCCACAAATTGTAAGAAATGAGTAATTAGGAAAATTAATTAGTAATTAAAAAAAAACTTTGGTAAAATGTCTATATTTACAATTATCATAATTATGTTGTTTATTTTATCATTGTTTATTTTTCAGGTAATTTCCTTTTTTTTGACTTTTCAGTTTTTGGTGTTTGTTTGTGTGTTTGTTTTTGTGTTAATTTTCAGTGGGTTTTTTTTGTTTGTTTTTTACTTTTTACTAATATCTTGCTAATTTCTGAGTCTTTTCTTCTTAAGTTGCTCATTTCCTTCTTCCAATGTTTTTAAAAGAGATCAAGTCAATATTCCCAGGTATCAAAGGGTTCAAGTTAACTCAGCCTCAAGCAGCGACAATAGAAAATGTTTTCTATACATTGATGCATCACTGAATAATCCAGTGATATACCATACAATATTATATCGTTATAAATCAGCTGCATGGGACATTTTACAGCATAAAGGGTAGTTTTATTTTTGATGCTTTGAACACTATTGTATTTTAACTTCAATGGAAGTTTGAATGCAGGATTTTTCCTTATAGAGTCCTACACTGAAAAGGTAACTGCTTTCATGTTAACAACAATGTTAACTTGAATATGATGACATCATTGTACTAGTACTTTTGCTTAAATGCCGAATCTGTGTACTTCCTTCACCACTGGAGACATAAAGACAGAGAGAGAGGGATGGAGGGAAGGAGAGAGATTAATGCGTGGAAGAAACAATAAGACAGACGGAGAGAGAGAGAGAGTTTGCCTGCGTGTGTTACCCCAAAATGCATGTGTATGTGCGTGTGTGTGTGTGTGTGTGTGTGTGTGTGTGTGTGCGTGTGTGAGACACAGATAGATGTCCCTGTCAAGGCACACAGCTCTGCATGCATATCTTGTGGTGGACAGTGATCCATTCCTGCCCTGATAAATGTTGAGATGACGTTTTGTCTCTTCGCTTCGTGTTTTATGAGCGCCCCAATTAATTAAGTCAACAGCTCAGCAGTCATACTCCAGTCAGGACAAACGTCCTCATTAAGCCGCCCAGACTTGGCGGTGGCAGGACACTTTAGGTCATTAAGGTATAAAGCATCACATCCTGCAGGTAAATGTGTCATTCATCCAGCCAGCTGTTGACTGGAGTCCCGGGCCCCAGTGCAACGTTAATGTTTGTACTAGCTTGCAGGAGGTAATCCCCTTAAACATTTTAATATCAGCATAAGTTTCACCCATCATGGACTGACCCTTGGACTGTGAGAAGAATGAAAATGTCATTTTCTCCTGTGGTCATGCAGGGTTGTCCTTCTATCCAGGTGTCTTTTCCTAAACAGCCGTGATTTTAATAAGTCAGCTAATAATGAATTCAATATTTAAGGTAGGTGTTTTATACATCCACATGTGTCATTTACAGAAGCTGATGTTTTGAATCTAAACTGTGTGACAAGATGAGGTTAGGCGCATAATAAGAACGTTGGTGGTCAAAAATGATAGTGTTTCCAACAATGATAAAACCATGTGAGAGGGACTTATTTTTACATCAAAAGTTTAAATACCTATAAAGTGAAAGTTATATTTGGACCACAATAGACTCATGTAGAAAGTGAAGCATACAAACTATCAGGGGGAACTTACACGGTTGAATCTGTTGTGTGAAGGACTCTGCAGCAACAGACTTCAGGACCATGGACAGAGGAGACTCCTGCCGCTCACCAGTACTCCTCAGAAGCCCAGACTTCTCAGTGTCACTGTGTTGTGCATCAAATCATTTATAGTTTACAGTTAAATCATGCTCTTCTCAGGTCAGTCCTGATTCTAACATCTGATTCACCTGATTCTTTCTAACGAAAACTGTTGGCAGTCAGGTTACTTTGTGGGTAATGTAGGAACCAGGTTTTGACTGGGGAGACAAATTTATGGAATTAAAAAACAAACAAACAACCCAACAACCTACATCCCAGGATCAGCTGTATCAATGTTGATACTTACACAAGTAGGTGATTTGAAGGGGGAAGGGGAGAACACCATCCCCCTTGTTAGAAAAATGACCAAAATGCATCCCTCTTGTTAACCTGCAATCTGGGTCTCGACTCAGACACTGCAGGGAAAAGGAAATTCTTAGCCTTCTAATGATATCAGTATTTTTGTACACAGTGTACACTCATTGCTATGGGTAATTCTTGCCTCAGGCTCCATTTAGCATTGATGGAAACACAACACCCAGAACACTCTTATTTCAGCCCTTTTACTGGCGAGATGCAATGAGGCGCCTACACAAAATTCCATCCATCTCAACCTAAGCAACACTCAAATGCTGATCCCAATTAGTCTGCACAAAGTTTGAAAGAGAGACTGAACAAGCAGGAGATATAGAAAGAGAAGTAACCACTGTAAAGTTTTTGCAGACCTCCATGCTGCTTTCTACAGTTAAACTTTTTGTCATTCTGTCCGTGATGCTGAATGGACACAACACACATACATGCGCACACACACAGACAGACAGACAGACAGATAGATAGATAGATAGAAAGAATCTGATCTGTTTGTATAAGTCACCCTCTCTGAGCCTGTCATTCTAACTCCAGCCAAAAGGGTGCACAGAAATGTAATCCAGCACTGGGACATTCAGTTTGATAACACAGCGTGGTCAAAAGGATGTGGTCACATTCTCCAGCAATCTGCTTCACATCTATGGGAGGGCAGATTGAAGGTTTTCAATTTGAATCAAAATAATTTTACCCAATAAATTTAATTGACTCTGTCAATTAAAAACTGCAAATTAAATAACAGTTTAACTAAATATGTGCTTAAAGCACTTTGTAAAATTAAAGAATCTGTGATATGTGTGATTAAACTCTTAAGTGGAGCAATATATTAAGTGTGAAAGTAACTGGGAAATACTTCTACATCTAGTCATTTTAACCAATAAATAAGTCATTGTAAATGTTGATATTGCCTGACTCCCAGGAAGGACTTTCTCTGTCATGATGGCTGCCTCAGATGATTTATTTTGCTCAGTCCTCCCCTGTGTCCCTGCCTCAACATTTCTCACCATGTCCTCATCTCTGAGGGACTTTCCAGATCTGCCTTCCTCCACCTGTCCACCAGATGACTCACAGCTGATGGAACTTTTCTGTGTTACAATGCTTGTATTAACAGTTCATTGACACATCCACATTGTGAAAATTAAAACATTAAAACAGAAACATGTAATATTTATGATAATTAAAGGAACTCATGTTGTGATCACAGGAGTAATATTCTAATGATTAATATACTTTTTTCAGTGACTATCAACTGACATGTTGTTTGCTCACCTCCTTCCTCAGCCACTGTGTGTACCAGGATTGGGCACTCCATTTACAAAACATACACTTAACAAGCAAGATTGTTGCCGGCTGAGCAGCGCCTCATTCTAAGCAGCGCCTACAGCAGGATGAAGCTGCATTTATACTTTGGCCTGATAGCAAGCAGAGATGGGGGCAGCTGATTTAGTATGAAGAGCTTGCTTAGAGTTTGGTTGTATTGATTAAATGAGTGCTAACAGAGGAGCAAAATGTAAACACATTCACCTCCTCCTCTTCTGACTTTTTCACATACAAAAATATGCGTGGGCTCCATTTATGTTTGTTTTCATTGTCTTCCCACTGCAGCGGCGTAGATGGATGACACATGCTGATGATGTTTAATTCTTGCATACTGATGTCGATGGATATGCGCCGTAGCCTGCAGTTCAGTAGGTGACATCATATAGACTGCATGCCTCCTCCTCTAAAATAACCTCCCTATTCACATCAGAAAAGTCTGACCCTTTAAATCCAAACTTAAAACTCAACTCTTTACTTTAACTTTCAGTTGGTTGCTTATTCTTCAGGGTTGCACATGTTGCCATTACCCCTCTGCTGGGTCTCAATACATCATTTAGCCTCAGACTATAGTCCATCTTTGTCCTGCAGATGAAAATACTGAACACTTTCTGAGAGCTACTGCATCTGTCTGTCTCTGTTTCACAAACACAACTGTGTGCCCCTTCTCTCTCTCTCTCTCTCTCTCTCTCTTTCTCTCTCTGTTTGTCTGTCTCTTTGCTTCAATTTTATTTTCTGTGTTTTTAGTCTGCCTTTTGTCCAGGTCTCCATGGTGGTGAGGGGATCATGTGTCTCAGGTCTGATTGGTGACAGCTGAAGTTGCACAGTGTCCTCTTGGATCCATTCTTCATGTATCTTCATGATTTATCAATCATTTGATCATACTGATTGTCTATTCTGTCATTTTACTATTTTGGTTATTCTGTGCACACAACATCTATTGCATATCTGTCCTTCTAGGCATGGCCATCCCCTCTTAGTTGGTCTCCCTGAGGTCCATTTTTACCCATTAAAGTTTTTTCTTCTTTATCTAAAGCAAGGGTCAGAGGTTGGAGGGTGTAATATGCTATTCAGATTGTAAAGCCCCTTAAAAGAAATTTGTGATAGTAAGTGAAGTTGACTTGACTTTAATGTCAAATAAAAAAATATCCTATCTTCATAAATAATATAACATTATTTTCCTTTTCAGATATAGAGGCATGTGGACAAAGAGTAAAGATAATGCAATGAAATCCATCCATCCATCTATTCATGCAGACATACATTTTCTGTTGCATATCTTGTGGCAGGCATCAGACCTACTCAGTCTCCAAGAAACTGGGTTTATGTTGAACTCATACATTACAAGTAGCCTAATGCCACCTGAGTAAAATTTTAACAACATTATGAGAAAACACATTTAATTAATTGATCTACAGAGTTGAAACTGTTCACACTGAACATATCACACTGAACCTTTGACAACAAATTAATTTGTTTTCCTACAATATTGCACAGATGCTGTGATCCCACTCGATACTAACTACTGCTGCCATTTTTATTAGTCATACCTCCACTATGAGTACACACATATGATTGTTATTGTCTCATACATAAACTGCAATATTTGCATGTAGTATTAAGTGCTACCATAAATCACTTTCCTATTTTTAATGTTTATTACTATTGTTATACGTTATGCTATTGTTACCATTACTGTTGCTGTGCATCTCTTCCCTTCTCCCTCTCTCTTTCTTTTCTCTGAATCATTTTGTCATCTACTGTAATTTTTTTTTTTTACATGCCTGCTAGACCCCATCCCAACTAAGCTCCTTAAGGAAGTTTTGCCCTTATTAGACAACTTTTTATTAGATATAATCAATGCGTCTTTATTAACAGGCCATGTACCCCAGTCTTTTAAAGTAGCTGTCATTAAACCTCTTCTAAAGAAGCCCACTCTCGATCCTGTGATTTTAGCTAACTATAGACCGATATCTAATCTCCCCTTTATTTCTAAAATCCTTGAGAGAGTGGTTGCTTATCAACTCTGTGACTTTCTCCAAGATAATAGTTTATTCAAGGACTTTCAGTCAGGCTTCAGAGTTCATCATCGTACAGAGACGGCACTTGCAAAAATTACTAACGACTTATTTATCGCTTCTGACACAGGTCTGGTCTCTGTTTTAATCCTGTTAGATCTCAGTGCCACATTTGACACCATTGACCATCAAATCTTACTGCACAGACTGGAAAACGTAATTGGCCTTAAAGTAATGGCACTAGCCTGGTTTAAATCTTACTTATCAGATCGTTCCCAATTTGTTCACATCAATGATCAACCCTCCGCACATACTAAGGTCTGCTTTGGAGTGCCACAAGGTTCGGTGCTTGGACCAATCCTTTTTACTTTATATATGCTTCCTTGTCATGCTGACGATACACAATTATATCTATCTATGAAACCAGATGAAACTGATCAGCTATCTATACTTCAAACATGTCTTAAGGATGTAAAAGCCTGGATGAGCCTCGTTTCCTGATGTTGAATTCAGACAAAACTGAAGTCATTGTTCTTGGCCCCAAACACCTCAGAAGCTCCTTTTCCATACATCTGTGATAGCCATGTGGTACTCTCACTACCTGGGGCTTGCGATTACAGAGCCTGGGTCTGTTGAATTGCACTACGCTAATCCTGTTGCCTCTCGGGAACATTCCTGCTCCCTTGTTTCCTAGTTTTCTTGGATCCTGGCCGTAACCTTGACTGTGCCTGACCGTGGTGATAGCTATGCTGATGCTGCGACCCTGCCTTTGGTTGTGCTCGTGCTGTGGCTGTACTGATACTGTGCCCCCCGCTCGCCCTGATTGTGGTCTGGTCCTGGTTGTGCTGATGTTGTGATCTTGCCTTTGGACACCTCCCTATCAACATATGCATGAGACTGTTATCATTATCCTCAGCATCATCATAGAGGGCAATTAATAATTCCACCTCTACCGTTATTGTAATATGACATGCATCTGTTTCTATTATTGCTGTGCCTCTCTCCTCCTCTCTCCCCCTCTCTCCCCTTCTCTCTTTCTCTTTCCTTTTTTGCCATGATTGTATTTCATTTGTTATGTACGACATCTATTGCTCGTCTGTCCGTCGAGGGATCCCTCATCATCCTCTACCGCTCTTCCTGATGTTTTGTGATAATGGGCTTTATAAATAAAATTGACTTGACTTGACTTGACTTTTTAAATGTCCTACCTACGGGCCACAACTTACAGATCGAATACTTTTTATTACTAAACTTAACTCTCTGAGGAATGGGTGATATGTACCCATATGAGCCAATATAAAGCTCCCACAAACTCATTTTCTCAGTAAAGTAAAAATATTTAATTTCTTTATAAAGTATACCAAAAATATGTTATTTTCTAAAATAAACTAAATCTTTCTTTATAAAGCACTTTTCATACAAGGGATGCAGCTCAAAGTGCTTCACAATAAAAATTCAACACAAAAGCAAAACAACAACAAGATCAGATAATCAAAAGACAATAAATAAAATATAAAAGTAAACTTAAGACAGTACAGAGTCTAGTGGAAATAGTAAAGGGATAATTGGTATAAAATAATAATTAGATGATTTACATTAATTAAAAGCATCAATTAAAATGATTTCAGCTTTAAAAATGTTGTCTAAGCCTGCTTCTTTTATAGCTGCTTATTATTTTTCCATCATTTTGGAGCAGAGTTGACTAAAGCTGTGCTGCCTATTTTCTTGTGTGTAGAATTGTGTGTCTTTAAATACCCAGCAGCAGAAGATCTGAGAGCTGGTGAAGTCATGAATATTGAAGCTGGCTTTGTCTGTCTCTATAGGCCGGGTTGTTTTCCCTGTGAGAATCAACCGTGATGGCGAGCTAGTGAACCAGGAGCTCCTCCTATTAACAGGAACCTGCAGTGATCATTATGTCCCTGTCAGTGTGGTTCGACACAAACTAACTGACCACAAACTGCACTCATTCATTCATCCTTGATTCCTTCACAAACACATTATTTACGAGCCCATTCCTTCTCCCTTTGACTGACCACTATCTCAGACTTTAGGATTTTAATGGACAATCCCCAGTGCTGGAACCACAAATCATTAATCCATCATAAATGTGTTGATGTGGTTGTTTGTTCAAAATGAACAACTATTGTGATGAATGTTAAGTGCTAAGTGGATGACGTGAATAGTAGTTTGGTTAATTAATTGATTACTATAACCTCTTTCAGAGTATGTTCCACAGTAATTCTAATTGAGTGGAAGTGTAAAAATAGAGCTATAACAAGTTCCTAAAAACCTGGTTCAAATACTGATATATTGGCATGACCATAATTATTTACTTTTGAATATATTACTTTTGCTTTTTTCTATTGTTTTTTCTAAAAATACATGGTACCTTTCAACTGCATTCTCTTTCTTGTGAGTTTCATTGAATGTTGTGCATCAGTGAAATAATTCCCTCTTACTTAAGTTTCCTAGAATCTTTCCAGCTACCCGCCCTTAAGCTGTTTGCAATAAGAACATACAGCTACAGAAACTGTTTCTTTATGATGCAAACTTGGCAGAATTTTAAATTTGACACAGTGCACGTCACATCTTCTGTCTGCACACTGATGCACTGAAAATGTTACCACAGGGCAAACACTGAACCTGCTGCAGACGTAAATATCTTGAAAACCAGACTTGGGAAAACAGACCAGCCTAGATTTAATATGATAAATGTTACCCCTTTAAAAGGCACTTCACTTTGTGACTGAAGTGCCTTTTAACTGGCTGACATTTCACACAACATACAAATCAGAACTCTGAATCAAAGGTAAACCCTCTGTGAGCCACTGACGCAGAAATCTCCATCTTTGTCAACAACTGTCAGACTTCATCAGACCTGCTTGTTTACTGTCACCTCCTCTCCGTCCCAAAAGCCTCTCTGCTAAATAAAAGGCAACAGGTTTTTATGGCACAACACAAAAAAAAGTACCAACGGTGAGACAGCGCAGCGGCCGGGATAAAACACTCTATTTGTTGCTTTCTTGCCTCTCTCATTTAGCCAGCTCTCGGAGGGGCCGCGGACAGGCAGGTGCATGCTTTATGTGTGTGATTGACACCTGAGCCAGGGTTCTGACACAGACACTTGATTCCCTCTGCACCAGCACTAATAAAACAACACGCTCTCTGTCACTTCCACAAACAAATAGTGGAGCAGGACGGTGCTGCTGGCGAGCGTTGGGCATCACACACTAACTTTTTCTGACAAGAAGCAACGGTTTAAAATAGGTTTGTCTCTCAGAGAGCAAACAGAGGAACTATGAGGCGAAAAGAGCACTTAGGGGAAACATTTCACTGCAAAGAAATCCAATATGTTCTGAGGGGAGGGGAAAAGACTTGGATGGCGCATTGCTACAGCACTACTGTGGATTTTATTTTTATTTTTGTCTCTCTAAATTTCTTCAAGGAGGAGGATCAGGAAAAGGGGGTCATGCTAATCATCAGCAGCATACAGACCTAGCCAGTTTGCTCAGTGTCACTGAGATGACTAACCAGTGAGTTAGAGGAGTGACCCTCCTGCCCCATTTGCAGCAACGCGGATGTTACTTCCTATTGGCCTGCTTCAGGAAGGGAGGGCAGAGGTCTTTCTGTGACAAGAAGCTTCACCCATCTGCAGCCTGATGAGCTGCTGTAATGTGAAACTAGGGCTGGCCGATATATGGCTTTACAATATTATCAGAATATTTTAAGGCTAAATCATGATAGGTGATAGGCCTATATATCACGTTATTTTGTCCTTTAAACTAATGTTAGCTATTACATTTTTTTTTTAAATCTTCGAATGAGCTGCAGTTACAATAAACTGAAAAAAAAGCAGCTACTGTCAAATAATAAAACTCAAAAACCACTGTTATGGTAAATGGACTGTACTTGTATAGTGCTTTTCTAGTCTTATTGACCACTAAAAGCTCTTTCACACTACACTGTGGATGGCATTACCTTGGTCTCTAGCACACCTGTAAGGAACCTCAGATTTTATTTGATCAAGATTCATCTTTTGCCTCCCATATAAAACGAACTTCAAGGACTGCTTACTATATCACCCTGTTATTCTGTGGCCCCAACAAATCTCTCAGGTCTCTCCAACTGGTGCAGAACGCTGCTGCATGTGTTCTAACAGGAACCAAGAAAAGTGATCATATTTCTCCTGTTTTAGCTTCTCTGCACTGGCTCCCTATAAAGTCCAGGATTGAATTTAAAGTCCTCCTTACTGTAAAAGCTCTAAATGGCCAGGCTCCATCCCATCTACTGCAGCTCATAGCTCCTTACCAACCCTCAAGATCTCTGCGCTCTGAAAATACAGGATAACTTGTGGCTCCCAAAGTTTCCAAAAGTAGAATAGGAAGTTCCAGTTTCGGTCAGGGAGGCAGACACCGTTTCCACTTTTAAGGGTAGACTGAAGACCTTCCTCTTTCATAAAGTTTATAATTAGGGCTGGCTCAGGCTGCCTGGACCAGCCCATAGTTAGGCTGACATAGGTTTAATCTGACGGGGGATTTTCTATGATATGCTGAGCTCCTTTTCCTTCTCTTACTCCCGCCATCTGAAAATCGTGCATGTCTGTTTACTGTATTACGCTTACTGCTTTGCTTAGCCTTGTATATGTGATAGCCGTTTGTTAGCTTAGCTTAGCCTAAGTAGTTTAGCTTAGCCTTGCATCTGTAATAGCCATGTGGCACTGTCACTACCTGGGGCTTGCGATTATGGAGCCTGGGTCTGTTGCACTGCGCTAAACCCGTTGCCTCTCAGGAGCATTCCTGCTCCCTTGTTTCCTAGTTTTCCCAGATCCTAGCCGCAACCCTGGCTGTGCCTGATCGTGGTGATATCTGTGCTGACGCTGTGACCCTGGCTTTGGTTGTGCTCATCACAATATCATCATAGAGTGCATTTAATAATTTCACACCTATCGTTATTGTAATATGACATGCGTCTGTTTCCATTATTGCTGTGCCTCTCTTCCCCTCTCCTCTCCTCCCCTCCCCCCTCTCTCTTTCTCTGTTCTTTTTGCCACGATTGTATTTCATTTGTTATTTACACGACATGTATTGCGCACCTGTCCGTCCTGTAAGAGGGATCCCTCATCATCCTCTGCAGCTCTTCCTGAGGTTTCTTCCATTTATTTCCCCCCGTTACAGGGGTTCTTCTTCAGGAGTTTTTCCTTGGGTAATGTGAGGGTGTAAGGGCAGAGGGATGTCGTACACTGTGAAGCCCTCTGAGGCAAACCATGTTTGTGATAATGGGCCCTATAAATAAAATTGACTTGACTTGACTTGATTGTCACATTCACCCATTCACACACGAGTGGCCGAGGCTACCGTATAAGGTGCCACCTGCTACTCAGTAATCATTCACACGCACTCACACTCCAATGACGCGGCATCTGGAGCAATTTGGGGTTCAGTATCTTGCCCAAGGCTATTTCGACATGTTGCCTGGAGGAGCCGGGGATTGAACTGCTGACCTTCCGATTAGAGGATGACCCGCACTACCTCTGAGCCACAGCCATTATAATAACATTGAATAAAATATGATTATATTGAAACTAAATAAAGTACTAATGGTGTTTTAAAAGTGCTGTTATTTTTAGATAAACCAAAGCTGGACCCATGGTGCTTTCATTTTGAAGGACCTGGCTCATCTCAGGCAGGTAGTGTTGATGTTTTTGCTGTGGACTTGAAGCTTCTAGTCAACAATTTGTTGTTAGTGTTAGCAGAAACAGATACACAAACATAAACAGATACGTCTTTAACCGGGAGGACTGATTCACTGTGAGCCAGCAACAAACTAACAACTCTGCAGTTCATATATTAATAGTATTTGAAAATTGCAGTAGTGCTCCATGGTTGCAAAATGTGACTAAATAGTCATGATCTTGGTCGGAGCTCTTGTTGCAAAACTGGTGTGCCAAAGTGGCCTCTTTTCCCCAGCCATGACCATATTCTTCTCCACCTCCTCTTCTTCATTTTTTGTCGCACATTAATGCCATTATAGAGCGGTGGAGATGGATGATGCACGTTTGCAAGTTTTTTCAATCCATGTCACACAGTGAGGCTGCACTAAACTTACAAGACTGCAAAAATCTCTCAGTCTGTGAGAATGAATATAAAGTACATTCGACTAGTCAATCCAACTCATGGTGTGTGACAAGCAACTTGCCACCGTAGCTGGAAATTATGTCCGAATTTTTCACATTGAATTTGATTCTAATCAGTGTAACCACAGCATTAAAGGCCAAAAAAGGGAAAAATTTAAAAGGTTAAAAACAGCCTTGAGGGACTAGAGAAGATCAGTCCAAAAACAATGGCTGCCATCAATCAATACATTTGCAAAGAGCGGGCTTTGAAGAAATAGATCGCTCCTCATGTTTTCTTTGTGCAATCCTGATTAAACTCATTGGGGACATCTGGATGTATGACTTCATCATAAAAACAAAGTTTCATTCATATTCATGTACAGTCAATTCATGTATAATCAACGATAGCAATGACAGGAACAATGAAGCCAAAGTGAATATCTTTATATCCATGTGAGTCAAGTTTTTCATTACCTTTCCTGACCTTCTGAAGGAACTGTCCCTATCCATTAGTGCGTCATCTTAAAACAGGACACAAATCAGCTTTAGCGCTGCTGTCAATGATTAAGAATGAGCTTTGAGGAATTTAGGTGGGTGTATAGATTTAACAGACCTAGTTCAAATGTAAAAATGTCAGTGTGATTGAAAGTGCTGGTTTGTATATATGTGTGTGTTTGAGAGAGAGATATTGAGAAGGAGACAAGATTTATGGGAGTATTTGTTGATTTCTGTCTGTTGAATATATGAAACCAAAGGATGCTCATCCTTCTGGATTACTGGGAGCTTCATATGCGTGTGTCACAATAAATTGATCGTAAAACACATGCGGCCTCTTTACAGTTAACATGGTGTTGTGTGTGTTGGTGTGTCTGTGGGAGGCCCATCATGCAAGACCTGCGGCAGAGTGAGGGGAATAGCGAGCGCAGCGTGGGTCACCGTCAGAGACACTCTCTGACTGTATCAGGGGAATCTGCATGGAAGAGGTCTGCGGTGCCGTGTCATCATCTGAGTTTCCCAGGGCTCATCTCTACCAACATTAAAATTCATGAGCAATGATTACCATTTTAAACATGATCTCCATGAAATGCCATCGCTTTTTACTCCAGGTTATGATGCCACATTTCACTTACCTGCTGCATGTAAAAGTCAAACACCAATGGCTGAGGCCTTTTGTTGTATCTGGCTGACTTCTCTCCTGACAATTTGGCAGAAAACGTGGATCTTTAACAGGAGAGATGAGAATAGCAGCCAGTCTACTGTTGTAAGAGTGTAGCGCAGATAAAGACATTTTGTTCCCAAAGCGCTGCAGCTGAGCCCACAACATCCATCTGAAGGCCTACGGACAAGTTTATATTTAACCACCTCAGTCTGTAATAGTGTGCGCCAACTGACACCACAGCAGTGTCACCCTCACTCTTACCCTTACTCACCCCCCATCATCTTTTACACATCATATTCACTGATCTAAATCACATTGCAATTACTCTTTTTGTGTCGTCATGCAAAATGTGGTCCAGGTGATACCTGTTGTGGCCAAAATTACCATAGAAACAGTTGCAAGTACTTTGGCAGGCCTTTATGTGTTTGTGTGGATAGATTTAGTCACTGCAAAAGTAGCACTACTGTGCAAGACACAGTCCTGAGGCGTATTGATGGGTGGGCTTGTACATAAGCAGTGTATATGACAGCTTTCCCACCCTATGAGATTTATTAAAACTCACACCACATTTAGACGAGAAGGGCCCTAGTAAAAACGAAAAAATCTTTCCTTGGTGTTTTTAAAAACAGTCATTGCGTACTCAGATCTGCAGAAACAACTGGAAACACTGTATTATGCATTCCAGACCAGTAGTTCTTCTAGTTCTTCTTCTTCAGAGCGGTGAGTACAAACAAACGATAGTGAACGCACACACGAGAAACGACAGTGTTACAAACCTCAGTAGAGTCTGTAACAAAAACAGCGCAGTAGTCCACCATTGTTGTTTTTGTTTTTCACCCACCCGCACATGGCTGTTTTTCTGAAACGCAATGCACATGCGCTAAGTGCGCCATGATGTCACTGTTCTCACAGGATCTGCGCTTGGCCAGTGTACATGTCAACAGAAGAAAAAGATTATGTTTTTGGGCCCCCAAAATGCCATTATCATTTGAACAAAAGGCCAAACTGCAACAGAAAACTTATTGTTTAATGCAAGAACTGCTGCTGTGTAAATGGCCCCTAAGTCACTGAGAAAAATGCCATGCTTTCGATAGGGTGGGCAAGCTGTACATGTGTCAGTCAGCACAGGCACAGAGCAGCAGCAGGGGCCACTAATGTTCCAGTCAGCATTCTACCACTGCAAGTCTCAAAAATGGGCGGGGCTAGGAGCGGAGAAAAGACACACCCAGTCACCCAATCTTATTGCCTCTGGATCCACAGCCCCTCCTTGCCACCTGCTTGGTGAGAGGGCAGTGACAGGGGGCTTGGTTGGAGATGAAAACAGGCTCCTGCTACCAGGATCAGCCAAAATTCAATTGCAACAGCAGGTTTCAACCTTTAGAGAAACAAGAAAAGAGGAGGGCACATACATTTGGTGACTTTTACAGGTGCTAGATGCAAAAATCAAATTAAAGATGACTGTATTAATTTTTACCAGACATTACCAGATTTTGAATTGGAAAGCGCCTGATGAAGATCTCTGTTAGATCGAAATGAACATACACAGCATGTAGAATTTTCATGCTTTACACTCAAATGTCAAGAGTTGGACATGAATCAATCGATAACACTACTAATTTCTCATATCCTATATCGCTATTCAACTGATAAAAGTGATTTGGTGTTTTAGTTACTCTTTGAAAAGCCTAGGAACAATATTGCAGACACCTCACATGTTCTTTATTCACAACGTGAACTGCTTCCATCAGGTAGATGCTACAGGGCCCCAATTCAATAAAGGAGGAGATACCTGAATAGGTAAAAAAAAACCTCCTCTTTTCCTGTCAGTGAACTCAGGAAATCAATGTGTTAAATGATGGGCAGTACTGCATGTACTTGAATGCACTTTCTGTCTACATTTCTCTGTGCGCTGCACTGTGTATGTATTTGTATGTGGCAGCTTTTATGTCCCAAACGAATGTCCCTAGAGATGAATAAAATCATCTTGAATTCAGAATTTCAAAGTCAAATATTTCAAAGCTGTTATTTAAAATGCAGTATTAGTAAAGAGTATTCAGTTGAGAAGTAGGCATTTGCTTGATTATGAAATATACTATTATAATTCAAAATATGATGGTTATTTGTTGCTTTCCTACACAGACTGTTTGACATCGAAGTTCACAGGCTTTATGTGATGAGATAGTATTTGACCTTTTGCTTTGTTCCCTGCTTTTCATCAGCTCTGCCTCGAACATACTCACAATTGTTTACAGAAATGGGACAGAGAGAGAGAGGAATACTATTTGAGCTGCACTGACACTCCTGTGTGTATACCGTCCACTCTAAAAATAACACAATTTATGTTCCGCCAGTCCCTATGTAAGCTGCTGCCTCCCTCCCTCTTAGCTTGCTGCTCACATTTGACCGATTAAACTTTGTTTTCTCCACCAGTCCTGCATGCCAACTCATCCTGAGGCAGGGGTCAGCATGCTGATCACTCCAGCTGCTGCCAGGCCTGCATTTTTAAACAGAGGAGCATCAATTAGCAGCCTTGATGGATGCAGGGGCAAACCTGAGATTGACACTGTCAACGAGTTCAACAGGTTCACAGAGTTCTGTTGCAGGCTGTAAAACTTTATTAATTTTCCAAGTCACTCTGTTGTGTCACAGCAACTTTCTGCAGAGCGAGGAACTCAGGCTCCCAGGATATTTAGGCACAGAAATGCTAATATCAACATGGAACATATAATGACAATGCTAACGTGTTGATGTTTACCAAGTTCACTATCTTCGTTGCAAATTAGCTGTAAAGCTAAGGCTGATGGGAATGTCTTTAGTTTTATGGATAACTGGTAGATGAAAATATTGTAAAAATAGACATTTTGACCTGAAGATGGCACGAGATGAAACCTCACAAAATCCTTTAAACTTATTCTTTAGGGACCTTGAATATCATAGATAAGAGGTTTTTCTTTAACTCACAAACCTCTGCCAAGATAGGGCATTACCAAAGTCAGTAGGTTTAATTCTCTGGTCAGCATCAATATCTGTAACAAATTTCATCACGTATTTTACATTTTAGTCTTGATCAAAGTGATGGACAGACAGTACCATAAGTAGAGCAATGCTAGTATTGTTAAGAATGACAACATAACACACACAGACACACACACACACTCACACACACACACACACACACACACACACACACACACACACACACACATTTAGCCAGTGATGATACAGGTTTCATGTTTTCAGTTTAATTATTTTGCATTACAAAACAGCTATGGAGTCCACGTTGATTCTTACCAGATCATCTTGATTAAGAATCAAATGACAGAAAAAACCTGCATGGGACTTGCATAAAGTGGGCATGTGAGTAAAGGGGAGACTCATGGGAACCCACAGAACACATTTTCATTCAGATACCTGGAGGTCAGAGGTCAAGGGAACCGTATGAAATGTCTTTGCCGTTTTTCAATCACCAAAATTTAGCCTAAATTTGGAGCCTCATTGAGCCCCCTTACAACGAAGCAAGCATGACATGGTTGGCGTTTAATGCAATTAAAAAAAATAAAAAAATCAATCATCAGCATTAATTATGGACTTTAATTGCATCACGATTAAAGCATTAAATGCTGGCAGCCCTTTTTTTTTTGTCACTGAACATTATTTTTTGAAGAAATTTCCTGTGCAGTACCTAAGAAGATACACCGTACACACATACAATAAATAATCAAAAAGACGACATAAATAGCATAAAGTGGCACAGAATAAAGACGGATTTCCACCGCTTGCATGTGCGTTACGTTACGGCTCGTCTGCGGTTTTGCTCCGTGCTCCGTCATCCATCAATCCCCACCAGTTGCGTTTTGAGTCCGGCATGGCGCAGCACCGCTGGATAAGCTGGAGTGGCGAGACCGAGGAGTTCTCGCGGTCATTACAGAATCACGCACAGTATATCATTACAGAAAAAAAAGCAGTAACTCCATTCACTCCGTGGATTAATTATAGTGATGTCAGTTCACTCCCATAACTCCCAATAAGGTGCTTCACGCCATTTCCTTTCTATGTTTGTCCTTATAAAAGGATGTGTGGTGTCATAAATAATTTTGTGGTTTTCCACCTTACAAATTGGCTTCTCCCCGTCCCTGTTGCCGGTAATGACCTCCGAAAACCTCTGACCTGTTGAATCCAGGCCTGGATCCGCTCATTTTGACGTTTTGTTGATGTAGTTAAGTGAAATATGATCAGACATAAACACAGAGTGTTTTATTCTAAAAAGTAACCGGATGTTTTAATGTTGTATTGCTTTCCGATTTCCTGTCTGCTCTGTGTTAAAATTGGCTAAATTTATGCAAAGGTATCCGGCGTCCGGCAAAAATAGGTTTGCGCATCTGATCCACAAGCCTCCGGACTGCCGGAGCTGGGACGGAGTCGATCTGCAGTACAGCAGAGCCAGTGGAAATTTACACATAGACTATAGTTCAATCTATTAGCTCCATCTGCCGTGACGGAGTGGAGGCGGACTGTATGCGGATCTAGTGGAAATCCGGGGTAAGTATTGCACATGTCTTTAGTTGCATGTTATTAAAGTAAGGACATGTGAATATTGGTGCACATTTAAAATAATAAACCAAGCCTATGATGTGTATTTGATGTGTAGTGTTGTGCAGAGGTGGTGGCAGTGGGGGACCAATTAGAGCTCAGTTCACTCTAGAGCTCTTGGGTAAAAGCTGTGAGTTCTTCAGGTTCTGAAGTGCCTTCCAGATGGTAACAGAGAGAAGTGGTGGTGGCCATGGTGACTGTGGTTTGTCAGAATACTGTTGGCTCTGTGGAGGCCCATACACTGAAAAAAATTGATAGAGCGGACATATTGGACAAGTTTGGAGGATTAGGCAACAAAGTCAAGGATGGTTATGTTCAGGGAAAAGAGGCACATGTAAGTTGTCAGAAAAAAAGTCACATCCTCACTGTAAGCAAACACAGGACTCCTACATTGAAGTCTGTTGTTTGTGGGACACACCCACCACCCCTCCCTCGCACCGTATAGGCGCCCTTGCACTCCTTATATTACGTCGTCACTGACAGCGTTTCAACCAGATGCTGTCCTTCCAGGTTTCATGCACACACATCTGTTTTCCTCCAGTCGTGTTTTTAAGTGACACCGTCCAGTTGCCTTCCATGTGGATACGGAAAGTGGTTTTTGGCGTCACACTCATACGCTGAAAGCAGTGACAGAGCAGACATATTTGTCTTTGAGTTTGGAATGACAACAGGCCGGACTTACACCTTTCATATTATATCAATTGGTCATTTTATCCATTAGTTATATGAAAATATTGATTAACACAGCTGCAGTTGGCACCATTATTTTTGCATTTAGTTTTGAGGTTACGGCAACCTCTCTTCAAGTGTTCTTTTACACAGCTTACTCCCGTGGCTTTTAAACTTATTCTGCCATTTTCAAAAAATGAGGTTTGGATACATTTTTGTTGTCTTTTCTCTTGTCTTAATGTTCAATTCAATTTTTCAGTTTTATTAATGAAGCCTAAGAGGGCTTTACAGCATACAACACTCCTCTGTCCTTGGACCCTCACTCTTTACATTACAATAACAATACAGCAACTACAATTTCCCATTGTCTGTCTAAAATAATACTAATACGAAGTAATTATAAGTCTACTTAGACCTTCAGATATGTCTGAACACCATGCTTAAGATCTACTTTAGGAAGATGACCTTTTTTTTTTTTTTGCAGGAATGGACCTGCTGGCTGAACACAACTGTTTCTCCTACAAAATCATCAGACAAGCAGGCAATGAGCAATGATCCACAACAGTCAAACAGACAAAGGAGCATCTGCACAAATCAAACACATCAACAGAAACTTTAATGATGTCAAACTACTACCCACACAGTTAGATTGCAGAAACAAGTCAGGAAAAAACATAAAAAACTTAATAAAAGAATGGTAAATGGACTGTACATGTATAGCACTTTTCTAGTCTTATTGACCACTCCATTGTCACTTTCACCCATTCAAACACAAATTCACACACTGGTGGCCGAGGCTGCCATACAAGGTGCCACCTGCTACTCAGTAATCATTCACACGCACTCACACTCTGATGACGTTGGTTCAGTATCTTGCCCAAGGCTATTTCGACATGTTGCCCGGAGGAGCCGGGGATCGAATCGCTGACCTTCCTATTTGAGAACGACCCCCTCTACCTCTGAGCCACAGCCGCCTGAAGCAATAGTGTTGCCGGCTCTATCAGAAGGTTGTGGTACAAAGCTGGAAGCTTATTTTAGCTTACCACTACAGCAAATAAGAGAATCACTTCTACTCCAGGGGGGCCTCACTGAGTCATGTTCATTCACATGTTGTTTTTGCTGCACTCCTCTTGTGATTCCTGATTCATATGTCTGATGCAGGCTGCTTCTTATAGATACTCAGGTAAAAGAAAGTGGGTTCTTCAACTATGAACATGGTAACATACACTCAATGATGTTTTTGTTGTGCAAACTCTTTTTGTTGCTATTGTAGAGTCAGCCTTGTAGCTGAACACTGCTGCACACATGGAAAGGTTTGCTAAGCATGGATACTCCATCTGAAGCAATATTCCTTGTGATAAATATGGATTACAGTGACAATTGGATGAATACAGGAGAGACAGAAAGGGCGGTATCATCCTGAGTACATAAATAGATTGACCCTTTGCTCTTGCTCTTTAGGATAAAATCATGTACTGGACAACAAAATGCTTCCATATTCTTAAAATAAATGCAGCTACTTAAGAGAATCCCACTGTCAATATTTCCTAATGGGCTGTGTCATTTCTCATGAAATGAGAGCTTTGGCATCATTTCCTCTTTGCCTCAACAAAGAACACTTAAGCCTCTTAGCATGTTTGTTTCATTACCATGAGGAAAGTATGGAATTACATGATTAGATGACTCACTCATGTATTTGAAGATGTGGTGGATAAGAACAATAATTATTGTTTCTGTCCCAGCCTTCGCAATCCCTCATACTGTAGTCTGTCCTTATTTCTAATCTTCCTCCACTATCATATCTTCATGCTTGAGCTGCTTCTGCATTCTCTGTTTGACTCCAGGGTCTCACACACTAAGGTCAAAAGTCAGCTGACCTATATCTTTTTTCCCTCATGTATGCTAATGAGCCCCCTTTCAATCTGCATTACTCCTTATCTCTCTGTTTTGTCTTATCTCTGATTATCTGGCTGCAGTGAAAAGAAAAAGTTTCTTTGTAAATATTCCTATTTTAAGAGGAAGCTTGACTTGCTTTACAACCAATGTTATATTGCAATTATAAAGCATGTAAGTATTGCATAATAAAGGCCATGCTGGTAGAAAAAAGAAAACGCCTGACTATAAGGACAAAATGATTGAGGACAACTTCAGAGAATTGAACCGCCACCCTCTGATGTATGATCTAATCCACAGGCAACTGCAACAGCACATCAGCTGCACAGAAACCTTACTGACAATACTGATCATCTCTAATAACTTTTCACTTTTCACACAGAGGCTCAATGACCGTAAAGGTACATACATATATGTATCTCATTCATAAAGCCTCTGGAAATGTGGCTTTAAATTGCAAGAATGCAAAAACTACATCAATTTTAAGTATCTCATTAAGTATCTACAAAAAATAGTGAAAATAAATGTTCCTAACTATTAGAAAATCAAGTTCAAAAACAGCTCATTTTGAGCAGCAACATTTCTGCAGACTGTGTGGGCGTGGCAGATCACATTTTGAATGACACCTCCTTGTATGACGGGCCATGTGGGCTATTGTTCAAAATTACTTCTCACATTCACATATGAAACAAAAATCATTCATACACACAACTGAAAACCACACACATACACAACTGAAATGCCTTCACAAACACAACCTAAAACCATACACACACAACTAAAATCATTACAATCACACACACAACTGAAAACCATACATGCACACAATTGAAAAGCATAAACGCACACAACTAAAAACCATTCACACACACAACTGAAAATCATACATGTAAACAGCTGAAAGCCATGCACACAACTGAAAATCATGCATGTACACAGCTGAAAGCCATGCACACAACTGAAAATCATACATGTACACAGCTGAAAGCCATGCACACAACTGAAAATCATACATGTACACAGCTGAAAGCCATACATGCACACAACTGAAAACCATTCACACATACAACTGAAAACCATACATGCACACAACTGTAAATCATTCACACACACAACTGAAACCTATACACACACATAACTGAAACCATGCACGCACACAACTGAAAAACATACACACAAACAAGAATTGTGTAAAATACCCGGAGCACGTGTAGTAGAGATTAATGGCGGCCGAGTGTGCCAAAGCAGTTAAAAGCCTCTGGTGGAGAGACCGACTTCTGAATTGGCACCTCGCTAGCTTGAATGGCAGGCTTTTAGACTTGCTAAATGTTATTGAACTGGATGGTTTACATCTAGATGGTACTAGGAGTCGTTTCAGGGGGGGTTGATGCTCACAAAAAATGATTTACTGATTTACAGACGTCTCTTTCCTGATGTGTGTCATTGGGGCAATGTCTTTCTGGGCCAGTGTGCATCACGTGACCGACTCAAACGATGTAATTCCACTTTTGGCAACTATGTAAAATTTGCATCCAGGCCTGCCGCACTTCCTGGGGGCTTAGCTGAAGCAGAAAAGGTATCAAGTATCAAATGACACCTGCTTTTTGATTGGCTTTATCCATATTACATAATATGGATTGGGGATAACCACGCACAAATCAACCCAGCCTGAGGAAACTGTGAAAAAGCTAAAATGACAATATATCAAATTTGGATTGAGGCTAATTTCTGATAATTTCTGATTCTTTTTATTGCGTATGTAAGACCCATAAATTACATATTAAGAAAGTTTTGGATGATTTGGGTTCCCAGAGGCTTTAAGTTTGCACATAACAGACTTAAAGTAGTATTTCATCATACAAATACAAAAAGAGTCCTCACATTTGCTCAAAAAGTAGAAGACCTGCATCTATCAGAATATACCAGACAATGTAATGCCACCTCATCCACTCAACACAATGGCAGCCAGCAGGATCTCGTGTTACAGTTAAACAGTAAGTTTAACATGTTTCTGAGAAAATTTTAATTTTTTTAACATTTTAGAAATATGCAATGATGTAACAGAATTTCAGGTTTGGCTCGGCTGCAGTTTTGCTCCTTGCTCCATCATCTGTCAACTTCCACTGGTTGTGGTGGAAGTTATGGCGCAGCTCTGGCAGATCAGCTGGAGTGGCAAGGCCAAGGAGTTCCCGTGTTAATTACAGAATCACGCGTATTATATCAGTACAGAAGAAAAAGTAATAACTCCATTCACTCCCACAACTGTCAATATGGTGTTCCGTGCCATTTCCTTTCTATGGCTGTCCTTATAAAAAGGATATGTGGCATTATAATTTTGTGATTTTCCACCTCCAAAATTAGCTTCTCCTCATCCATATTGTCAGTAGCGAGCTCTGAAAACCTCTGACTTGTTGAATACAGGCCTGGATTTGCTCATTTTGATGTTTTGTTCATCTAGTTCATCAGACGTAAACACAGAGTATTTTATTCTGAAAATTAATTGGATGTTTTAATGTTGTGTTGCTGCAGCATACGGCAAAAATAGGAGCCTTGAGTATGTGATCCGCAAGTATCTGGACTGCCAGAGCTGGTGCTGAGTTGATCTGCAATGCTGTGGAGCCGGTGGAAGTTAACACATAGACTAGAATGTAATCTAGTTGCTCCATCTGCCGTGACGGATCGACACCGGACCACACATGGATCTGGTCGAAATTACCATTTGAAATGTGCAGGAAGAAGTATGGCATCCGCTTCCTGTTCACAAACTCTTGCCATTAGGACAAAATGCGGCATTATTCATTGCTGAAAACATATTAGTAGAGATAAAGGTAGTGCAGTAAAATTATCTTGAATTATATTCAATCAGTACTGCCAAGCTTTACTATTTGATTGGATTTTGTTTTGTGTTTGAGAGATGTAGAGAGGAGCGGGTCTAAGATAAGACAAGAAAAGAAAAGGAAAGAAAAGAAAAAAGAAAAGAAAAGAAAAGAAAAGAAAAGAAAAGAAAAGAAAAGAAAAGAAAAGAAAAGAGAAAAGAAAAGATAAAAATAAAATAAGATAATCCTTTATTATTCCCACAGTGGGGAAATTTGCATTGTTACAGCAGGTACAGGATGAGCAGCAAAAGAGTAATATAATAGTAAAAAATACAAATACAAATCTAAAAAAAATAATAATATTATATTATATAATATTATATTATATGAACTTACATACGGTGGTGTGGAAGTGTTAAAGGATTGTTAATTGATTACTCAATATGAATAAACACAGACCAAAAGTCTACAGCCGTGTGGCTCTGTGAGGCTGTGCTTTGGCACACCGATGCTATGAGCTGAATGGTAATGTTGCTAACCATAAATGCTAATATAATGGTGAACAAATATAATGTTTACTATATTATCCATTTTAGTTAAGTATGTTTGCATGCTAGCATTCACTAATTAGCAGTGAATACAGGGTACAGCAGAGGCTGATGGGAATGTCAGTAGTTCTGTAGGTATTTGGTCATAAATGTCAAATGAAACTTGTGATGTCAGCTTAAAAGAGAGCAAAGCTGAAACAGAATTGAGAACAGTTTTGAAGCCTCTGCACATCCACACAGGTGTTTTCAGTTGCTGTCAAAAAGAATGGCCACATGAGCATTAAGATCTACTTAATTCTAATCCCATCTCCTCACCTTTTTTATTCATGTCTTTATTATAATTACTTTCAGTTTTAGCAAATGCAGCCATACAGACACGCAAGCTATAAACTCATCAGTGTTTGTTTGATACGGTTTCCTCAAGGATGTCCTGCCATAACCTTTCTTTCCTCCTCTCTACCTATCATAACATCCCCACAAATCAAAAGAGAAGTTGTTGCTATGGTGACAAAATGCATACACCATCCGTCTATCATCCTTTTAGTGATGTGATGATAGAAAATAGGCTCCTCTCCACAGAACAAAACCAATATCATCTGTCTATTTGTCCTATGAATCATCGTATAGGAACTTTTCCTGTGTGAATTTTGTGAACAACAGAGGGCCAGGTGGGCCATTTTCCCCAAAAGTAAGACTAATAAAATGTCAAATGAATATCTGATTAATTTGCAAATCAGTATCTAGATCTATGAAATAGTTATGCAATGAAGTAAACCTCAGGAAGAGCAGCAGAGGATGATGAGGGATCCCTCTTCCAAGACAGACAGACGTGCAATAGATGTAGTAAATAACAAATAAAATACAATTGTGGCAAAAAGGAAAGAGCAAGAGAGAGGAGGAGAGAGGCACAGCAATAGTGGAAACAAAAGCATGTCATATTACAATAATAATAGGTGTGAAATTGTCAAATGCATTCTATGACGATATCGTTGGTGTTGGTAAGAGTCTCATGCATATATTGATAGTGAGGTGTCCAAAGGCATGATAACGGCATTGGTGCAACCAGGACCAAGACCACGATCAGGACGAGCGGGGGGTACAGTATTAGTGCCGCCACAGCATGAGCACAACCAAAGGCAGGGTCACAGCGCCAGCACAGATATCACAATGATCAGGCACAGCCAGGGTTGCAACCAGGATCGGGAAAGCTAGGAAACAAGGGAACAGGAATGCTCCGAGGGAGCAAGAATGTATGTCTGACTCCTCCATGATAGCTGGCGATATGTCCCCTTTCAGCTAGTTGCTATTGGACCTTCTTCTGGTTGACCCATTACATCACAAACCAAATATCTTCGTCTGACTTCCAGGTCAAAGCCCTGTGTGGAGACTATGGAGCATCCACAGAAGGTGGTCCAGGTCACGTTTGGTTGAGGCGTATATACATGAAATAGAAAATCAACCCCCAACCGCATTATCTAGGCGTGTTAGTCTGACTTCGAGAAATTCAACTTTTCTTCAATTTCCGTCGGACTAACATGTTTACATGTATTTTAAAAGTCCAGTTTTAGTCAGACAAAATAATTTGGGGACACACCAGGGCCCACTGTGCCCCATCCAGCAGCAGTCTGTCCTGGTGCTGGCAGACCTCCTCACCATACCACTTTTTTTAATGTTTTTTTTTATGTTTTGTTTCCTCCTTCCGTTGTAGCACATTTTACTTATCCTCTTCCTACACTACTGAGTCTACAGATTTTTCACATTAATTTGTGACTTACTTTCATTATTTTTTTGGTTAATACATCACTTTAGCTATTGTTTACCCATGGGTCTCCCACTTTTTGTCCAGCCTATAAGAACCCTGTGGTGACATGACACTCACTCAAATCCCTAAACGTTAAAGCATCACAATAAAATTGAAAAGGTCCCTGGCTATCCTTGAACAAGATACTGAACCCCAAATTGCTCCCAATGCTGTGACATCAGAGTGTGAATGTGTGTGAATGGTTGCTAAGTAGCAGGTGGCCCCATGTACAGTAACCCCGCCACCAGTGTATGAATGTGTGTGTGACATGTAGGGACTTTTTGAGTGGTCAAAAAGACTAGAATGCATTATACAAGTGCAGTCCATTTACCATTTGCAGTACAAAATGTTGCATAATCAGCCACTGTCTTGTGTGATTTTTCTCAATGTTTCTCTTTACTGTCTAGGGCCAGCATTTTATTGGATGTCCTAACTTAGATATGACCTTGTTCAGTGTAGACTGGGGTAGTCATGACATCTTCCAGCAGGATGTACAACCCTTGAAGATGTAGTGACACAAAAATGCAGGTCACATTTATCTTTAAATAACAGGTTATTTTCAGTTAAACTGGTAAAAACAGAGATGATGTGAAACAGTGTGGGAACTTTTAACCCTCAGTTCAAACACATCTGTCTTTTTTGCACCAACCACCTCTCTCAACAGGAGACAAAAGTAAGCACAGAGCAGAAGGACGGTGTCACCAGCTTTTGTAGTGCTGACATTTATTGCTATTCATAGTCAGCTCATGAAAGTTTTATTAACTATTGTGCCCAAGTCCACCTCGATTTTCCCTATCTACCTTTTGGCTTTTTTTTGGTGGTTGAGCTATCCCAAGTTTCTAACAGTGACCTGCAACAAAGAGACAAGTCATCTCTGCATCCCCTCCCTTCAAAGTGGACTGCGAGGTAAGTTTTGAATGTTCAGCCTCCTGTCTCCATGCCGTTGTTCAGTGGGACCCAAATGTCCCTGCTTTTAAGATGAATTTCAAAGCAGTAATCCCCAATGGCACAGGCTTGTCCAGGTTATTAGAAACAGACGACTTGGCTTTGAGGATGTGAAGTGTGAGGTGAAATTAAATAGTAATGAATTTTGTCTTCCAGCAGCAGTTGATTACAACTTGGATCTTTTATATTATCATTATTTTTATCAGATATATATTTGCATTCACAAAAATAAACTGTTAAGGTCTGGAAACAAAGAGACATTGCATTTACAACAGGTTTTAAATCACCAGGGATGTCGAGCAGTTTGAACTATAGTTATATTAATGTAGATCATGTAAGAGGGAGTAAAGGTTTTTCTAGTTCTACATGTAACAAAAGCATTTTCTAGTTAATGCATTTCAGTAGCCTGTAATAATTACAGAGGTGAATGTCAGTCTTGGAGTGTTAAAACCAGCTGCATACTGTGGGAAAAGATGTAATCCAATTACAAAGACTGTTTATTGAATGAAAAGTCAATGTTAATGGGTTTATCACAGAATGGAAGAGTGTTTTATTGGAATTGTGAGAATACTGAGTTAAGTTAGGGATGGTGGTTAATTTAACAGGCGAGTAACTGAAAAACACAGGGAGCAGAACAAACAATGCATTAACTGAAATGTTTTGACTTTACATGAGTTTGAGTTGTTAAAAAAACAGATGCAGATGATATCTGGAAGGAAACTAGATGTAACGTGTCCTCATTATTCCTGTTTTCACTTGCTTATACAGGTTACCATCCCTGGGACGCATAACATTAGCATTTTCATAATTTATATTTTATAAACCCTCTTGCCTGGCCTTTTTATCCCTTGTTTTATTGTGTTCTCACTTGTTGTATTGATAATTATATTATATTTCCACTGAATTGAAACTGTTAGTCGCTGCCAGGCAGGGACTGGCTGTCAGGAAGTTTGGGATCCTTTTTTTATCTGCAGCATTATTTATACTTACAGTATATACAGATATTTCTTCAGTGGCACTTAAGTGTTTTTCAGTGTGCATAGTTATTGATGTAAAAGAATAAGAAACAAAACCCCATATAAACAAAAAAGGTTTACAGATGTATATCTAATGCACATAAATACTGATTGTTTATAGGTGAAGCAGAAATACATAAATTTATGTATTATAAAATCTTTGCAATTTAAAAACAACTTATTTGAATTTCGTTACATATACAAACTGATGAATTTATAAGCTGCTTGCCAAAAATAAATTGTGTTTTACATTTAAAATTTATCAAAGGAAATCTCAGAAAAAAATATTCCTGTTAGATATATGCTTAACCGGTGCTATGCTTAAGTTTGTCAGTAGAGGAGACTCTGCCAGCCAGTAACAAGCACCAATTTAACTGATCCACATCCAGCCCAAGAGTTTTTTCTAAAAACGTTCCCCAAGGGAAGTATTTACAGTATAAGGTGAACAGGACTGGTCTGAGCACAGAATCTTGTGGAGCTCTGTGACAAACTTTAGTGTGGGGAGCAGCGGCTGTGGGTTGTGGGCTGTGAGCAGGTTGTCCTCTTATCGGAACGTCAGCCGTTTGATCCCCGGCTCCTCCAGGCAACATGTTGAAGTATCCTTGGGCAAAATACTTAACCCAAAATGGCTCCTGATGTTGCGTCATTGGAGTGTGAGTGCACCTGAATGGTTACTGAATGGCAGGTGGCACCTTGTACAGTAGCCTCGCCCTCGGCCACCAGTGTGTGAATGTGTGTGTGAATGGGTGAATGTGACAATGTAGTATGAAAATGGTCGGAAGACTAGAAAAGTGCCATACAAGTGCAGACCATTTATTATTCTATATATCTCACTGTATCTCCGACATGTTCTCATCCGAACTTATCACATGATGCTGCTCTGTCAGTGACCTTCTACATCTTCTTATGATGTTTTAGGTATCCTTACGCGTCAGTTGTTTATGCGCAGGGATGCCATTGCCATGATATCAACAAATGTAAATGGTGGAATGACGCAGCACGGCAACAGGATGCGATCAACGTGGACCGTCATGATGGTTAAGATGACACAACAAAGTCATGGCTGTGTGGCGACATGGGGGGCGGGGGTGTTAGGTTGAATAATGGAGAAAGTTTAATAATTCTCTTAAAAAGAATTTTGATCAGGCCAACCACACCCAAACCGCTATTGGAGGAATTAGTATTTGACAAATTAATTATCAGTTACCGACAACGCCACCCCAGGCATTTCACCTGGAGAACTGTACTAACCCTTTCCACAGTAATTAAAGCACACAAGTTCATTCACTGATGAAAGCTTGAGACCGGGTCCAGCGTAAAAAAAATTAAGTTAATTTTATTTAACAATATATTATTTTACTTAACACAGTTCAATAAAATCGTTATACACACACACCACGCACGCACTCACCCCTAAACAAAACCCCACAAAATACACAAAAAGAAAGGCAAATAACTAAATTAGGTTTTACATCAGGGTTAAATTAATGAACCACACATAAATTAACAAAACCCAACACGTGAAAGCAAAAGAAAACTGTCAAATAACCCAAAACAAATAAAGATAATCAGAAATAATCTTGAAATCATCAAAACTAATAAACCCAAATAAACATGCAAGGCAACCAAAGAAAAATAATCCAGAATAAGTAAGCCAAAACAAACATGCAAAACAGCCCAAACATAAAGCAAAAAAATAAAGCAACAACTATCAAAAGTAACTAAACCCCAGTACACATGCAACACAATAGTAAAGAAAAAGAAAGTATTACTAATAAACTTCAGTCCATGCTTAGGGGAAGGTTAAGATATGCGCAGCCCAGGGTAGGGACAGCAATCACTTTAATGAGTGCCAGCAGCAGCACAGTTGGCGACGTAGAGTTGGATGAATGGAGATAAACAATCGCCACACAAACAGGCACGCAAAACAGCAGCCGGCCGGCAAGATGGTGGAAGGGATCGCACACACGTGTACCCTGCCATTGAAAGACATATTTTTTTATTTCATAAATTAACTATGCCGGTAACTTGGCATCACGATGTCTACATACCGTCAGGAGTTGAATGAACATCAAAAAGTGAGGAAGAGAAGCACTCTGCGTCACAGCGGCATAATTACAAACGTGGCAGACCGTGGATCACTCTCCCACGCTGCAGCACTCGAGATGAGGTGCCGGGGAGAGACACTCGCTGCCCGGCGATTAACGCAGACAAGGGAGAGGAAAACCCGAGTCCAGGCACTGCATGAGAGACAAGAGCCAATGTTGATGATGACCACGAAACTTTATGAAAAGCACACAGAACCATGCAGCACTGCACATACCCGGGATCGGTGAGTCGAGCGATCTGGCCGCGAGGCGATCAGGTGAAGCTACTGGTGGAAGCGGAGCACCCGGAAGCTTCGAGACAAGAGAGCTCCCAGGGCACAACCACCCACCTTTATAGACTGCGCCCCCAGCAGAGACATGCTGATCCTGCGGCACTAATTAAGACACCACACAGCTACAGCCATACTGCTACAGCTGGTTAGGTTTAGGTAAAAGAGGCACACAGAAAGGTGTGGAAAAAAAATCTTATATCTGCACAGTTATTTATGGGAACCATCCACCATAAGCCCTATAAGCACACACATACACCTAACTATTTCATTGTTAACAGCAGCATTATTACCTGACACTGTCCTGCAGTGTTTCTTGTGCACACAACCATTTCTGTGTTCTCAAGTGAGGCCATCCGTGGGTGTTGCATGTTGACAGGTCCGTTGCTGTCGGGCGGTTCTGTTCTAACACGTTCTCATCTGGCGGCGTCCAGCCGCATATTAATTGTATGCGGCAGGTGGATTTTGGTGTCACACTTGTATGCCGAAAGCACCAACAGAGGGAACGTATTTGACGAGTTTGGAACGAGAACGGGCTGGTATCTCTGGCATTTAAAGTTCCATCAGTAATATACTCCTGTGTTTGTTGTGCATGGCTTATGCCAGCCCAAACCATAACCCCACTGCCACCATGGGGCACTCTGTTTACAACATTGGCATTAGCAAACCGCACAATGCCGTACACACCTTCTGCCTTCTGCCCAGTACAGTGTAAACAGGATTTCATCTGCAAAGAGATTACTTCTTTAAAGTGTCAGACACAATCGACAGTGAGCAGTTGCCCACTCAAGTTGTTTCCAGTGAACTGCTGTCAGGTCAAGACCCTGTTGAGGACGATGAGCATGCAGATGAGCTTCCTTGAGATTATAATTATCATTGTGTCAGCTGTCTAGGTGGCTGCTCAGACGATCTTACTCATGAAGATACTGGACGTGGAAGTCCTGAGCTGGTGGGGAGAATATGTAGGGGGCTGCGGGTCAGTATCGAATCCAGGGCACTGCAAAGGACTCAACCTATATGGGCTGCACACTCCACCAAGTGATGTAGAGGTAGCCATGGCATATGAAATCCTAATAACTGTCTTCTTTCAAGATCAAACTACACATTTTAGAGTGTCCTTTTATTGTATGCACCCCAAGACACACCTGTGTAGTCATGATCAATCAGCATGTTGCTATAACACAGCTGTCAGGTGGATGGATAATCTTGAAAAGGAAAAGTGCTCACTAACGTGTTGCATTACAACCAAAATTTGCAAGAAATAATACTACTGATTGCATTTTTATCTAAAATGGGAACAAAAGCAAAAGTAATGCACTTGAATGTTGGTTCTGTGTGATTGTGTGTCACTCTCACTTTTTCAGGCAAGAAAGTCACAGAGCAGCCCTGGAAGTGACTGACAAGCAAGCAAGGCGCAGACAGAATGAGAGATCCACTGCCGAGCGAGCGCATATAGGGTGCTAGCAGGAGATAAGAGATATGTCACTGCTGGAAAGACAGCCTTTTAATAACACTGGGCTGTCTCTGCAGTAGAAAGATGCAAATACTTTTGAAAAATACTATCATCTGATCAAAGTTTTTTTCTGAGAGGGGGGTCTGTGTCTTAGTCCACTTCAGGGACAACACTTTACCACAGTTAATTTATAGACACAAGCCACATTATTATGATACAAATCTGGTTTTCAACATCAGCATTTAAACATTCAAAGAGTCTTTTTTTCTTAATTAGGTATAGACCATAGACTGTATATAAAGATGGACAACATGACAGCTTTCCCACAGTGTAGCTTTTCAATCTGGATCACCCTCTGGTGTCTGATTGCAGTATAGGTCATAAGGCCCGCCCCTCCATTTGAGTGTATGGCCATAGGCAAAACTAAATTGTCAAAGTACATGCCAAATACATTATGGTAACGCTTTATTTTCCAGGCAGATAATTACATAGTAATTACATAGTAATGTTACACAATTATTGAGCTATTTCCAGTGGTTGGCAAATCTACTGTTTATGGAGAACAACTATTGCAGCTGCTGCAACCCTTCCTGGCTTGTTAAAAACTAAGTCTATATTAATAATAAATTGATTCACATACAATTACCAACCCAGCATCTCAATTCTAGTATTATTTTACTGAGCAATTACCCAGTACCATGCAGTAATCCCCAGAAATTCTAGTGAAAGATTAATAAATCCCCCCTATAATTACCCACTCAACACCTTTATTTGGCTACAATTTTATGTAATTACCCAGTAATTCTCAAGCTATTCTACTCCTATAACTTGTCAATATTGGTATTGTACTTCGTAAATTACTGCTATTTCTGAGTAATTTTGTAACATTATTATGTAATTACTATGTAATTATCTGCCTGGAAAATAAAGCGTTTATATATTTTTCCCAAAGATGGTTTCTGACACTGTAGGTAGCTCTCATCACCTTGATGTTTGTTCAAGAGTTTGTTTTTATGATAAGTTTTGTTTTAATTAGTTATTTAATTCTACAAAAAGAAGATATTCAGCCATGATTGACAGCAGCGACTTAAGCATCGTAGGGGTAAGTGGGGGCGTGTCGTTCATCTTTAGACTGTATAGTCTACGGTATAGACCAAAACTAGACCTACAATAGAGTAAATAGCTACATAAACCAGTCCCAAAATAAACACAAGAAACGCTAGTGTTTCTCTGTGTCAGCTGGATATGTGAATGGGTGAAAATATGTCAATTGTCCCAAAGTTGAAAAAAAAAAGAGAAAATAATTCATCAGTGTGTGTTTATCAGAGTTTAAATATGTGTGAAGCTGCATACCTTCTTGATGAATCTCTCCTGATGAACCCAGAGTCAGGTCCCTCATGATACACAGCAGTGCTTCATCCTTTTCAGGCAGTTTTTTTATAAAATCCTGCTCTGACCCTTTTGTGCTTTTTGATAAACAAGCATAAACACAGTATCCAGGCTACCAAAAGTGCATGAGTGTTGCTGCTGTGGCAGCTTTGACCAACATTGCGTGTCATAACAACCAAGTGAAGTCGGACTGTTTTGATTGTGTCGCCTCTGAGCAGCCCTACTAGGAGAGATCAGCCCTGAATGGCCAGAAAAGCTAGGGGACACAGAGAGAACCTCCTGACCTTTCAGCTGAATTTGTTCCATAGTAAAAGAGCACAACAGATGAGAATAAGTCAGAGCCAGACTCCAACCTCCAACATTAGCCACCTCTAATGCAAAGTAAAGCAACCTCTGCAGACCTCTGGCAGAGCTGAAGCTGCAGCACAGAGCTTGACCACAGGGACAAGAAAAGGTGAGGAAGCAATGACTTTTTAAAAGTGACAGTGCAACAAATGAAGAATATATCAATCAGGGTGACAATTGTCATTCAGACAGTGTTTCTGCGTTATTGATCCCATTCTTAGGGCTTCTTATATGATTTATGAAGTCACATCTGTTGAAGTACAAAAAAAAACACAAGAAATGGTTTAATCTTAAAATGTAGGACAGGCCTGGATAGAGGCACATTGGCAGGAGAGGCAAACGTGGTGGTAGCTATTTGACGACTTTGGAATGAGAACGGGCAGGATGAGATAACAGTGAGGCTTCAGCAACCGGAGCACAGAGTATAAAGTTTAATGTAGCACTGAAGTGTGTGTATAGTGTAGGCCAATTGTCAGCAGTGGTGGACAGTAACAAAGAATGTTTACATAAGTACTGTACTTAAGCACATTTTTTCAGTATCTGCACTTCACTTGAGTATAATTTTTTGGGAAACATATTACTTTGAACTACATTTGTGTGAGGCTCTCGTCACTCCTTCGAATTGCACTGAAGTCAGCTAATTTTTAAAAAATTTTTTTCTAAAATTCAGAAACTATAAACTGTCACCAGGTAGTTCTGTGCGTGGTTTGTTTGTCGAAGTGGTGTTCCCGTAGCTTGACCTCGCGCACGTGCTACTCAGAGTGGGCAGCTCATTGGTAGAGAGGAGACGTCATCAGCAGGCAGCTATATTTGGTTATGTGGTGTTAGTAATGGCTACAGCAGCACATGCAGATGAAGACTCCCAATCAGATCACCCATGGCTGTACCTCAAGTCCTTGTTTGAAGGCCAACAAGAATTTTCATTCCACAGGTACAAGAGAATCGATGCATTCAGTGGTTTGCAAAGAAAGTTTAAAAAGCATGCACATTCAGATGATACATAGGTGGTAGACAGAAAAACATGTAAAAGACAGAAAAAGAATGCATATTAGACCCTGTTATCATGAACATATATTTAAATTATCATATGTGGTAATGAAGTATATGTTCATGGGAGCATTATGCTGTGTGTATTTTTCAACCTGTCCTGATGATGAGCCCTTACATCCTGCAACCCAGCGCCTCTCAGACGGCCAGAGTAAATAAGAAATTCTGTTTTAGCCAGAATATAAAAGAGTCATTTCCATCCCGTGCTCCATATACAATAGTTTCTCTTTTATCCTCTTCACTTGCTTGCTGACCTCCCAATGGATGTCACATATGTAGACTGAGGGACACATTGCAGCTGAGTTATGTCCCTATTTTCTGCTTCCTTCAGCCTGATTTAAACCTCGGGTCCTGTGAATCAGCCATAATGCACAACCACTGTTTCTCAGATGTGTCACTTATCTATTCATGGGAGCAATTCGTATTGAGACAGCAGTGGAGACCTGAGAATCTATCATGGAGTATGGCTGCCCAGAGGGGAAGAGATTGGAGTGGACCGCGGACATTGTGCTGCTCATATCAGGAGTTCACCATTATTCTCCCGGAGTAGGTGGTTTCCGGCAAGTCACTGACACACTGTCGCTGGCTAATCACTATGCTAAACGGCTCCTGTAAGGTGCTGTCTCTCCCTGACACTGACCAACTTTAATGTCACCATTGAGCCTCGCAGACATACCTCTGCTGTCCTCTCAACATTTAGACAGACAGTCCAATTCTGCAGGAGAGAGTTGATGAAGGACAGTGCTGATGTATTCTGACAGAGACTAGTGAAAGTAGTGCGGCCTTATGAGTCAAAGACCGTACTGTTCTTTTCCATTCGCTCCTGATCATTATTGGGAAATACTGCATCACTGAGTTGTGTGTTATAGTAATCAGATTATTTTTGTATATCCAAGATATCTGTTTGCTGTCTTACGAGATGTTGGATGGAATACTTTATTCTCTCTCACTGATGAGTTGTCTGAGTGGGAGGAATTTGACCCTTACCTGTCCAGAGAGACTAAATGAGAGTTCAGTATTTTGCAGATATAAAGAAGGCCCTTACATAAAACTAGTCTGTCTCTGCAGTAGAAAGACACAAATACTCAAGAATGGTTTGCAACATGACCAGAGAAAACAGAGACATTTTTTGCTCCAGGGGTAGAAAACCTACAACTACCACAATGCAGTACCCCAAACTAGACCAATGCGTGTCACGCTAGTCAGTGACGTAAGGTGGACTGGTCTGTGTGAAACAATGGCAGCTGGCTGGAACTCATGTTACAGTTTTAAAATAAGCTAAAACATGTTTCTGAAACATTTGAGGTGATAACTATATAACTCAAGTCACAGAAGCTTGGTTTGTATTTATCGTTGTCATTCTGAAGTCGTCAAACACCGCCGCTTTCGCAGTGCTTTTGGCGTAAGATCCTGGCGCCAATAGCCCCCTCTCACATCTGCATGATGGGCCTCTGTATGGCTTTAACTGAGAACGTGGATGAACTGATCGCGGTTAGTATACGCCGCTGATTAGCACCTGCCGCGGCAAAGTGACAAGCAGATGGGCAGTGTTACATGAGAACATGGCCAGATAGAATTTGTCGCCTCATCATGAAATGCCTCATGACGGCGTCATCTGAGGACGGGGCCAGACAGAACCATGTGCATTATTATTGTACACCGGTGGATACATCCGCATGATATGCTGCAGGTTGGTGTCAGGTTGAAATGCTGCTGTTAATGACGTAATATAAGGAGCACGAAGGTCATTATGTGGGAGGGGCTGTGGATGGGTCCAACAAACCCTGCACTTTCATGTCAGAGTCTGGTGTTCGTTTCCTGTCTGAATGTGATGTTTTCTCTGTGTTCTCCATGCCAGCATGTGTGTTTGTTGACGTCCTGGTGTTGGTGTTGTGCTTTTGTTGCCAAAACATAATCATTTGCAGCATTACCCCACCATGTGCTTGTGTTCACTGCAGCAGTATCCTAAAATGTCAACAGTAGACAGAGAAGAATACCTAGAGGGTAATATGTGGATGGGGAGGTCCACTCCAAAGAGGCAACATGTGATGACTAGGGACAAGATTTATTTGAATCAATACTATTGTTGCTGTACATTTCTCCCCCTCTCTCCCTCTCTCCCTCTCTCTTCCTCCCTCTCTTTCTCTTCTCTCTCTTTCTCTTTACGATATATCCTTATCATTTTGTCATCTACTGTCATTTAATTGTTTGTTATGACATCTATGCACGTCTGTCCATCCTGGAAGAGGGATCCCTCCTCAACCTTCCTTAGATTTCTACAATTTTTCACCCATTATAGGGTTTTTCGGGGAGTTTTTCCTTCGTCTAGACCTCCTGCTTCGCTACAGTGCAGATGCGCTTCTTGGTTGCTCCCTGCTTAGCTTTTATTTTTCCTATTTTTTTCCTTTGTTTTTCCTTTTTGTCACAAACTCCAACACATTCAAGAAGGTTCTCTAAAATGATTAAATCGTTTGGAGGATAATCTTTGACATTTTTGTATTGGGATTATCCAGTTTTTCTTCAGAAGAAATTGCGTGTATTGACCTGGGATTGACTCAAGTTTGTTGTTCTGTCAAAGACTGCAATAAACCCTTTTTGCATCTGATTTTGCTCCTCTCCAGTGTTCATTGACTCACACATCTGCACCAGCCTGAAGAAAGCTTGCAAGAACTAGGTAAATTAGTTTCAAGTTAAAGTTAATTATAGAGAGATCATCAGAGGTGTCAACTTTTTACCACGACAAGAGCCATGGCAAGGGATGGTTCGGACCAGCGGGAGCTGCAGTCTGAACAGACCCTGTGTGATAAGAATGTGTTGAATCCTGTAAAATCAACAACAGGCACATCATGCCAGAACTGCTGGGAATATCTACAGGAAATCGCTGTGCTACAGAGGAGGATTTTTACACTTGAAGCAGAAAGAGGACTTCATGAGACACTCCCAGTAACATCCAATGGTAAGACAGCTAAGTCTACCTCAAATATTTTAAACCTGGATGACACTGTGTCTTTCCCGAAATTTGCTTGAATGGGACCCAAATAGACTGATATCACTGCCGCCTGGCATACACTTGGTGCTAAGCCAAAACAGAACAGAATCGGAAAAACAAATGTTGGTATCACAGGAAGAATTACAGCACCTCCAGGCATATAGCTAAGAGACAAATATCAACCGTTGTCTGAACCAACTGTAAACGAGCCAGAGAGCAATTTTATAAATGGGAAGCAGGGAATTAAAAATGATCAGATTCACAAGGGGAAACGTGAAATTCACCGTGGCACACAGAAGAAGCACAAGGCACTCAAGGACAAAGGATCTGTGCCAGAGGTGAGGGCGAAAGAAATCCTGCTTGTGTGAGACGGTACGATCAGTGCTGTAAACAATGAGAGGATTCCTACAAGCAGCTATCCAAGTGCTGAGGTCAGTGACATAACTGGACTTCTCTCCCAGGAGCTGTCAAACCACCCTGGAATCAAACAGGTCATCGTGCATGTGGGAGGCGTTGACACCAGGAGAGGAGAAGTTTTAAAAAAGGATTTCTTAGAACTTTTTAAGAAACTTGACAAGCTGAAAGTTCAGTCATTCATCAGTGGGCCTCTCCCAACAATTGACAGAAGGATCAATAAGTTCAGGAAGACACTTAATTGATAACATCAAACTGTTTTGGGAAGGGGTGGAGCTCTTCAATCTAATGGGTCCCCATTTGAATGGACGTGGACTGTCGTGACTGACAGACAATCGTGAACCAAAAACATACTGGGCCTCCTCTCCATCAGCCAAAGTCTCTCCTGCAGGAGGAGAGCCAGCCACAGGATGACAACACTGACACTACTCCACCTGCCTTCCCTGTAGATTGTCCTTCAACGCCATCCCCACCTCCACCCCAGCCCTGGACCTCATCATCACCCCAACCCCTGCCTCGGACCGCATCACCACCCCCACCCCAGCCCTAGATCCCCCCACCTGTATCCTCACTCTCCTCTGATTCCCTAACATCCTTTCCCTCCCCTGTCTCACCTCCCAGGTTCACAAGCCAGATGGAGGACTTGGTAAAGTCTGGGATTAAAATGATGGCCAGATCTCAGGCACTACCATCATCCATACAACACCCACAAACACCCACCCAGTTTACCTGCCCCCAAAAGCCCCTCGGGTGCCCCGCCCTCCCTCCTCAACCCCCCGTAGTCGGCCACCTTGGCCTGCACCCAGACTCCTGGCTTCTAAGGCCTTAGGCAGCACAGGGTCATCTGCTATCACTGTATGCAGCCACTAGGACACCCTGGGCCTCTACTGTTCCAGAACTGTTCCTCATTATCTGTCCTTTAGCAATCTGAGGGAGAGAATAAACATCCCGAGTACAATCGCTCCAGTCTCAAGGCAAAGAATAGATAAGAGGGTGACAGTAAGATCCTCCAATCCTAAAAATATGATTGAAATTCCCTGTCAGCAAAGTATCTCAGGCCCTGCTCCAACAAACTTGAAACTATCTGTACTTAATATCAGATCTTTGGGTAATAAATCACTTTTAATCAATGATTTCATAACATCTTATAAGCTTGATTTTATGTTTTTAACTGAGATTTGGTTGGACAAAAAAAATGGAAATGCTGCTCTTACTGAATCCACAATCCACAAATCCAAATTTTTAGATTTGAGCACGACAGAACAAAAAAGGAGGTGGTGTCTGTGCACTTTTCAGGGACAGATTTCTTTGTAAGAAGCTGTCATTTGGTGAGTTTTTATCTTTTTAATATACGTCATTTAAAATGGAAGTGATGGAAATCTTGTATACAGTGATTTACAGGCCACCAAAATACTCTCCAAATTTTCTTGATGATTTTATTGAGATTCTTTCAATTATTTGCACAGAATTTGACTGTGAAGTCATCACAGGTGATTTTAATATACACGTAGATAATGTCTGTGAGAAAAATGCCACACAGCTTTCTGCAATACTTGAAAAATTTGATCTTTGTCAATATGTGAGAGAGCCAACCCACAATAGAGGACACACTCTAGATCTAGTCCTCACTAAAGGTGTTAATATTTCAAATGTCACTGTGCTGGATATTGCTCCATTTCTGTGTATTTTTTGATCTGTCAGTAACTCCTAAAACTCTCCACAGATCAACAAATGTTGAAAAAAGATACTACAAATTTAAAACTGACACAATCTCAAACCATGTTGATGATCTCTTGAACTCCTGCACTTCTGAAATTGCAAATGTAATTGACACCATTGCTCCTCTTAAGGTGAAATTTATAAGTAAAAGACAAAAGGCAATGTGGAGAAATAGTCCTTCTGTAACGGTCCAGCAAAGGGAGTGCCGGAAAGCAGAACAAAAACGGTGTAAGTCAAAGTTTCACGATCATTTTGAAATCCATAAGGAAAACGGACACATTTATAATTTGACTTTGAAAAGTGCAAGGCAGTCATTTTTCTCTGAGCTCATCAACAGAAACAATAACAATTCACATGTGTTATTTGTTACCATGGACAGATTAACTAACCCTCCTGTTCCAGTATCTCCAGAACTAGTTTCCACCAGCAAATGGAATGAGACTTTTTTAACAGCGAGGTTCAAGGCATCAGACTTGCAATTAACTCTTCAATGCCAAAGAATAATGTGCCATCGCTGCAGACTTTCCAAGGTAACTTACTAAGTATGGAACAATTTAAGGCCATCAGTGACAAATCAATGGAGCAAATTATCTCCAGTCTCAGTTCCTCCACCTGCTGCCTTGATGTTTTACCCACTAGCTTCCTTAAAACTGTTCTGAGCAGTCTGATAAACAACTCACTCATAAAGTTAATCTGTCTCTCCAATCTGGCACTTTTCCAAATGCTTTGAAAACTGCAGTCATCAAGCTTCTCCTAAAGAGGACCAGCCTGGATGCCACTGTACTGAACAACCACCGGCCGACTTCAAACTTACCGTTTTTCAGTAAAGTTATTGAAAGAGTTGTCCACCAGCAACTTAGCAGCTTTTTAAAACTAAACGATTGCTATGATAACTTTCAGTCTGGTTTTCAGTCCCATCACAGCACTGAGACTGCACTCATAAAGGTAATAAATGACATCCGCCTCAACAATGATTCCGGCAAAGTCTCTATTTTAGTGCTCCTTTGACACATTGGACCACACAATTTTATTAGAAAGACTAGAAAACTGAGTCGGACTCTCTGCCACTGTCCTTAAATGGGTCAAGGCATATCATGACAGGAAGTACTTTGTCTCAATAGGAAACTGTAAGTCAGAGAAGATGACTATGACATGTGGGGTCCCACAGGGAAAAGACAGAAAGATTGAGAGGCATAATCTGTCTCTTGATTCAGCTCTATACTCTTTGTGTCCATGGAGGAGGCATGGTTGGCAGGTAATATGAAAATTTGGAGGTATAGCTTGTAGTTGGAGTAACAGTCCAAGAGCCAGCAAAACTTTGTGGCATGATGGGAAATATGTCATTAGGCAGAGTTTCTCTATGAGGGAAGGAGGAATATCCAGGCACTGGTTAGATGGGGAGGGAAGTTCAGCACAGTTCATCTACACATGCTACCCATGTTATTTTTATACAAAGCTGGTTGGAAAAAGGCAAAGTATCCCTTTTTAAGTTTCTGGTTATAAGCCTTTTGAAATTACTGTTGGGAATCTGATTTAATTTGTTTTCTTTCTCTTTTGTTGTTTTTCTGCTTGTGGTAGAAAGTGCATATAAATGGTGTAAGAGCACTCAGAAGTGTCACAAATGAGTGCACCTGAGTGCAGTGTGTATATTAACATGTGTGTCTTTATGGTTAAATCTTTATTGACTTCCTATTGGTTCTGTAAACACATTACTTTTATAATATAACTAAAGCAAACAGTTAAGGAACACAGAAATTGTGCTTTACAGCAAAAGCAAACTCTGTTTTCGTGCTTGTACACTTGTACTCCCCCCACATAAAGGTTATACATTTCTCTGAGAAAAGACGGTATACTTTTTACACAAAGATGTTGGCCTGGTGTAACTTTGAACTAACCTTTAGGTATATAAGTGATTAATGGAGATTGTTAAAATCTTTCAAACTTGCATCTGCGTATTTAGCGTCAATACGCGTCTTTAGCGTATTGAGCGGTAGTTGCAGTGCTTAACCTGCACTTGACAGAACTTAAATGTCTGAGACAAGTACATTTGGAGGCTCATTTGCCCAGGGAGGAAAAACACTTATGGATAATGACACCTCTGGTTTCTAACCCCTCCCTTCACCACCACCCAAGTGCTGTTTGGTTGCCCTTTCACACTATCATTTCCATGCATTGTATACAAATGAGGGCACCCCTCCCGCAGGGCCACTCTCAAAGGTTAGCAGCTGCACACCGCATGGCAGATGAGGGCTTCTAATGAGCAACAGAAACCTATTTGATTAGTTGGCTGAATTAGACCCTTGCTCTGTGCAACCCTGGCTGCAGATACAACAGGAGTCACAGGTCAGTCAACTGTGGGAGAAACAGTGAGTCTGAAATAAAATTGGACACTTGTTGGAGTTCTTCTAATTGGCCTGAAAATGTGAGAGGATCAGACCAGCGTGTGGAGATTTAATGCTGAGTGCTGAAGGTGCCTTTTTTAAATGCACATACTGTATATGCAGTTAGTAAATATGTAATATGTCAATGTGGATATGTGTACATTTACTCATATACACAAAAGCATTTTTTGTAATATCACCAAAACAAGAAGAAATATATAAAACAATTTGCTGAGGTCTATCTTCAGCATGTTTCTGGAATAAAAATGAACTTTAAAATGAACTTATGCATGCTGGAATAATGTATATGTAAGAAACATGTAACCCAGAGCAGTAATGTGGCTCATTCATGTGTTTTAATCGTTTGGGAAAACAATCGAGCTCTGTGGTCCAGAGGGATATATCAGGCTTTGATATACACAAAATTTTGTATTTTAGTAGATACATTATTGGTTTGGCTCCGCACATGGAATTTGTTGACACAGAAAGCAGAAAACAGATTATCAACAGCCTCATTCTTTAAAGGGATACTCCACCGATTTTCAACCAGCTTTGTATCACTACAGTGTGGGTAATATGTGTAAATGAGCCGTGGTAAACTTCCCTCCATCTAGCCAGTGCCTAGATATCCACCAGATGAAGCAAATTGATTTAAAACATGTCATCTGATGGAGTTTTGCTGGCTATCAGGCTTTTGCTCCAACCACAGGCTGTAACTTCTGCATTTTTGTAATGCCCACCACCAATGATGCCAATTTGAATGCAAAGAGTTGAAAAGTGGATATGAAAACCAGAAGGAACTGTTAAATATTGTTAGTATGTATTTTTATGATTATGCATCCTCCATATTTAGTTCAAGACTCTATGTCTACCTCAAGTAAAGAGCTACCCATATATGGTGAAGTCTTAGTCCCTGTAAGTTAGGCTTGACCATGGATACCTGAGCTGGGCCAGTGCCAGTAAATTTAGCAACACAAATACATGCCTCATTCCTGAAAAGAAGATACCTACCATCTACGTCACAGCATTGTATAAATACTACAGCCTTTCTATGTGATCGGTGTCAGCCAGTTTTCTATGTTCTGTGTCAGTTAGGCTGCATTTAGTCTTGTCTCTGTCTGGGCTGACCCGAGCACTCATCTTTGTTGTACTTGTCCTCATTTGTAGTCTTCGTTTTAGTTCATCTTTGTCCTCATCTTCATTTATGTTGTACTTGTTTTTTGTACTCATGTTTGTTGTAATTGTAATTTTAATTGTATATACATACTTTTACTCATATTAAACGTGCTGATTGAAGCTTCAACAGGTGTCTCCATCCTTGACTCATGACAGAAAACTCATACTATCAAATATTTTAAATAACTTCATTCAATTGATGATATGATACAGTGGGATAAGAGACTTATTTTGGGTAGCATCTATTTACGCTATAAAGTCACAGATTATACTATACAATGTACCTACAATTAATATTTATTGACAAAGTCATTCAATGCAGAAGGTCACTGACAGAACGGCACCAGTCAGGATGAGTACATGTTCACTGGTAAGAAGAATTTTCCTAAATGTACTTACTTAATGTAAGACCTATTTAACCCAGTTCTTGTTGCAATTGTAATTTAAAGCCAGTGGTTGTGTAGTGGTGATTTTAGGATTCACTGCTATCCCCTAGCTTAGATGTAAAGGAAATGTGTACAGTGGTAGAGGTGGTGGGATGGCCCAGGGCTGGGTGCGGGAAATTTTCCTTAGTTTTAAATTCCAGCGTGGACAAGTACACTTTGGGCCAAGCTGCCTCCAGAGTAATGGTACAACACAAAAAGCACAAGGACATTTAGCTGATAATACCAGTGAAGTTGTAATGCAGGACTCTTACTTGTTATAGAGTTTTTACAGTATTGCTACTTTTGCCACATTTCTATACCCAGAAAATGTGTAGCAAACAGTTGCCTATTTACAACACAGAGCAATGTTAGCATTGGTTTACAGAGGAATCATTGAGTGTGCTTAGTTTAGTGTTTGCTCTTATTTTCGCTCAGATTTGGTCTAAAGACCTGGTCTCTTGAGAAAATGATCTGGCTCTGGTGCAAGACGGTCTAACGTGGTGCTGAGCACGTACTGTAGAGAGTTGATTTTGTGGTGGGAACCAAGAATGATGAAGGTGGAGAGACTAAACCAAAACAGCTAACTAAGTCACAAAAACAGTTTTACATAACACAGAGCCAACCGATTCAATGTTAATATTAAAAAAAAAAACAATGATTAGTTTGGGTTTTGTGAAAATATCCTCACAACAGTGTTATGTATAAAAAACTATATATTTATACTTTTTTTCATGTATCTTTTTCAAGTGTCTCTGCTGCTCAGTGACAGCTGTCAACATAAATCCAGTCTGACATCTTTCTTGTTGTTGTTTTTTTTTCTTTTAAATTCCATCACAGTAACATGAGGTTCATTAAAGTAATTGATTTTGACTGTCAAGTGTCTGCTCTTTGGGCTTCACGAATGACAAGAGAACACTGGTTTGGGAAAATAACATTCAGTGTCATAAATCAAGCTCCAATGAAACCTTGTTTTCTTTCACCCAAGGGGTTAATTTATGTGACATAAGATGGTCACCACTGCCAGCTCTGTTGCTGTCACCCACAGCGATTTCATTTGGGGCTTAAAGATAATGGTGCTAATTGACTGTTATGCAATGATGATTATGACAGCATTTTTTTTCTTTCTTTTTATGTCTGCTACTGTACGACTGTGTGTGTGTGTGTGTGTGTGTGTGTGTGTGTATGTGTGTGTGTCTCCATAGTTCTCTCCTACAACCTGATTGGATGCTTTTGGATTGGCACACGGTAGATCTGGATATAAAAGGAAAAGAACTGACAGACTGCATGGTGCCGTCAGTGACCTCCTGCGTCAGATGTTTATGCTCTGGGATGCCTTTACTGTGATGTCAGCAAATAAATATGGTTGGATGACGCAGCACATCGTTATGTTTACACGACAAAACATGGCAACCAATGCAGATCGTCACGACGGTTAGGATTAGGCAACAAAGTCACAGACAGTTAGGTTTAGGAAAAATAGGCGCATTGTCAGAAAAAAAACTCCCACTCAAAAGTTAGTTGTTTTTGGGACCCATCCACCTCCCAGCCCGTCTGCCCTATAAGCGCACTGGTGCACCTTATTGTGTTCTTACCAGCAGCACTAATACCTGATGCTGCCCTTTAGCATTTCATACGCACATGACCTGTACCATCCAGGCACAATCTCAGGTGACACTGCCCGTGCAAGTTGCATGTGGGTGCACCCGGTGCTATCTGGCCATCTTGCTGTGTATAATAACAACGCCACCAGTTCTGTCGGAGCACGATCTCATCTGACACCATCCAGCCACGTTCCAGTTAGACGTGAAAGGTGGCACTTTGAGTTCAGAGTGAGAATGGGCCATTAAGATTCAGAAAACAGAATCAGGTGAACATGTGGCTTCATAAATCAAACATTACCACATGCTGTGTAACTCCACCATGTGCTTGTGGTGGTGGCATCCCAAAACATAAACAGCAGATGCATAAGGATACCTGAAACATAATAAATAGACATGGAAGTCCACTGCAAAGTGGCAACATGTGGAAAGCTGGAAGGAGATTGTGTTGGCAACCCAGAGTAAAGTGTTTTTTGTGTTCAGTAACTGAATCTCTTTGGTTTGAAGGTAAGTTTTTCTTCTGCACTTTGGTTTGGATTTTCAGATTTTTGCTTGATTTTACAGTTTTAAATCTGCTTTCAGATGAATAGGATTTGTTTTAAGTTATTGTTGATGAAAACCTAATACTTCCTGTTTTGGCTGCTTCACAAAAAGCTGTTAAATAACAAAACAATCAGGGACTTTACTGTGAGGAATTTATGGGAAATTAAACATCTACTGTTTCACAGCCACTTAAGAAAAGCACATCATATATAATGGTCAGTGTGTGTGTTATTTAATCTAAAGCTGTAACTTAACATTCTATTTTTTTCATATTCAGCAGCATTTAAGTTAATCACTGTGATGTTCTAAATACAAATCGTATTGCTTTAGTGCATAGGAGAAACAAATTCAAGTGCCTACACATGCCACTCGGCCGTGCATGACACTGTTTGTACTGACATGTTTCATAACTATGCCACGACCAACTTGCAACTGTGCTCATTCACAATGATATCTAACTGCTGAGTTAAATGAGACAAGAAATAACACAAAATTCCAGCTCTCTCTCACTTGATCTTAGAGGCAAAGTGCCATTTGGCTTGTGCTGCACTTTTGGACACAGTGCACTGCAGGAAGGACTGCAGGACATCTCAAGGGTCTTTGAATGTATAAAAATCTGTGCTGTAGAGTTCTTGATGAGCATTTATGTTAAATTTTATTGTTTAGATTTGGATATTTTCTTTTTATGTCCAAGGTCTATTCTGTTTCCTTGACGATCTTTCTGCTTGGTGAAAGAAGATTGAGTAGCAAAGCTAAGCTGTTGGAGGGAGAGTGTTTGCTATGAATTAGTTGTAGTGTTAATTTAAGATTCTTCTATAGTTGGATTCAAGCTTAGTGTGACAAGATAACCTGCAACCACCAAAAACATTCAGTATTGTGCCTTTGGAACCAAAATAACCTTTACAGACAATTGCCAAGACCCTAGGTCTGTGTAGAGTTTCCGCCCTACATAGTACTTTTACATGTGTATGGGGTTTTGTCACTCACTTCTCCATCCAGCTCTTGCTGTATTTCCCTGTTCATCAGTGATACAGAGTGAAGGCTGCACTTATTTATCGTCCATAGGGGGGCTTGCCAACATTTCTAGAACAAAAAAGAACAGGCTGCAATAAGAGTCTGTCTTAATGGGATATTTCTAAATAGAGTTCGTGCAACAGCAGGGGTTTAGTGCTGCCTGAGCTTATCAGGGCAATGCTTTGACACTTTTTTTTGTCACAGTGAGGATTAGAATATATGCAGTTTACATAGTCTGGTCAAAATGAATACACCTTTCTTTGAAAACACTTATTCCTAAAAGTGTTTGCCATCCAAGAGAGACAATAAAAACAGATAGACTGGTTGGAGTTGTCATATTGAAATTTAAAGTGTGTTGATGGCTTCATGCCATTAGTTTATGCGTTGAGTAACATTAAAACTACACATTTCAGGTGGAATGTGTGCCGGCGGTCAGCCCAGTAAATTAAAATATTTTATTCTCAGTCTCCAGCTACTGCTAGAGGCTGCAAAACATCCTTTCATTTTATATTTACATTTAACTAATGTAGCAGCACGGTGGCGTTGTGGTTAGCAGTGTTGCCTCACAGCAAGAGGGTCCCTGGTTCAGTCTGTGGGCAGGGGCCCTTCTGTATGGAGTTTGCATGTTCTCCCCGTGTGTGCATGGGTTCTCTCCGGGGTCTCCGGCTTCCTCCCACAGTCCAGAGACATGCAGGTCAGGTTTATTGGTGACTCTAAATTGCCCTTAGGTGTGTCAGTGAACGTGTAAGGTTGTCTGTCTATATGTGTAGGCCCTGCGATAGTTTGGCGACCTGTCCAGGGTGTACCCCACCTTCCGCCTGATGACATTGACTGGGATTGGCTCCAGCCCCCCCGCGACCCTTACGAGGACAAGCGGTTACGGAAAATGTCAACAGACTGTGGTGTTTCCAGCTCCACCTTTTAGTACCAGATCTGTGTGTGCTATAGGTACCCTAAAAGAGCGGTGATGACAAATGACGACAACAAGGAACAGTTCTATTGGTGCCATCTACAACTTTTCACAATGAAAATGCAAAAAAATGTGTACCATATGGGACCGAAGTAAATTGAAGTGGACTGCTTGTTAGAAAAAGGTTCAGAGACAACAACAGTGCTATTGCTCTCAGTACCTATGCACCACCCAGGTAAATAATCAGCAGCCAGCACTGCTGTGGGGTTTAATCAAACTATCAAGGCCAACTGTCCATACATTTCTTCTTCTCAGTGGCAATGACATCATAGGGGACAGGTTTCACTGCTGGCTACACACTGTGGAGGTGCTCTCTGAACAAAAATACATTTAAACAAGTGGAGCTTAAGACAAATGCTCCTCTACTTAAAGTATATCTGTATCTTAATCACAGCAGGCCTCATTTAAACTAAGCTGTCCTCTGAGTCAGGTACTTAGCTGGTGATATGACTTGAATATGATATTGCTGACATCATTAGAATGGAAACAGTGCTTGCATTATAATATGGAAAAGTGGAGTGAACACTACTGCATGCTGTGGATAAATTTGCTGCCAACACTGTGATGTTCAATCAGTATTTTTTTCTATTTCCCCCTAAAAACAGCACTGGTATGAAACACCTGTTAAGTACTTTTCGTGAGGGAACAAATCCAATCAGTGTTTCTTTTAATAAAGGAAGAGGGTAACCAACAGAAGAGGAAGGCTACCTTTGATCCTCCACGATGCAGTCATTTGGCATACACAGCATGCTGAGTTCTGTCAGCTTTTGATGGGTCTTGGCTAAGCCCATCTTCGTGCGCAGGTCTGACCCTGTCTTCCGTGAGCAGACCCTAAGCTGGAGATGGAGAATGATCGATGATTTGTCATTGGGACGACGCTGCAGCACGGCAGGACCGTCCAGCTGGCCTCACTCCCACGGACACCGCTTTGTCACACACTCACTGTTAAACTGTTACCTCAAACCTCAGCTCAGGACTGTTTGACAGCCTATTGTGGTGCAATGTGAGGAAAAATGCTTATGTAGTCCAAACAGCTATGAATGAACAGATGTGGTTCTTATCAAGCCTGAGTCATACGCCTCTTAAGAGAGATTACAAAATGAGAGCACAGATTCAAGTCCAGTCTTAAACCTGATGAAAATCAAAGTGGAAGGAGGTTAATTACAGCGGTTAGAAGGAACTCAATGAAAAAAACATTCTTGAAACAGATTCGTCACAACACATTATGCAATGGGCATGAGACAAAGAGCTATTCTAGAAACAAGGCAAAAACAAGTAGAAATCTGCTGTGGGGTAAAAATGTGCCAAATTGAATGATGGTGAGGCTGCTCCAGGCAACAGTAAGGGACAAAGTGCCATGTTAGCAAGTCAAAAAAACACAATACAGAGTAAACAAAGCCAGCAGCTGTCAGCAAACCTTACTTCTACTTACTACAGCAGTGATGGCTTTCCTTCAGCTGTTTCAGACACTGATTCAGGCTGATCAGGAAACCAGTGGCTGTCAAAAACAGGCAGAAATAAAAAATGGAAACATTCCAAAATGTGAAGTGTGATAGAGAAAGGTTAAGTAATGTCACTCACTTAATAATCATTGGTAGAAAGATGGCATTTTAATTAAACTAGGCTGTCTTTGCAGTAGAAATACTTTTCACAACGGTGCTACATGAGCAGAGAAAATAGAGAAAAGAGACATGTTTGCTTAAGAGGTAGATGCACAGTGCCGAACTGGAACAATAAATGCTCCCGCTGTTGAGTGACGTAATGCGAACCTGAATGTGAAACAACAGTGGCGGGCCAGCAAGAAACAATCATGTATCACAGTTAAACAGTAAGCTAAAACACATTTGAAAAATGTGCAACTCTCTTCTTTTATGTTTGATCAGCACTGCATAGATTTACTGTTTGATCGCTTTATTTTTGGCCTCCGTTTTCACTGTGCAGGAAATAGTATGTCGCCCACTTTCTGTTAACATACTCTCTCTATTATAACTAAATATGGCACTTATATGTGTTCTAGGTGATATTTTAGGTGGGAAATAGACAGAGCAGTTGCATTATCTTGTTTAAAACTCGATCAGCAGTTTTACTGTTTGGTCAGATTTCGGTCCAAGTTTAAGACAGCAAATAAAAGTTGGCAACAAAAGGATAATTTTCTCTCAGATGCTTGGAGTGAGACAAGGCGGCTGTATGAGTCCCACTCTCGTTAAAATCTATATCTTTGAATTAGCCACCACCCTAAAGAAACCAACAGCACCTGCTCTATGCAGACGACTTGGTTCTGTTAGCCCCCACAGAACAGGGATGACAGCAGAACCTGGACCTCCTCCAGCAGTACTGCCAGACCTGGACTGGCAGTAATAAATATGAAAAAGACAAAACAATGATTTTTCAAAAAACATCCAGATCTCAGGGAAACACATATAGCTTTACTTTAGGAACACACAGATTAGGCTACTGTTCAGACTACAACGATTTAGAATCAAAAAATAAGTTCCACTGGAAGTTTCAGCACCGCAGTAAATAAACTGAGAGAGAAAGCACACAGGGCTTTCTTTGCAATAACAACTCAAATATACAACCACATTTAAATTCAAATCTCCTCTCTGGTTGTGAGGTGTGGGGTCCTCTTCCCTCTGTGGTGATGGCGGTTGGTGGGCAAAAGTAAAAAGCGGAAGTAAAGCCTGTACTTTCAAGCCCAGAGAGTCAGTGAAACAAAACTCCACTGGATAATGCAATGTGATGCCAAACACGCCATCTGGCATAGTTCTGGGGCCGGGGATATGAAGGCACTGGTTAGATGGAGGGAAGCTTAACAAAGTTAATTTGCATATGCTACCCACATTATGTTGTTGTTGTTAATTCCAACTCATACTGTGTGAGTAAATCGTCTGCGATATAAAGCCAAAGCTCATGATTAATGTACCCACACTGTACGGTCCAATCATCAAGCCACAACCTGAGAGCTCACACTGTACATGTAAAAACAGCCCATCAGCTCCTGCGGTCGGCCTGGCTATTGACAGTTGTCAGTTAAGATTACTTTGAAAGCTCCAAGGCAGTTAAGTGTGCTGCTTTGATATTCTGTGCAATCCTGTGTGCCGAAAACTCCAAGAAAAAGAGGCATCGGTGCATATGGACTCTAAGGTGGCTTGGAAGACGTGGACAGTATGGCTTGTCCATTTTGAAGAGAGATCTGGAGGTAAGCTATCTACTTTTACTGTTGTTAACTTGATAGCTAATTTTAGCTACACTAATTTTCCTTGTTGTGCACAACTCAACCAACCTGGCCTCCATATTTTCCATCCAGCCTCATGTTGCCATGGTGTTTTCAGATGCTCTTTCTGCCACTTCCCTCAGAAGCAGTGGGTAAAAAAGGCGCTGATGCTGGGGAATCAATTTTTGGCTCTGCTTCAACTGTGCGAGAGCCTGTGTCGGCTTTCCAAAATTTCTGACATGTCAGAAATGCATCAGATCATTCAAAAGCTGTTTGGGAGCAGATGATTGGTCCTCGCTGACTCACATTGGTCACATTTGCCCTCACTGTGCAGCAAATGAAGCCCAAAGACGCTGAAATTTGGCCTGACTCTAAAATGAGTCATTCTGCTCAAAAATCTTGTCAAAACCAGACTAAAATCATGCAGAGTATATTGGGCTTAAGGGAAAATATCTGGTCATGCCATTGTATCTATTGCAGCATTCACGCTGCAAGTTAACATCAACAGTTAACATCAAGATCATCAATAAGAAAACCTCCTGTCCATTATTCCTCTACACAGTTCAACTCAGACTGAGCCAGTCACAGAGAGAGAGAGAGAGAGAGAGAGAGAGAGAGAGAGAGAGAAAGAGAGAGAGAGAGAAAGAGAGAGAAAGTCACTCTGGTGACTCAGAAGACACAGTAATGTGCAGTAATGGCTGATGAATATCTTCCTAAACGTCTCAGCTGCTCAGAGAGTCTGCTGCTGTACTGAGGTGGTTCACACAGGTGAGGAGGACAGAGAGGGCACCCTCATTACCCATTACCCATTCTGTCACCCACTTCTTCCCCTCCCAAATCCCCTCCCTTGCTCCTATCATTTATTTATCCACATCAGCCCTCAATTACAGGCAGTGGTCTTGGGGGCCATGGAGCAGGCCTGGGTGACCTGGGGTTGGTCTGGCTAATGAACAAAGGAGTGAGACCCCCCTCATGTTTATTTCCAGCTCTCACCCTGAGCGGGGCCCTGGGAGAAACAGAGGGACAGAGCTGCTAAATTTTAATCAGCACTTTGTAGTTTTAGTAAGTCTCAGCTGCTACCATTTTGCATCCGTTCCCCTGCATAAGGATAGAAGGACAGGGGAAAGAAAGGAGGGTGTGTCACTTACAGGGAGACATGATGGCAGCGGGACTCAGGCTGTCCCCCGAAGGGAAAAGCAGGTGGATAGGCTATGAATCAAGTCCGTCCTCGCCTGGCTGTGAAGCGAGCTTTCCCGTTGTGCTGTAATGACGCCTCGCTTTTTCATGGTGGCCAATCCATTTACAGCAGCCCTGTCCTGAAATTAAATGTCTCACTCTGCATTTCAATTTGTACTTGCTCATCAGTCAGCTCAACTGCTGATGATTAAAACCAGCATTTCATTTTTTATTTAAGGACTTCTTATTAATCTTTCATCTTGTGTGCCTCCTTTGGTAATCGCAAGGAATTGTAACAGTCTGGATAGAAGGTGTCTTTAAAAAAGGTCAATTTTTCACAATAAAGCTTATGGAGACAGCTAATTACAGCAGACAACACTATAAAATGTGAAAAAGAGGAAATATATCAGCACACAAATACAGTACACAAGTACAGTAATACTGTCCTTATTTGTACAGAGGCAAGCTTTGAGAATATTTTTTTACCTGGTTGTTTACGTATAAACAGAGATTCCCTGATGACACCATATTGGAACAGTATTGGTTGGCCTTTCCTTTCTGACAGACATTAAAACCAATGCTTCTCTGTTCTGGTGATCTGTTCACATGTTGTTAAATTACACTCCTCATGGCTCTGGTACTCAGCTCAGACTTAACCTGCTCCAATTCTCTCCGTGCCAAGAACCAGAAGTGATCCAGGAAAAACTATATTTGCTGTTAGTGCAGCAGTCTCATAGAATAATCTGCCATGTCATATAAAACTCAAAACACCTGTCCCTAACTTTGATAGTATTCTTAATAATCCAGCTGCCGCACATCCTGTGCCTTTTTTACTGTTAGTTTCACTGTTTTTCTGTTTCTGTTATGCTGTTTCCACCCTGAACTTTCAACAGGGTGTCACTGTAAAACAGCAGCTATACCGACATGTTCTCATCCCACTCTAGCTTGTGATGCATGTTTCCATATTTTAAAAAAATATTTATTTATTTTATAAAATATAAAATGTTATATAATATAGGCCTATTCTTACAGTACATATTCAGGTTTTTAATCAGACTCGGGCCCAAAACTGAACATAACAGAACACAATATGTGTTCTGTTATGTTCAGAACATAACAGATCAGAGCTGCTCACATATTGATGAATTCTGCAATACATGTAAATTTCCTTCTGTGAAGATTTTACACGCAAATTTGTTCTGCTCTGGTTTCATGATCAAGACCTGTTTTTTATTTTGTGCTAAAGGGCAGGCAAAAAGATGCGATATGAAATGATAAAGGTGTCATTGAGGTCTCATTTAAGTGTATCAGCTGTGATGCCACTGTGATGTGAACTGGACATGTGTGTCTACAGTATGTTCCCTGAGGTGTCTGGGAAAACGCGACCAGGCCAGCTGTGTCACAAACCATTCCTCAGCACCACTCCTGCCCTTCAATGTGACCTTTTCATCTCTGCTGGCCTCTGCAAAGTCATCTGTGGTGATGTGCCATGGATGGAATTCAATGCCACACATGTTGCTGAGGTCAAGAGAAGCTGAGTGGAGGACAGGGATTGACGAGGACAGGGATTGACGAGGACAGGGATTGATGAGAACAGTGCTGCTCAGCCTCATTTAGGAAATACGATAAATTGACAGATTAAAGTTGAAAAATTATGCTTGAGATGTTTACTTCAGTAAAGTTTTATTGACATGATATTTGTTTACAGTACACTGTCATTCAAGCGAATGTGTTTCGTAATAAAGTGAAACTTTGAGCTGAACATAATTCTATATGCTGTATTTTGTGAAAATGTGATGAGATCCAGCTGTGAACATCATTAACAGCAGCACTGCTCTGTGCTCATATCCTCAGTGAGACATGTGTGTGCTTTTGTGTATGTGTGTGTGTGTGTGTGTGTGTGTGTGTGTGTGTGTGTGTGTGTGTGTGTATGTGCGTAATACCTGCCAGTCAACTTGTCACTTCATGTTTATCAAACTGTGTAGAACTGTTGAAACACTTTTGTTCTTGTTGGGTTGGGTGTGTTGTGGTTCTAGCGACAGTGCACTCCAGCATCCTCGTTGTGTTTACAGTTACTAATTCCAACTCCTGCGTGTCGGCAGTTAAAGATGTCAGACTCAGTTCCTAAACATTTTAGGTCATCCAGCCAGATCCTCCCAGAGCCTGCAGGAGAAGAGCAGGGTTACAGTGAGACCTGCATTTATCAGGTGCTCTTTTATATGTTATCATTGTGAATGCTTTACAATTGCATCAAGAAGTGATAGAAGCAGTAGTTTTTACTTAAAGTAATAGTAGTAATACAATATCACAGTACAGATGCCCATTCCGGTTGGCCGCTGAAGGTAGGTTTTGTTTCACGCTTCTACACCAAAAGCACCAACAGAGCTGTGCTATTTAATGAGTTAGAAGAGAGAGAGTAAAAACCATGTCTCATTCATGTAGTTGCATGCTTGGTACTTCCCAAACACATGCATTTTTACTAAAATGTTATGGTTTCAAACACATTAGTATGCATGGCCCAGTAGTATGCCTGAGCACATGCATGCCTTTGAAGTCTGCTCAAGTGAAGCTCATACACATGCAGTTTCATATTGTACCACTTTAACATATTGCAACATCACATCATAACATTTGAAGGAACATGTGTGTGTTTGGAAAGCATACAACTGTTTACAAACTTGTGTGGAGTTTGTAAACATGGATTTTGGTGCAGTTTTGTTTGCAAGTTTTCTTCACAGATTGACAGTAATGTGGTGAGTTATTGTTATATAAATGGCCATTTTGCAGGTGAAGTATACTTTCAAGGGTTTTGTTAAACATTAGAGCAGATAACATGGTGCACAGAACATGATGTGATGGTGGCAGCAGACTCCTTACCCGCGCTGGCAGTGAAGGTGGAGATGACGCTTTGGAAGCCCAGCATCCTACAGATCACCTGTCCGTCCACAGTGTCAAAGCTGTCGTCACACACGGTGCCCCACACCCCATTGCGCCTCACCTCCACTCGTCCGCGGTATTTCCCCGGCACAAGACGAACGTTCACTGTGATGACACAAAGTTGCAGCTGTTGAAATTTCCTTTTTTTTGCTGAGATTTTGGACTGACATGTTAGACAGCTCTCTCTGGGCTATGGTTGACATTAGGGTTAATTGCATTGAAAATAAAGAAACAAATATTTTGTATCTCGGCTGTCAGGTCAGTCATGTGCCGACTTACACTCTGGTGCATTTCCTTGGTCCACCTTGTCTCCTTTGGCACCTGGTGGTCCGGCAGGACCTGTGGAGGAAAAATAGTCAAATCCATCAGCTTAGTGTGTCATACTGATTGTTTCACCATTATGGGTCACTTTAACTTGAGCTAACTACAAAACTAACTGGACTGAACTATCAGTGCAGCAGGCGGCTCTGTGGCTCATTGTCTTTATTTTGTTTAGCTCAGCAACAGGTGAGTGAGCTGGACACTCTGACAGATGTAAAAGAGGAAGCCATATCTACAGCTCTTTACTCAGTCTTCACTCACCTGGAGAATAACAACAGCTACATGAGGATGCTGTTTGTTGACTTCAGTTCAGGAATCATCCCAATCTCTCCCATGAAGCTGATTGAAAAACATATCACTCTGGGCTTCAGTACAACACTCTGCAAGTGGATACTGAATATCCTCACATGAAGACCCCAGAGAGTTCGGATTGGCAGTCACAACTCCTCTACATTAGTGCTCAACACCGGAGCCCCCCAGAGCTGTGTGCTCACCCCCCTCCTGTTCACACTGTACACCCATGACTGCACTCCCAGACATCAGGAGAACTCTATTGTGAAGTATGAGGACGACACCAGTATAATCATTGGCCGTATTATAAACAACGATGAGAGTTCATAACGGGGAAACTGACAATCTTGAAGAGTGGTGCACAAAGAACAACCTACTGCTCAACATCAGAAAAACCAAGGGGCTGACTGTTGATTTTAGAGATAAGGAGGCAAAGACACACACCTCTGTCTACATCAGTGGAGCTGAGGTGGAGCAGGTGATAGGCTATAGGTTTTTGGAATTACTATCACTGAGAACCTGTCTTGGCCATCACACATCACCACCCAGGTTAAAAAAGCACAGAGAAGGCTCTACTTCCTATGGAAACTTAGGAAGGCTGAATTCCAGAGCAAGATCCTGGTTAACAGAGGAGCAATAGAAACTGGAAACATCACATAATGGCATGGTTCGTGCATGGCCCAGGACAGAAAGGCTCTACAGCGGGTGATTAAAACCACCCAGAACATCACTGCTTCCCATTTACAGAGCATCAGTAACCTCGGTGAAGTGAGGTGTCTGCACAGAGCCCAAAGGATACTGAAAGCCGGCAGCCACCCCAGCCACAGTCTGTTCACCCTGCCGCCATCTGGAAAAAGATACAGAAGTATCCGCTGCAGAACCACCAGACTACAAAGCAGCTTCTTTCCCCAGGCTGTGAGACTCCTCAACTCCTCCTTCGATGCCAAAAAGATGTAGCAGGATTTAGGATCAACTTTAATTTCATTTCTTTTTAGACCATTTATAAGAAAAATTACAATAAATCAACCGTATATCTTCAATTAAAAATAAAATAAAATAATTAGCACTATAGATACTGTATTTATAACCTTTTATCCACATAGTTTAACCTGCTATCACCAGCTTCCCTTGTTCAGGTCTCTGCTCAAAAATTGACTTTTTTCAATGTAGAGTATATCCATAATATGAATAATCAAGGTCTTTAACTCAGCACAACAAATGAGAGATGAACTTGAGAGCTGTAAGCATCAGTACAGATGGTACTGGACCAGATGAAATGAAGGAACAAGACAGAATAAATGGAAAATTTTGTCCTCGTCTGAAAAGACGTTACAAATTGAAATAATGACGCATTTGCCCAAAGGCTATAGGAAACCATAAAACAGCATTCATATATTCATTCATTTTCTGTAACTGCCTATTCTGTTAGGGATCGTGGGGTGCTGCAGCCTATCCGAACTGACAATGGCCGATAGGTGGGGTATAACCTGGACAGGTTGCCAGGCTGTCACTGGGCTGATAAAACAACGTGATAGTCACCTGTGAAGCAATAGATGCTTTTAAAATGAAGCAGAACACAATGGTAGAGCGCGAAGTAAAGAAATTCTGAGGCGAGATATTGAAATTGGCAATTTATAGGTACATTTGTGCACCCTCTTTGGCTTCCAGGTAACAGTGAAACTCATCTTAAGTCACTTAGATGTCTTTATAAGTAAAAAACAACAGTTTGGGCTCTATTTAAAAAAAAAACAATCTATCAGACCTATTGTGTAATGTATTTCCACTCACAGAAAATGATAAGTGCACTGAATGAGCCTTTAATGGGGTCAGTAGGCCACAATTTGCTGATGCATATCTTATAATTGACTGACTCAGCCAGCAGATGGAGACATAGAGTTTGGAAAAACCATGGGGAAAAACAGCTTTCTCAGTACATTTCCATGATGTCACAGCCCCCATGCTTTCTCCTCTCAGCCATTAAAAACCCATTTAAACCTGTAGATGCTGTGTTTTGGGATTGTGTGAATACTGTGTGGTTTAGGTGGAAGTGGCTAATCAAACAATGTGTAGCGAGCCATATCCTTGAATGTTTAAATGCTCTTGGTATTATCATGAACTCATCCCTCTCTCTGTCTGAGTCATACACACACAGTGAAATACAGTCCTGTGGCAAGATGCACTAAACTCAACTATAATACTGTGCATGCACAAAGGCAGAAATATGCACACATATTCTTTGTAAGATTGATAAAGCCACATGTACTATGCTGTTTTATTAATCTCACTTATTGTGGAACTGGGCCCGCATGCATGAGCTCATTTTCATCAGGTAGCTATAAATGAATGTAAAAAAGAAATTCCCTTAAACATGTGGTTACGTATCAATAATTATATATGCTCTGCCACTCATCACACCAAGCAGTGAGATATACCAACATGTTCTTGTCCCAAGTCGTCACATGTTTCCGCTTTGTTGTGGACTTCAGTGTCCTCATATTATGCTCTAGGTATCCTTCTGTTTCTGCTGTTAATGTTCTGGGATGCTGCCACCTTGATGTCAACATGACAAATGGACCTGCGCTTACAATTTGGGTTCAGTATCTTGCCCAAGGATACTTTTACACATTGATTGGAGGATTCGGGAATTGAATCACCAAGCACATGACCCGCTCTACCTCTGAGCAGTAGCCACCCTGAACACATGTCAACACATGCACATGGTGGAATGACACCGCAAGTAGTTATGTCTAGGCAACAACAGCACATGGACACCAATGCCTGAGCATCAACAAACAGACACGCTGGCACAGATGCTTAGGTTTAGGCAACAAAGTCACTGATGATTAGGACTGGGCAAAAGAGGCACATGGTAAGGTGTTAAAAAAAACATCACATTTAGACAGGAAGTGAACACATGAAAGTCTGGGGCTTGTTAGATACCTCCACCACCCCTCCTGCCCACCCTATATGGACTTTTGTGCTCCTTTTATTACATCATTATTGGCAGCGTTTCAAGCTGCCGCTACCCTGTGGTATATCATGCGGACACAACGGGGTCTGCCCAGCGCGTTCTCATCTGACGCCGACTGTCCATGTATCATGATGCTGTGGCGGGTGCCGGCCTATCACAACAACAAGAACATTCTGTCCGGCCGCAGTCTCAGCTTGATTTGCAGCATATCATTCAGCCGCAAAAGGTGGGTTGTGGTATCAGGGTCTTATGCCAAAATCACTGAAGAAATTACAATATAACTAACTGTGTTGCAGCAGTGAGCTTTGCAACAGCGTAACAGAGTTCACTCATCACCCTAAAAAATGTTTAACTAACTTTTTAAATGTGCCTTTGATTGATATTTGATGTACACTGCAACCTGCACAATAATAAGTGAAATTAGCAAACCCCCTTAAAACACGTTAAACATTTCTCACCTCATGTTTAAGCTCCTCTTATCATTCCAGCTGCAGCTATTCCAGCTGAAACTGTGTGTACACTGGTCTGAGTTCTCATCCAACTCATGAAACAAAGGTTGATGCGTGGGAAATGGTGTCTCAATGGTTTTTGTGCATCCATATAATCATCACATATGGAAGAAACATAATTCTAAATCAAGATTTCTTTAAAACACACTCACCTTCAGTTCCATTGAAGCCTGGAGGTCCAGGTACACCTGATGATAACAAAATGACATCTTACTAAAAAGACATCACTGACATGTCTCCTTAGATCTTGTCTTCACATTAAATAAACCTGAGTGGATTAAGTCTACAGTTTAAAGTTCTTGCCATTTTAAAAAGCAAAATCAAAAATCAGAAAATCTTGTGAAGCTCTCTATAGCTAAGGAGCCCGGGAGGTGACATCAGTATGGTTTTACTTTTAAAAATGCATGCAAGCTTTCTGTTTCCCACACCCATTTTACAAATTGCACATGTGTTTTAGTAACTTCCACATGCATCTTTATTTAAAAAGCATGCACAATTTAGTAATTAGTGCACGTGTTTTGTTTATCTAAGTAGCATGAAGAATAAACACAATCCTGACACACAAAAAGGCTCCATTCCTTAGGAGTTCTTTATGAAGAGAAAGCCAACAGGCTTATTCTGTGGTTGGAAACCATTTAAGTGAGAAAGAAAAAAACAGATTTCAGGATGCTTTTGTTTCCATGTATTGAGTCAGGTTTGATAGAATCGCCATAGTGTTTCTTATGCTTCAACCAATATTCAAAGCCTTACCTGGGACCCCAGGGTCTCCTTTTTCTCCCTTTGAACCTGGTCCTTGATCCCCTGGGAGCCCAGGTGGACCCATGGGACCTGCATCCAAACACACACACACACACATATCAGATAATGGACAGTAGTTTCTATTATTTGGTGAACATATGTATTTCATAAATGCAAGCTGTGCAAATTTGATCCATCATCATGTGAAACAGTGCTGTGTCAGCAATATTACAGATAATCAGAGAAGTTAAAGGAGGAAGAGAAACTGAACTGTTTCATGTGCTAGCTGTAATCTGCTGATACATTTTCCAATCAGGAAGTGAGTTTCAGTAAATTCATTTGCTATCACTGTGAGTCAGTATGTGAGTCATCCAGCTGGCTCCAAACACAGTATGAGGAACATATTTTCAGATTTTTTTTCCCCTGAACACACATGCTCCCCTTCAGTACTACCTGTTTATTTGGATAGCGCATTTTTCAAAAATAGCTTTCTAATGTATTTATCTATCTAATATATACTAATTAAAAACAAGACTAATGAGCAATGTAAACAGCGTCCGCCTGCATCATGTTCCGGCTCTGTCCCAGCTGCGGGAGATTATCCATGCTATGCTATTTTTACACTCCAGTTCTGCTTTTACCCAAGCAACTCAAATCTCTGCTGAATAATAATAATAATAATAATAATAAAAATAATAATAATAATAATTTAACAATAATGATAATAATCATAATAATAATTCTATTGCGCCTTTCATAAAAGAAAAGTGTAAGAAAATAACGCAATGAAAGCTTTACATGATAAGAGATAGAATAATCATACAAATGGGTAGAATGCCACAATTAAGGAAAATAGGATGGAAAATTAAACCCACATGATAATAATAGTAAAAACTAGCTTTAAAATAGATTTACACTTGAGCCTGTAATTGCCACAAGCAACAATTATGGGTTCAAGCCAAAACAAACCATTAGAAGTTAAAAGCTTCAAAGTACATGAACTTTGACGATATATAGCCTGCATTAAAGATAACTAATAGGTTTTATGACAATCGGAAAGAGGCTCATTTATTTACGACCAAATCTCATTCATGTGAAACCCAAATAATCAAAACAAAACAAAACAAAAAAAACAAACAAAAAAAAAAACAAATTTCCTCAAGGCCATGACTGCCCTATAATTCATCCATGTATGCTCCTTTTTGGAAACAACATCCCCTTATTGGTTGAGACCCTTCCTAAATCCCGTCCCCTTTTTCGTTGTGTTCCAATAACAGTTGAGCAAGCTTCAGCTTTTACCTTTCCTGCTGGATTTAGCTTTATGCTGGTCAAAAATACTGAAAAGACAATCAAAATCTACATGGACACATTACATTATTCACACCTGAAGTTAGTTCATTTTAGCTGAATGCTAGCTAACTAGCTAATTGATGTTTAGCTAAATAATCATGGTCAGCCAGGTTTGCTTCTCTCCTCATTTATGAGACATTAAAACAATTCTGGAAATAGACAGGTACTGCTGGTTAGTCAACAAACATTCCCTTGTGTATATTATCTTTATAAGGCTGCTTTCTACAGTAGAGATTATTGTCAGGTCAGCACCATGCTCTGAATAGAGTGCCCCAAGGATGATGTTTTTCTGTAGACACAGAAGTTCGCTCTCGTTCCGTCATTGATTTTTCCATTGGATTTTGGATTATTGCATTAAATAAACTCTGTGACAAACAAATGTTTATGGTGCTTGCACGTTTTGTTCAGCAAGATCATCACAAATGAGGATTGCTTTTATGATATTTAAAGCTTAATGTAATTGCCAGAAGCAAAAAGCTCACTGGCTGCCAATGTTGCCATTACAACAATGTTAAAAGGGAAACAGTTACATTTAAGGCTTAACCAGGGGTCAGGGTCACTGTATCAATCTCATAATTGACTGTATTCTACAAAACTAACAAGCTATTGATTAGTATAAACCTTTTTTTCAAAGTAGGAAATGTACACTTCATTACATTGTATTATTGCATTCCTAATGCAAGGTATGAGCTGAGTCCAAATTAACTTGTAAATGTAAATGTTTAGCATATAGCCTTACATTAATCTTGATCTAATACATCAGTAAGCTAACATTTATTTAACACAAAAAGACAAAGTACAGCTGCAGTGATGGGAGAACCATATGTTTCGCAGTCATGTGTTGAAGAACCAAAGGTCCAGGTGGGCCAGAGTGCCCGACAGCATCTTATTAGCCAACTCATGACTGTCCAAAAACAACATAGTTTCAATGGAACTCCACTTTCTGTAGCAGTCTAATTTGTGTGTGTATTCTTTAAAAACTCATCATATTTAATACAGCTTTGAGTATAAATACATGTACATCATTCCACATATAATACAAATGAAACCCACCAGTTTGACCAGCCAATCCTGGCTCTCCAGCTTCTCCTTTGACTCCCATGTCCCCCTTTGGTCCTGGAAGGCCAACAGCACCAGTGTCACCTGTAGAGAAGCATACATACAGCTGTGTGATCTGCCGATGGACTGGATCTTGTGCTGTTCAGCTCATCAGCTCATACTGAATAATGCACACAAACAAACCAGTCAGGAGTCACTGACCAAGTCTACACTTTGAACTTGTTTAGACACAGGACACATGTGGCTGACGATACAACCTAATAATAGTGTGTTTACCTCTTTCTCAAGCCAAGATTTTAAAAATATAATAGTGGTTATGACTTCAAGTGCCCCTAAAGAATGTATTGTATTATATGTAATGTACTTTTCCTTTGTGATTATTTGAGGAACTGTGTTGATAACAAAGATGATAACATCTTTGGCAAACTAAATCTACAGGCATGGAAGCTAAGCAATGTACTGCTTAAAATCCCTGTCAGTAAGTGCTGTCTTACAGCAAGGTAAAGTGGTGAAAATCTTCTAAATATAGTGTATATTTAACTATCATTATTTTTTTTAGGTAGCTTAAAACTAATTAATCAAGGCAGAGTTTGCAGCACTCAGCACTGTTTGATGTATGTGACACGGCGATTTTCTTGGGTCATTATCATAAATTGTAAATTTGATCAAGGAATTTTGTTTTTGTTGTTATTGTTTTGCAGGGGTAGTGTGTAGTGATGTGAATGTGTGTGTGTGTGTGTGTGTGTGTGTGTGTGTGTGTGTGTGTGTGTGTGTGTGTGTGTGTGTGTATGTCAGGGGAGGGGGTGTCATACTGGAAAACATCTGCCTCAGTCTCTGGTAATTTGTTGGATTGAGTAAAAGTCCAGCCCTGATAGAGATTTCACACAGGAAATGTCAGGCTAAGTTGCAAGGGTATGTGAAATAATGGCTGCAGCCCATCCATCAGCCGCTTTTCATCAGCCGTCTGACAAGAGATGACAGGTCATCAACGCCGGATCATCGACAGACCTGCAGCTGAAAGCTAATGCCTCCTGCTGCTGCACACATATGCACCTTAGCTAAATAACTTGTAACCAAATGAACTTTTTACAGATAAACTTTTACTCTGCATGGTTTTGAGGCTCAGAGGTCAGTGTGAGGTTTGAACACTGCCAGAATTACACATTTAATTCTCTGTCAGAACCCCTCTGATATCACAGCATAAGCTGTAGTTAATGTTCAGACGGTGCTGAGAAAAATGTCATCCCAGTTACTCAGCGATCACAGCACCAGGAAATCTGTGGCTGCAACACACAACCACATTTCTTATATTTAATGACTCCTAACTTTCAGCCTCTAATTCAGTTTTGCTTAAGGCTGACTCACCTTTAAGGCCCCTGTCTCCTGGCTCACCTTTGGGCCCATTTGTACCCGGAGCACCAGGCAGTCCTGAGGACGCACACAGAAGAATTTTAAGGGTTGATAAACTCTGCTTCCACAATTCTTTTCATGTTGTTACAGTTTTATGCTTTGCTGTTCAACCCTAAGAGTTAAACCTATAATATGTCCTGAGGCATGTCTATTGCACGTCTGTCCGTCCTGGAGGAGGGATCCCTCATCACCCTCTGGGACGAACCGTGTTTTGTGATAATGGGCTTTATAAATAAAATTGACTTGATTTGAGGTAACAGCCAGAAAATGCTCCTTGTGATCCATACAAATTTTCCACGACTTCAAGCACATACACGCACACGTGTGGTACCTGCTGTGAGGCTGATGTTGGTCAGTTTGCCCTCCAGCTTGTGGGCGCTGTTGTTGAGCAGCTTCAGGTCGGACTTCAGATGGCCCAGCTGACCCTCCTCTCCACACAGGCTAGTGACCTGTTGTCATGGCAACCGACACAAACATGACTGTGATGGCTAAACTATACTGTGAATCATGACCACATTAAATGAATTAAAATGAGCCTGACAGCGACACAATGTCATTTTTAAAAAGACCAATCAATCAGTTTTAATCTTATTGATGAAAATGTTTAATTCATAAGCAATACATCACATCCCTCAATATGCTCAGGGGATTTACCACCATGGCCTTGGTCTAGTGTTACCAGTAGATTGTTGAGTTTGATATTTCTGTGTAACATTTCTGAGTCAGTTCATTTAATGTTTAGCTGCTAGTGCTGATTTTGTCCTGATTGCCAATACCAATCGAGGTATGAGCATGCTGTCACTTTGACAACTTCTGCATTTCTAAATAAATATATTCAAAGAATTTTCAACCTAACTCCCCAAATACTGAACAAACATCTAAAGAAACTAACAAATAAAGTGAGGGCACCAAGTATTGGCAGCTGAATAAAAAGAATGTTCATAAATTATGATATCAGCAAATCCTTATGCCAAACAGGTTTCTGCAGATTGCTCCCTCTGACTCCAGAAAAGATCTCATATCTTCCCAGAGGTCCCTCAATCATCATCAAGAGCAACAGAGTATGAGAGAGCCTCAAGCCAAATGTGAGGGCTCACTCTGTTAACCAATCCACAAACCTGGCTGTAGCATGTTGGACATGTTGATTTTTTCTTATCTGTGTTACGTAGTTTACAACTGCAGGAAAATGTCCTCTACCTAGACAGCTTGGACAATTGGACAGTTTTTTCCCCATTTATTAGATGGATAGGCTCTGAATGCAGGAATTTAATCCAGTAAACAAAGTTAGTGTTCCATACAATCACATTATCCATTTATACTGAGGCACGGTCAAACAGGTTATTATGGACTGTGTTTTCACAGAGATCCCTAGATAGTCAGCTGTGACTGTGTCATTTCTGTCATCATGTCACTCAGCACTTAACTTCTGCATTTTGTGTTGTGAGTCATGAGGTCAGATTTGAAAATAATAACTGAGTATCAGCCCAAACCAGGAGGTGGTTTCCAATCGACCACAGCAAATAGAGCCAGCAGAGAGACCGACTTCCAGATTAGCACCTCAGCTAACTTGAATGGCAGTCTAAAAATGTAATCTTGCTGGAGAAATAGTCTTTCTGGGCCAGTATGCATCACGAGACCGACTCAAATGGTGTAATTTCACTTTTGGCCACTATGTAAATTTTGCATCATTGCGTGGCGCACTTCCTTGGGGAAGCGGCTGTGTCTGGCTTATTTTAGCTTGATTTAAGCATAGTGAGGGTAAGTCAAGCTAAAATAAGCCAGACACAGCCGCTGCCATTTTGTGGTGTTGGAGTTCCCACCAACCCATCTTATTTATTTATGGTAAATATTTCAGGGTCTTACCCTTATTTTTTGTAAAAGTAATCTGCACTGAAGCTCTGTGTGTGTGTTTGTGTGTGTGTGTGTGTGTGTGTGTGTGTGTGTGTGTTCAGCAAAATGTTAGAAGGACCTGGCTCTTGAGGGCCCATAGGTGGCTCCTTAGGGTCTTGGCTTCTTGGCTGTTGTTGTAAACCAGGGTCTGGATGTTGACATCTTCCATCTCTCCGCCCTCAGGGATGTGATTGGACGTCAGCTTCTCCAGCCGGGGGTTAGACAGGAAAGACTGCAACGAGGAAACTGGGACAGAGAGGAGAAAATGGGGTTGATGCTAGAATGGATCGTCCGGAGGGAGGTGGGTGGGAACTCTGCTGCACGTCATCAAGTTCTCACAGCAGAATCAACCAATCACAGCAGCGCTTAGTTTCTGTCAGATTTTTTTAAATATGGAGCGCACCAGCATACGAGAGTGCACTGATTCATACAGTAACCACATATGCTGCACTCACACAAATCAAATGTTTAATTAAAGCTGCAAGCAGTGATGAAAGGGCCCTCACAACCCCACATATGTCGGTTACTGGTGGTACTCCAGCTAAAGAGGTCGTTCATTTCTGTGAAAGTCAGATACATTATGAGAGTTTGGACCCTGGAGTGAGCTTTTTCATATGGTGTAGTACTTCCAGTGGCCACCAGGTGACAGTGGAGGAGATCCATCATTTGTAGACCAAACCATTTAAATATTATGTAAATCCAATGGTCATTGTCCCTCATGGTGGCACTATTACGACTAGTGAATATTGTCATACAGATGTGTTCAGGGTGGGACCCTGAGGTTTCAGGCAGATCGGACAATGTACAACAAAGTTACAACAATTTCCTGTTTTGTCGCAAAACCTTTGATCATAACTTTCAATCGGGAAGGTCTTAAGATCATACAGACAGAATTTCAACTGGATCCTATTAATTGTGTTGGCCAAGATCATAAAAGTATTAAAAAAAACGATATTTCCTGTGGCCACTAGGTGGCACTATCACAACTAGTGAATATTGTCATACAGATGTGTTCAGGGTGGGACCCTTATCAAACCAAAGTTACACCAAAGTTAAAACAATTTCCTCTTTTATGGGAAGACATCAAAATTGTACACCACATCACAGGAAATCTAAAAGTTTTGCACAGACCTGTGATAACTTTTAATCACCAATGGGTTGAGAATGGACACACTACATTTGAAGTAGTCAGATTAATCCTGTAGGACAAGATGGCAAAAGTACGAGGCCTGAAAAAACCTGATAATACATAATACATAATGCATAATACATACCGAATTTCATAATTGTGAAACTGGTGAAACCGGCCATTGGAGATACACGTTAGGGAGCGTTGTGGAGCCATTTTGCCACAGCCATTACCGAAAGCACCAAAGTATAAAATTTTTCGCCAGGCCGAACATGCATAACAAGATTCATGAGTTTTTGAGCATGTTTAGACCTCCAGAAATGCGATTAATTTGCGGAAAAATAATAATTCCTTGCATTCCAAGAGGATCCTAGCACCATTTGGTGCTCAGGCCCTGAATGTCCAGACCTGACTTGACTTAAATCAGCTCAAATTTAGTGTCCCAAAACATTTTTTTAACCGCTTAAATGATTTGTTATGTTGAAGCTGAAAGAGATATCATATGAAGAGCAGAATGTGCTGTATATAAGAGGAGTTACTTAGAGCACAATGATGAGCATCGCTGCCTCAGAAATTCATGATACCAGTTGACATTTACTTGGGTATTTTAGCTAGTTAGTTACAATTTAAGGTAGCTTTACTTGGGTGATTCCATTGGACTATTTTATACTTGTATTTTATTACCTTTCAGTGGGAAATATTGTACTTTTACAATAGATTTATTTGACATTAATTTTAATCACTTTTAATGGAGATTTAACACGGCAGACTTATCAAATTTCTGAAAGAGAGTGCAGTCAGATAACCTAAAGTTGACCAACAACACTAGCTAATGTGATATAATTATATAATTATATAAAACGTTAGCTAGAAATCATATGTTTACTGGTAATTTCTCCACCTTTGTCAGTTAATGCTGCTCCACACTGTGAGTAATAAACTCTTTCTCCACCTAATAAATGAATTTAACTCTGCGGAGTAATAACATTTCTGAATGAGAATGATGCAGACAGATCATAGACTGTATGTAAAGACACAGATTAACAGTTATAGACAGTCTGTGAGTCACATAAACTGAAAAGTCTGCTAGAAACTACAGGCTGCTGTGATTGGTTAATTCTGCTGCGATCCATTCTAGCATCCTGAGCACACTTTATCACTAACTGCATTCACTTCACATCCATAATAGCATCAGATTGACATCTTGTTTGTGAAAATAAGTCCAGTCATACCTTTATAGATGAGAAAGGCATTGAGTGCAGTCTGGAATATGAGGTAAACAACAACCACATACAAACACCACTGTCTTCTGGGCCTTGCTGGCTTCAGATCTAAAACACAAACATGAGAACAGGATCAGACTCCTGCAGCAAACTTACATTTTTAAAAGTCATGTCAGGAGACAAAGAGTAGCCGAGGTCTTTCAGCTGATACAGAGGCTTTATAAATTTGCAAAGCTGCCAGCATGAAACATTTGGACAACTAGAGGGAAATGTCAGCTGTCAATCACAATAAAAAGCTGAAGGGGGATGGAGATGAGTTTCTGTTTGTTGGCAGAAAAGCCGAAAAATTGACACCAGACTAAAGTAGTTGTGACTGAGAGGCAAACTACTGTCCACTCTGAAGGGTTCTGAGGAGCCTGTGAGGATGAGAGGCGGCAGAAGTCTACAGGTTAGTTAGGAATATGTATCTTTATACAACAGTTAGTTCTGACCAAGCAATATGATTGGTCAAGAGGCATTCCATGAGTGCTGATAAATGAGTACAACATCACTGAGACAATTCACCTTTAACTCTGCATGTATCACTCCGCTTCACAGCCATTAGAAACCTGTTACTTAGTGTAAGAATGAAAGTGGGATATGTTTTAAAAGTGGGATATATTTATAGTATGCTGTAAGAATAGGTTCAAAGAGCTAGTTGGCACTGTTCACATAGCTGTCAGTTGGTCATGTTTAGGGAGTAGTAGGGGGCGAGAAAGGATGGGAATTTTGAAGTGTGGTTTGAGCTGACAGTACATGCATTGAAGTTACTAAAAGTTATGAGGAAGCCAGGGAGGGAGCAGCTATGAAAGACGGGATTTGGTAAACCACCGTTCACTTGGAGAAAACCAGCTGTTACAGAGGTTACAAGGATGTGCAGTGAGACAGGGACACACTTGTCTGACACTATCCAAAGTCTGAGAGACACCGTCACACACGCACACGCTGCCTGATACGAGATCAAAGTGATACACACACTGGAGATTAACTGTCTGATCAAACTAACTCATGTGAATCTCACAGGCAGCCAAAGTGTCTGTTAACAGACTCTGATTTCACTGAAAACACAGAGATAAATGTCCAAGATACTAAGCAGCTGGTCTGTGCATAACATGAAGACCGAGCTAACACAGATTAGCAAGCAGCGTGCAGGAAAATGTTTTTGTGTTGCTAGTCAACAGCTGTCACGTCCAGCGGTTGCAGAACTGTTTGTGTGGCGGAGCCAAAAAAATGATTAATTAAACAAACAAAGCATAATCTTTCGCTTGTTACTATTTACAAATAAAAGACGCTTGTAGAACTGTTGTATAAAAGCAATATCACATTTGAAGTCGTGTGTTGTACTTGTACATCATCACAGCTGTGATTATCTTCTACCTATCTACGACCGATTCACAGCCGTGATGATATACAAGTACAACCTCACTCCCTCTCGAGTGATAGTCTATTGCTTAAACGAAGCAGTGAAAGAGGTAAGGATATTTTGTTGCTTAATTATACAACAGTTAGTTCCGACCAAGCACAGTCATCCCCTTGTTTTTTTTTCTTTTCTTTTATAAAAACTAATTTCCCAGGTAATTTTTTGTACATTTTCAGGTTTCAAAGGGTTAAATGGAAGCAGAGAAAGAGTAGATGTTTTCACATCTGGAGCTGTTATACCCACCCTGTCCCATAAAAACTGAGTTTACATCTAACTCATTTACTTTTTTGTTGTTTTTTAATTACACAAATTGCATGTTCTATTAACAAGATTAGGAGATTCTATTCAGAGATGTGTTTTCTGTGCTCCTGATTGTTAAAAAACTGCTACTAAAAGTCGCTTCAGTGTCAAGAGACCTGTAGAGCAGATGCTCCTGCTGTGTCCAACAGGAGACATAAAACAGTGCTACCATCTACTGGTCACAGCTGACACTCTCAGCTATGGCTCGTTCTGCTAGCAGAGTGAATACTGGATTTAACATTCATCAGGTGGACACAGCACAACTCCAAGAAAATGCTATGGTTTGTCTCTGTCTACTGGATAGGGGACTATTTGTTAACACATTAGCACAATGCGTTTATGAGCTGAGGTCTAATCAATGTTAACCTAGTTGATTTACTTCCCATCACGTTTTAATAACATAGTTTGGTAAAAATGTTCTGAAAAATAGTGCACACCAAGAAATGTTAACTAACGCTTTGAGAGAGGTTTATCTGCTCCCGAGCCTAAAATGAACCAAAACCACAGATCAGTAACTTCAGCAAATTATAAAGTGTCCATGTCTCTGTCCAGCAGCTCTCGGTCTCTCTTCAAAGCGATCAGCTCTCTGTCAAATTTGACCTGCTCCCTCTCCAGACTCTGCCACTCCCTCCCTTGTGAGCAGCAAAAAAGAGTTTTAGACAGAGTGGTAGATGATCTGGATGGCCGGAGCCTTGGCAACATCAAGCAGTTGGCCAATCAGAGCGCTAGTTGCTGTTCAGTATGGCTTGAATTGTGTTTTAGTTGACAACAACAAGAGCTAGAAAATGGAAATCCTAAAAAGAAACTTTGAGTGTTAGAGCAAGCGCTAATGGATTTGTTTTGAACTACAGGGTTTCACAAGGATCTGTTCTCTCTCATTCTTCTTACTTTCTATATTTTTATGCTCCAGTTCTAATTCTGTGTTGTAATATCTTTCCACTTTTATGTGGACTGTAAAATCTGACAAGTTTATTTTACTTAATATAATATTGGGAACCAATTGTCTTGAGTAAGGAAAGAAAATATAGCTATTAATTTTAATTTAGGTTTACTTTATTTCAATTGTTAAGTTTACACAAAATTTAGCAGCATTTGTGAAGTTGTTGCAACTTAAAAATGACAAGTGAAATTACCTTGTTCCTTCTATGTGTTAGCAACTTCAGTAAATGTTAGAAAAGTTAGTCTGACTTAACTTGATCATCACAAAGAGAATTTAGCCAGTGATGAAGGTAGGATATCTGTCAGTTCTGTTTTCTTAACATGTTTAAGATAATACAGAATACAGATATAAAGCTCAGTAAACTTGGTTTACTGAAGTTGCTATAACTTGTAAAGATTGATTTAATTAAATTTGTTGTTCAACAACTTTACAAATTAAGTAAATATAATAAATTGTAAGTCTACTTAACTATAGGATATGAAGTAAACATACATTAAGACTATTAATTACATTTACTTACATTTTCAAGGCAATTTTTTAAAGTAAAATCAACTTGTCAGATTTGATAGTGGACACTACTCTCAGACATGATAATCTAAGCAATAAACTAACCTAAATTACTGCCTGGACACTACAGGCTGGACATGGCCATGTGGTTAAGGTGTATACCAAGTACCTGTAGAAATAAAAATGAAAATAGAACCAGACAATTATGCTTTTACTGTTACCCCCAAGAGTCTTGAAAAACACGAGGTAATATTTCTAGAATTATACAGATCTGATCATTTGAAAGAGTTAAGAAATTAATCAATGCTTCTATTCATCTTGCTGCTGCTGAGGAGCTGAAGCCCGTCTGCAGATGCTTTAGAAATTCCAGCCTTTCAGGTACAACAGTGAAGAAAAAAGAACGGTCTGATATGTTCTCTCTCCCAAGTCAGAGCCCAAACTGTATCTGTTTGCTTTGAAAGGTTTGATATTTCCTGCCTTACTACTTACCATCAGGCTGGAAACTGTAGAGATCTGACCTGCTGAATGACAGATCAAAGAGCGGGTTTGTCTGGGTGCAGGAGACGTGGTCCACAGAGGATTCCATGATCTCTAGAGTCCAGAATACCCTTCACTTCTTACTTCAGGAACTCTTATAACACACAGTTCACGATGTCAGGAAACACAATTCAACCCGTATTGCAAAAGAATGAAAGAACTCCCATGCACCCAGATTGAAGCAAAGGAAGGAACTACATCAGATTTGTAGCTGAGGTGGCCAAAATTAAGCAGCAGAGCAGCCAGTCAGAGCAGCTGCTCAGGAGAATGAGGAAGTTGTTCCTCTAACCACATATGCAAGAAGGCCTTGCAAAACAGTGACAGAAATAAAGTTCAGTATTTTTCATTGCAGTTAGAATGACTGGGGAAGTTAGTATGGACAATTTATTATTAATTCAGCACCCTAGATTTTCAACAAGTCCTAAAATTTACACAACTAAACATATTATGGATTACCTCCAAAATCCCCCATATGATTGTTAAATTAATCTCTGATTGAGGTATAGGGAACAAAAACGACTTGGTTGTGAAAGATTTTCACTGCTCCGTGAACACAACCTCATTGACTGTTGCAAAGAGACATTATCAGTATGAAAATCAGACACTTAAAAGTGTTGTGTGACCTACCAACACTAGATGAGGTTCACTGACATTTAGATATTGTTTTATTAATAAGTAGCATTGTTTGATAATTCTTGCAGAGCTGCTGTGACTCCAAATTAAAAGACAAGCTGTGCAGATTTATACACAAGGAGCAGCACAACTTTATTATTTCAGAATTAAAGAGTTTAGTTCTATCTTCTCTGTCAAGTCTGACTGCATTAATCTCAGCAGAAAGCCACTTGCTGCTCTAATTTGCAGAATCTGCCATGTAAATACACTGCAAAATGTGATAAGTTAAATCTACTTTTAAAAAATCTAGGAAACTGATTGCCATGAAAATTGTAAGTAAGTACAACTATTATTCTTAATTGATATTTACTTTATGTCTAAGTGTTGAGTTAACATAGAATTTTGTTATATTTATTTAAATGAGAAGTTTATGAAATCAGTCTTTTTAATTGTTACCAACTTCAGTAGCCGTGATGTATCTGTGTTCTGCTGGTTTCAAACTTGTCAGTCATGTTTGTATTTTCTTAAACATGTTAACAAAACAGAACGCGCAGATCTCCCATCTTCATCACTGGCTAAATCCTCTTTGTGATGATCATGTTAAGTCAGGCTAACTTGGTTTGGTGAAGATGCTTACACTTAGAAAGAACAAGGTCACTTCACTTCACAAAATTAAGTAAATACAGCTAATTTCTGAATAAATGTAAAACTTTGATATAAAATAAACACAAATTAAGACAAGGCAATTGGTGTACATGATAACTTAAAGTAAGGTCAACTTCAGACATTTTACAGTGTAGCAGTGCATTAGGTGCAGGCACATTGGGCTGGGAGATGACACTGATTGGTTGAATTCATGTTATATCCAAAAGACACCTGTGATTAATTAACCCTTTGTAACCTTGACTTCTTTCAAAATTATGGGAAGTAGGCAATGAGCAAAAAACAAAACAAAACAAAAAAAAAAAAAAAAAAAAAAATGAGAGGGGGGGGGGGGGGGGTGGGGGGCACATTATATGAAAATTAATAACAAGAAAGTTAAAATAAAGAAATAAAAAGTACAAGATAATGACCCATAAAAAATTCTTAAAATGTATAATTTTGTCACATGATCTTAAATATGCAATTATATTATTAATATACTTTTTCCATTTTCACAAGCTATTTTAATAATCATTTTCTTAACCTACTAGCTCATGCAGTTGTGAAACATTTCTTACAAAGTTGCTTATTGTCTTTTTTCCCACGTTTTTGAAAGAAATCGCACCAATTTGCTCAGGGTTTAAATACAATGTAAAAGGTGTCTGAAAGAAAAAAAGTGATGTCACTCCAGGTTACAAAGGGTTAAGGGACGAAACACTACCCCTTTGCTCATTGCGCTGTACTTGATGCCCAGATTAAGCTCAGTTTAAGAAGCAAAAATAAAGTTAATCTTGCCCTAAATGCGCCTGTGCCATGCACTTTAGACCATGCAGACAAATCTTTATTCATGCAGTCTTACTGATCAAATGCCCTGTGCTGTGATACATTATGAGTTCATATGCAGATGGAAAAATGTCTTGTTTCAAAAAGAGGGGGAAAACAGAGAGAAGTCCTCTTTCCTCTTCTGAGCTTCCATTATTCCTGCTGTCTCAGCCCTAATTTCTGATTTAATGTCTTCTTTTTATTTTGTTTTCTTGTCATGCTCTCACGTTGTCTTTCGCAAAGTAGGAAATGAAACTCATTCTGTTGCATTCCTTCCTTCAATCCTTCAGTTATTGTTGTGGATAAGTGAAGTGTGTTTGGACTGAAACTTGGAAAACATGTACAAAGTGTAAGTGTAGAAATGGTGTAAAAGTTTCAGATGATCCAGTGGACCGTCCCCTACAAGACATAACAGATGAAACAAATAAGTCTTCACACTCCTTTATACACTTCCTTTGCAATATTTTACATCATGTCATAGACGTATGACAAGCAGCTAAGCTTCTCCAAATCAGTCTTTCAAATATTATCCTTTTTACAGCTGACACATGTCATATTTTTGACCTGTTCAAGGACTTTAGTCCCCTTGATGAAGACATGTAACTTGGTCATGATCAGTGTGCTCTTATTTTGAAATAAAAGCAAAATGAGTAAAATTGAAACATAACAATCAGCTTTTCTATGATTCCATTAGGGAGAGGTTTACCGCTGTTTCTGGCAGAAATCTCTTCATTCAGTCTCTTCAACCCAAACCAAAATCTTTTTTCCCAACCCTTCCCAAGAACCCCCTCCTCTGACAAAAAACACTTGTTCAGTAAACTTGTCAGCCCAACGCCTATGGGGGAGGTGTGCTGGTATCATTCCCAGCATGCACTGGGGCAATACACTTAACTGAGGTAAATCTCATTTTATGTATTCATACATTGTTACAGGTGTTATTTTTTCCACATTGTGTGTTTCCTCCATTTATACTATTTAAAATCACCAGTTCACTTAAGTTTAGTTCAATTAAGCTTTATGGGCATAAATGTTCAAGTAATTGCTGAAGCAAAATGACATATTATTTAATAATTAATAAATAATTACAAGGTATCAAATACACTTTGAATAGACATAAACAAAAACATGTAGAGCTACAGGTGATTAAAAAAATACTAATACAACAACAGCAATAATAATAATAACTTTATATAGCACCTTTAAAAAAGAGTTTACAAAGTGCTTTGACAAACAAGGACAGAAAAAGCAAGAAGGGCTTCTTGACAATAATGCCGAAGTGAGGCCAGACAAAGTTTGAAGTAGAATTAAACAAGAGAGAAACAATTACAAAACAAGAATAACAATAACAACCCATACCAATATACAATTCAAAGAATAAAAGCAGTATACACAGAAATAATAGTTCTATTGATAAAATTAAACACGATCACCTTTGGATTTAAGCCTCATCCGTGGAACGGCCAGAAGGACCCCATCTGAGGATCTGAGGCTGTGAACTGGCTCATATGGGATCAACATTTCTCTTTTGTAGCTCCGGGCCAGACCCAGGCAAGCTTTAAAAGTAGTCACTAAAATGTTAAAATGAATTCTAAAATGAACAGGGAGCAAATGGAGGGAGGGTGATGTTGGTGTGTGACTGCTGGGTCTTGTCATGAACATGCTCTAAGGCAAAATCACACATTGTTACCAGGGTGAACTAATCCTGTTTATGCTCATACAGCTAGTTTAATTCAGGCATTTTTGAGGACTGATTTGTTCCTGGATGATGGTATCTTGAAAAAAAAAGTGTACAGCTAAATTTTCATAACAAAGACTTATATATCTACTTCTAAAACAGTAAACAAATATAGTCTGAGGTAGGAAAAAGGTCTAGGGGAAAAAGAAAAAAATAGGGGAAAACTATATATATGATCATAATTACATATTTAAAAACATATTACAAAATTGTTATATTTTAAGCACTATTTTCTTAATATTTTTTAAACTTTCTTTTTCTTTACTTCATTTGTTAAACAAAAGAAAAATCAGGTAATTTTCTAACTTTTTATTTCATTTTTTTGTGCTAATTTTTGGGTAATTTCTTCATTTGTTGCTCATTGCCCTTTGTGTCATGAAGTTAATTCTGACTATTCTGACTGAGTATTACGGTTGGGGGATTTTTTTTTATTTTTTTTTTTTTAATTTCACGCGCTGCTCTTTCCGCGCGCTAGATGTCGCTCTGATACAATGTTCTCTCTCTCTGTGCTCCCTGCAGTATTTGGCTGTGGATCACTGACGGCCTAATGAAGCTGATGAGGAGTGTAGCTATAGTTGATGTTATGCAGCTTCTATGACGTAATTATGAATAAGTCATGCCTGGCAAAGTTGCTACATGTTCCTAAAATATGGACCTATATTTCACAGTAATTTGATTTTAATTTCCTTCTGTTTCTCATATAATTCTCAGCCGTTGTGTCATCGGGTTACAGTCAGTGAAAAGGAGCAGACACTGATACCTTTTCATGTCCGGGCCTCTTCTATCACTTCACAGAACAGACACATATGATATCAGGCTGAAACAGGAAATGGAGTTTAAGATCTACGCTTTACTCTACAAATGGGATGCCCTAAATTATTTTCAAAGTAAAGCTATTCCTTTACAGTTACCTGCCTCGCCTTGCTGCTGCGATCTCTGATCTCTACGGGGAGTTTCCAGACTCTCCACAGACGTGTTGAACTGATTGCCTGCGTTTCAAACAGCAGCATCCTCAATAAAGCCTGCGCGCTGCAGACTGTCACATTAAGAATTTTAAAGATAATGACAGTGCAATGATTTTGAGTTTGGTGCGTTTAATTCCGTGATTTGGAAGTGGTGAAGTCAAAGTTTCACCTGCGCTGGAAGAGCTTTACTCACCCTTATTATTATTATTATTATTATTATTATTAGGCTATCATTACTATTATTATTAGTAGTAGTAGTAGTAGTAGTAGTAGTAGTGGTATTTCCCTCAACAAAAAAAACATAAAAATGTATGCTTACATCATTCAATTCAAATTCACTTTTACAGCTGTAATATTAAGGCTGTTTTATAAAGACAATTTTATACAATTTGGATTTATTTATTTATTTTCACGACAATGGGTCTGTCCCAACAAATCTCCAATAGTAAAGTTAAGAGATGACACCATTCCACAACAAAACAAATCTCGTGTTTACACGATGGTAGCCTATTTATTTTAAAGGGATAATTGATAAATACTGTTTCTGGCTCCGTTTGGATCCATTAGCTCGTCTGTTGCTGCTCTGCTTGCAGTGACACAAAAGATGATCTCACATTTCATCTTAATCTGCAGTAGAAATGGCAAAACCCTGTCTGAATCTCCAGCCTTCCATCAGAGGAGCTGACCCACTAACAAATCTCCATCTCCACACTGCTCTTATCAGCCTCACCTTGCAGTGTGCGTGTGCGCGCGCATGTGAGTGTGTTTGGTTTGCAAGGTTTTTAATCCAGCAGCAGCAGCTTTACGTAGGAAAACACTGTTTCCTTTTTAACTGACTGACACTGTGGGTGTTTTGGCGGCTTATACATATAGGCCTATTGCACCTATTGCAAACTGTAATATATATATATATATATATATATATATATGTGTGTGTGTGTGTGTGTGTGTGTGTGTGTGTGTGTGTGTATCGAAAAAATAATCAGTCAGGAGTAAAATAAACGGTAAACACCAATGGGATTACAAAGATGATAAAGATAATAACAAATGGCATGAAGTAGCCACTTTAGGCTATACAAAGCACAGAAAAAATGAAAAATGCCATACCACAGTTCGTTGTGTATAATGCAGAAAACAACCAAAAACAAATTAAAATCCTGCCAAGACAAAGTAGTAGTAGTAGTAGTAGTAGTAATTATAATAATCATAGACACATTGAGTCCCACATATAATAATTATAGAAATATTATAGTGACACCGTAGGTCTTAAAAGAGTTTAATAATTTGCGGAGAAATATTTAACCAGCGAACGCCAAACAGGTATTGATTGTTTTTTTTAAAAAAATGAACATGAAAATCTCTTTACAAAGACAGCAAAAGGCGTTTGCCAGTCCTTGGTGTTGGAGGCGCATCACTCAGGCCTCCAGCTTCACATGAAAAAACAACAGAAATGAAACAAATAACAACAACAACAAAGGCCTTAATCTGAATTCCACGGATGAAGTTGTCCTCTCTGTCCCAGGCTGCGCAGACACTTTTCTATTAACACCTTGAAGCCGCGCCTGTGCAGCGCGGCAGTCTCTTCTGTTGCATTTATTATTCTATCGGCCACTTTGCGCGCACGTTGATGAAGTGTTTGGCGCGGTGACGGTGACAGAGCCTTTGAGCCGCTCTCCTCCCGCAGCCAGGTGATGAAGGTCCGGCTGATCAGGCGGAATACACGGTAATTAAAACCTATAAATTATCCGCCGCGCCTTCTCTCTCTCTCACGGAGAGATAAGAGCGGCTCTTCCGGAGCTCGGCCTGGAGAACAATACCGGCTGACAATGGTGGCTGCACCTCAGAGAAGAGCAGGGGAGGGCGGGCTGTGGATCAGACCTGGAGGCGCAACATGGATGTTAAATGGGCATATATGAAGATGCAGACAGGAGGTGCACTCTCTTTAGTTTGGATACAAACGGAGATGGTTTGTTCGCAGCTGTAGGCCTGTGTGTGTGTGTGTGTGTGTGTGTGTGTGTGTGTGTGTGTGTGTGTGTGTGTGTGTGTGTGTGTGCGATAAAGCAAAATGCCCCGCACATCAGGTATGCACCGTGGGCTCCATAAAAGCTCCTCTCTCTAAGATGTTTGGAAACGGGATGTTTAAATTGATGGGAAATCTTTTTTACAAGAAAATTCGGGAATCAAAGCGAAATCTTGTTTCGCACGCGAGCGTTTCCCACAGTGTCTCTTCAGTTAAAGGCCTGGAGGTGAGCATCTGAAATTCATCAAAAAAAACACCAGCAGACAGCCACGGGGATGATGTTTTGTGTGTGTGTGTGTGTGTGTGTGTGTGTGTGTGTGGGGTGGGGGGGGGGGGGGGGGGGGGGTAAGACGTATCAGATACACCGTAGCGGCTGAAGGCACGAAGGAGTGATAATCTCTTGTTTGGTTTCTGTGTGAAGTCTGCGCGCTGCTCCACAGCTCCCCTTTTGGCTCAGAGACGCCTGACATTATTGGACGTCGTCACCCCTTGTCCAAAAGTGTCCCAGTCGGTGATTGGCCCGCTGCGCTTTGGATGTTATTCATGTATCTCCGGTTGGTGTGTGAGAGTGTGTGTGTGTGAGTGTGTGTATATCCGCATGGTGATGTGATGTGAGGACTTTGAAGATCCGACTGTCATAGAGCGGTGAAAAGCTCTGGTTGTGTGAGAGCAGTGCGCAATTGCAACCGTAGCCGGTCTTATAGTAAGCCACCGACCATGACGCGCAGGAGCGCCTTTACGCAAGCAGGATGTCCACAGTTTGCGAATAATCACAGCAGCCAGCAATATTTCGGAAAGAAAATAACTATGTTTTAGTGCCTCCTGTTTTCATATATTGGATACAAAGCCAGGCCCACTCAGTGGATTGAGAGAACCGAAGCTACGTTCTTCAGAGCAGCCGCGATGGAGGAGCAGCGGGATCTGAACAGCACGGATAGCAGCGAGGGAGAGAGCGTGTCTCCGTCTCCCAGCCTGCCCTCTCCGCCCATACTGCCTCTGCAGGTCGGCCAGCAGGCCCACAGAACCACCAACTTTTTCATTGACAACATTTTGCGGCCGGACTTCGGCTGTAAGAAAGGAGCACGGTCTGGGCCCGCGGGAGAGGGCGCACACCTCCGGCCGGGGAGCGCGTCCACCCGGTGGTCATCAGGCCGAGCCTTCCCGGGACACCGTGCCAGGACTCCAACTGCAGCAGTGACAGCTCTTCGTCTTCCGCCTCCTCCGCCTCTTTGGGTGAGTCCCAAAAAGAGGTAACGGCGGCGGCGGAGGAGGCGCACCTGCCTCCACCGGGAGCGGCGGCGTGAAAGCCGAGGACAGGACTGGCGGCGGGGCCGCGGAGAATACGTCCTCCTCGCTGGTGGTGCTCAATGGTACCGGGGCGCCCACACCGGAGAGCCAGCCGCTTCTGTGGCCTGCCTGGGTCTACTGCACCCGGTACTCGGACAGGCCCTCATCTGGTAAGACCAGAGTTTCACGAAAAAAAAAACAGCTCCACAGCTTTAATTACACCACGGAAATTGTTATCTATTTTTATTCTGATGCAAAGCAGCAGGAAACATTTATATATGGAGCCGTTTCCCCCTCAACAAATCAGGATAGTTCTAAGAAAGTAAAGCAGCAAATAATGTTTCAGAATTTTGGAGACCACAAACTATTATTATTACTATTATTTAACATTATCATTCATCTTTAAAACCAACATTTAAATATTTACTTCATCTTAATATCAAATAAGTCTGCCGAAATAGGCTGTTTTTTAAAGAACACGTGTGTAGTAAAATGTGTTTATGTTGTCAGAGTTAATCTTAAATTATATTTCTATGATTAATATAGCCTAGTATAATGTTTTTTTCTTAATCATTTTATTATTTAAATCCCGAACTTGACGTGTCGTTTAGCACACTGCAGATTTATATATATATATATATATATATATATATATATATATATATATATTATACGTATAACACACCTCATCACCTCTGAGAATTAATGCAAACTAAAATTTATATAATTTATAATTTACATTTTGATTTGACCTTAAGAACGCGTTGATAAACATTTGTAACATTAACAACAATCTTTCAGCAGCCTGTGCGATGCGTCAAATTTAACAGAATGAAAACAATGTCGTTTTTTCCCGCCCTCTCTGTACATGTATTTTTTTTCTAACGCGTCTCTTAAACTGAATCCGTGTATTTGAAATATAGACTGACTGAATATATATATATATATATATATATATATATATATATATATATATATATATATATATATATATATATATATATTATATTTTTTTAAAGAACTATTATATATGTGTCGAAAATTTCAAATAGAAAATAAAAACACGGCTGAGCTTCGGAGCATTATCCAGCAGGTTGAGTCAAACACGTGTTCTTCAGTTGTCTGATTTATGAATAATTTCACTCTCTTTGTGTTTTGTTACATCTCAACGCGCACAGTCCCAGCGCTGTGGATTCTGAGTGTAGAGATGACAGAGGAACAAGCCCGCAGCTTTGGGCCGTGTGTGACACGTGTTTTAGTTCAGGGACTTGTTTAGATCGACAGCAGACATTTCCATTGATATAAAGTCATTTCCTGTCTGAGTGAAAATGTGTGATTGTGTATGAGTGTGTGAGAGTGTGTGTGGAAGTGTGTGAGAGTGTGAGAGTGTGTGGGACCTGTTGTCCGCTCCGTGCCGGCTCATGCAGGTGAATATATGAGGTGCTTAACAGTAAAACATTGCGGAATAAAACACAATGGAATTAAATGTAGCTAAATAACGTCTCGGGGCCTCTCTGCATCCTGCAGGAGACATTTTGAATTCATTAGGCGCCTCTTTGATTTGGCTCTGACTTCAGCACAAATCAGGGTTAGTTTCAGCAAAAACACAAAATAGAGTTCTAATGTGTAAAATACACCGCGACCCTTACGAGGACAAGCGGTTACAGAAAATGACTGACTGACTGTGTAAAACACACCGAGGCTTTTTCTCTCAGAAACGCTTCATTTGAATAACCTGACTGACTTTCTCTTACTAGATGAGCTCGTGTGTGTTATTATTAAGACACTCGCCTATAATGAATCACGTGTTTCAGTGTCGAATTTTGTTCATTTGCACGAGAAAAAGAAGCCCATTTAATATATATCAAATACACATAGTAGAAACACACACTGAGTTGAATTTTAAACGAGTAGTGCACATACTCCAAATTCCAGACATGATCTTATATTAGTAGAAACTGTTGTTTGAATGGTGTTATAGGGCCGCGGCGCTATTGCGCATTATTTGCCTTTATTAGAAGTCCGCGTGATGTAGAGTATTTATTTAATTTTTTCACTCTGGATGATTTTTAACTTTTAGTTTTCAACATTTGCATTATGTCTAATTGTTTTCCAAATCTATAAAAATATACATTTGTAAGAAAATGCAATGAAGTGTTTGCGCTTTTCATTCTGGCAGTTTTCCCACTATGCGGCTGCCTCTCCGTTCAAAATTATACACACACACCGTATTTAGATTTACGTGTCTACACCTCTCAAAAATAATGCACAAATTGTGTTGCGGCTATTAATAATTGCTGAACACGTGTGTGCTGTATTCATCCATGCAGTGACAACAAGACAGTAATAAGGAGTGTGTTAACGGGCTGCTGCTCAGCTGGAGCTCACAGCCTGCAGCATCACTCACTGCTCTGTTGCTCTGACGCACATCAACACTTAGTGCACTGTGTTGTTGTTATTATTATTATTATTATTTATTATTATTATTATTATTACTATGTCCACTACCACAGTTAGTAATATATATATATATACACACATATATACACACACATACATATATATATATATATATATAGATAGATAGATAGATAGATAGATAGATGTCCGACAATTCAGTATAATTAAATTGACCTGAGAGTTGTGTGTGTGTGTGTGTGTGTGTGTGTGTGTGTGTGTGTGTGTGTGTGTGTGTGTGTGCAGGCTACACTGCAGGCAGGCTGATATGAATGATTGTTGATGTCCAGGGCCCGTTTGCTCGTATCTGTGTCCCTCAGTAACAGTAGTTTTTCAGTATGCGCTGAATATTTATATTTCCGCTGTCCCGTCCTTTCGCTCTTACTGCAGGCCCAAGGACACGGAAACTTAAAAAGTCGAAAAGTGGCAAAGAGGACAAGCGGCCGCGCACGGCCTTCACGGCCGAGCAGCTGCAGAGACTCAAGACGGAGTTCCAGGTGAACCGGTACATCACGGAGCAGCGGCGGCAGTCTCTGGCCCAGGAGCTCAACCTCAATGAGTCCCAGATCAAGATCTGGTTCCAGAATAAGCGGGCCAAGATCAAAAAGGCCAGCGGCTTTAAGAACGGCCTGGCGCTGCAACTCATGGCGCAGGGACTCTACAACCATTCCACCACCACCATCCAGGAGGACAAGGAGGACAGCGACTGAGGAGCCCCGGCCCCGGCCCCCGGCCGCCGACCCTAAGTCCTGGGCCCTGGGACCTGGACAAGACAGTGCGCTCTCCTCCACACACTCTGTACATTGTAAATACATATGATCTAATTTAATGATGAGGATGGGGAGGGAGAGCTGAGCGGATCTTCATCAGCGGCTCTCCTCCTCTTCTCCTCCGTGTCCTCCTCTTCAGAGGTGACTGTCCAGCAGAACAGACTGCACCCTTGGACTGACCTGCCACCGCCAAACCAAAGATTTTATTGGAAACAGAGCCTGGACACTTTCAAAGACAATAAAGAGAAAAAAAGCAACATCCCTCATTTATTTCTGTGTCCCTTGAGCTGAGAGTCCAACGGACCCCCCAATCCCCCCTCCTCTTCCTCCTCCACCTCCCGCCACAGCCCACCCCGGCTGTTTATGGGCTGTTTCCCCTTCTCTCAGCTCGTGTTGCTCACTGCGCTGCTGCTGCACACACCGGCCCTTACACACCCAAATACACCCAAACCCCGCGAGAACTGCACGGCCTCCATCACACTTTAATTTGTTTGTTTCTCTCAAACATCAGACTCCTAAGAACTGTAATAATCCTGCAGCACATTTTACAGAGATGTCACACACATTTCTATTGACACGCAGATAGCAACAATGAGACAGCGGATATTTTCAAATCACTGCTGAGCGCGAGACACACACAGGAAGTCCCCCAGGATTATTACATGAATATTACAATGTCAGGGCACTTAGCATTGTGAACTTTTATTATTATTATTATTATTATTATTATTATTATTATTTATTATTATTATTATTATTATTATTATATCCACTACAATTGTACAGTAATAATTATGCCTTTGCGTATGTATTTGGGAAGAGAGAGGCTTTAAAAAATGGGAGTTTACATTCTACAATTTACAGTCAGATTGGTTGATGCTGATTCCGGTTCGATGCCAAATATTTTCATTTGACAATTTCTGTCCGATCAGTATATTAAACAAATAAAGGATTCTGTATCCTTACCAGAACCTTTGAAACAAAATATAGACCGTTCAGAAATTAAAATTCGTGAATAACAGGACAAATGAAATGTGACAAATCCAAATAATTAGAAAAAAATGCAGATTGTTTTGTTTAGAGGGCTTTGATCATGAATTTAAATATCCTATAATAATGCTGAAAGACACAAATCAAAAGAAGATACACTGTAAAACAAATGGTTTCTTCTTACAGTGTATATCGGCGTTTAAATTCTTTAAACTAATAAGACATTGTTCACTTTTCTGTAGATTCCTGTATATGTGTCAGAAAGTCTCGTGACTTTATGTTTAGTCTTTATCTGACACTCATGCAGCTCCATCATTGTCTTGTAATGATGTTCGAGTCCACGGTGAGTTTGGACTGAATCTTTTGTTTCCACATTTTCTCCGGATGTCTATGATCCCTCTGATGGTGGCCTCAGGATTAACACAGTTCTTACAGAGGGTTGTATCCTCTACAGAAGGCTCACACTGCACTGTGCAACAAATCACACATTTGGACCGCGCGCGTGTGTATGCATCGTGTCCTGTGGTGCTGGCTGTTTTTGGGCAGGTGAGGCTGCAGCGGCCTGCAGGAGCAGCACAGCAGCAGATCTGTGATATATGTTAGCGGGGGAATATATTCTGTACATTTAAACCATGTTTCCAAATAAACACTTTTATATTGGAAAAAAAAAAAAAAAAACATTAGGAAACACACTGACCCATTTTTTTTTTGGTGGGTGACAACGAATATTCAATTAATAAATACGGCGTGTGTGTGTGCGTGTGTGTGTGTGTGTGTGTGGGGGGGGGGGGGGGGGGGGGGGGGGGGGGGGGGGGTCGCAGCTCATTGGTTCAAGTGAGTGGGACAACTGAATCCATATTCATAGGTCTTTAGAAGGGAGGTGAATTTACACTGCGAGACGCGCCGCTATCAGCGCTGTTCAAAGCGTTGCAGAGCATGAAATTGCCTCTCCGTCTCTGTGTTCACTCATTTCATCAGCCAGCCCTCTGCAGGCCGCAAACACAAATATAGAAGATGTGAAGGTGCAGGACAGGGAGGCTTCCTTTGTGTGTGTTTTTGAGACACATGTCCACGGCCTGCACCTGTCCACTGACTGCGGCGTAAAATAACAAAGCAGTGATGGACAGAAATGAATCAAGCCGGCTAAGAGTTGCTCTGTATTTTGAAAATTCTTTTATTTTTAAAAGGTAACACCGCAAATGAATATAAACACAAAATATTCGATCCTATTTTCTCCTTTTTTTTTTGAAAAATGTGTTTTCACATATCCGACTTTTCCTCCTCAATTTACAACTGTCTTGCCTCCTCGAATGATACTAAATAAAACTCAGTTATCTGTCGGATATCGTTATATACACTTACTTTCTAAAAATCACATGTTTAAATGCATCACAAATGATTGAAACCGTTTAAATACAGATTCAGATAATCATCACATTCATTCGTTTCTTTTGTTACTTGGTGCAAGACACAAAAGCCTCATTCTGCATTTAAACAGTGGATATTTGGAGGATCTGATGTTCACAAAGATGTACCAAAAAGAAGCACAAATATTTAACATATAACATGTTTATTTGAAACGGTAGTTCACCGGTAGATCTCTGTCAATGCCACTCTCCTTATGCAGAAATAATAATACGCGCGTGTGTGTAGGAAAAAAAAAAAACTTAAAAATGAAAGAAAAGCAGCAGCCTGCAGCCAAAATAATCCCTCCCTGTTTTTTTTAAAATTATTATTATTTTTCATTTCTCAGCTGTTTTGATCTGAATGAATTTATTGCTCTCGTCCTGTTACTCGGCTAAATTACAGGAGGAGGCTTCAGAACATGTCTTTACTTTAGAGCAGATCATTATTTACTGAGAGAGAGATGAACACGTGATTTTAAGGTGCCAATAAGGAAAAGATATTTGGAATAGTGAAAAGCCCTCCAGTTACGTGGACAAGTAAATGAATCATCACTCTTAACTTCCTCACACTGTTTGCCTTAACACAGACCGAAGCTAGCAGTGTTTGCCATGCAGCACACTGACATGTTTGTGTTTCTGATGATGTGATTTTTGTATAAGGAAACTTTATTTATTCTGCACTAACTGAAAATTGCTTTTATAATTTGCCAAGATAGATAGATAGATAGACTGTAAAATCTGACAAGTTGATCTTACTTTTCACAAAAATCTAGGAAACCATTTGCCTTGAAAAAAAAGAAAGAAAATCTAACATTTTTTTAGTTATGTTTATAAAACTTCTGTATGTAAGATTAACTTAAAATGTTGTTGTTATACTTCATTTTGTGAAGTCATCTTCAAAATGACAAGTGAAATTAACTTGTTTTTTTTCCTAAGTGACTGCAACTTAATGCCAGTCTGACTGAACTGAGGAGTTGTGTTTACTTGCAAGTATTTAAGAAAACTGATTGCATTTGATAAAGTAGCAAACTGTCAATCACACTTTTACATTCTAAAACAGAACTTGCTAAATTTACAGATATCCTAACTCCACGTGCAAAATCCTCTTAGTCATTGCACAAAATACATAAAACAGTTAAGGCCGACTAACTTGATTTACCAATAAACTTTAGTTGCTATCATTTAATGAACAAGTTAATTTCACTCATCATTTTTTAGTTGCAACAACTTCGTTAAAAAAAAGTAAATACAATTAAATTTAACTTAACAGTTAGATATTAAATAAACAGAGATTAAAACTAGTAGTTATATTTTACTTACCTTTATTAAGGCAATCAGTGTCCTATTTTTTAAAGTAAGATCAGCTTGTAGTGACGGAGTAGATAGATAGATAGATAGATAGATAGATAGATAGATAGAGAGAGAGAGAGAGAGAGAGAGAGAGAGATAGAACAGTGTGGTGTCCTGTATGAAGCAGCTTAGAGTGTCTCAGATGGTAAACTGAGAGCCGTGTTGCTGACAGCAGTCCACTGTGTAATTATTTTGGCCCAAATTACTTATCGAGTGAACATCTTCCTGATGAAACCCGGCTATTTCCTCCAGCCTGCAGGTCATCTGTCATCCGGAGCTTCATACTTCCCTTATAGGAAGAGTTTGTCTCTTCTGTAATCACTCTGGAGCCAGTCCAAACAAAGTATAGCCCCCTCTCTTTCTTTTTCTTTAAAAAAGAAAGAAAGAAAACAGAGGGTAAGAGTAGGCTGAGATCAATTTGTCAAATTCAAAGGTAAATGTTGTGACAGGCTGACTGGATCTTTGCCTCTACCTGTTTTCTTGCACTCTGCTGCGGCTGGCCTCAGATCTACAGGGGAGAGAAGAAGAGTTTGCTTTGCGGGCCTCTGTAATTATCCAATAGAAACAGAGAGAGGATAATATAATTTATTCACATGCTCCAGTCCTGCTTCTTCATTCCATGCATGCATAATTGCATATAAAAGCATGTGTGTGCATGTATGTGAAAGCACAGAGTGGGATGCAAATTTCGAAACAATTAGACAAAGTAACATTTCCCTACCAATTACACAGGACTGTGTGTGTGTGTGTGTGTGTGTGTGTGTGTGTGTGTGTGTGTGTGTGTGTGTGTGTGTGTGTGTGTGTGCAGCAGTGGACTGTGTTTATACATGTGAAGCAGAGGGACTGCAGACAGTGGCCACGCAGCCGGCCCTGCGGCTACAAAGCAGCTTTAATTTACATGCAAATGAAGGTAATAAACAGAGTGAGTGCTGCTGTCCTCCCTGCTGATCAACAACTGTGTGCATGTACAATATCAAAACACACACTGATCTATTCACCACAAATCAGACAAAAAACTCTGAGGTGAGGTGTCTCTGCCTGCGTGGGTCAGAGATTACAGAGGTTTACAGAACGGTAGGACTGCGTTGTTTTCGTTGTACCAGTGACTTTTCTGGTTAAAACAAGAGATGATTAACCCCTCAAAACCTGGATTGATATCAGTTTTCTTGTGCTGTGTTCAGATGACTTTTATAAGCTATGTCACTCTTCGAAACCTTAACAAATTGGTTTGATTTCTCTCAGAAAAATTGAAAAAAAAAGGCAATGATCAATGTGGCAAGAAATGTACCACAAGAAATTAGTAAAAGGTGACAAGAAAATTACCTAAAAATTAGGGTTGCTCGAAAATTATCCAAAAAGGAGGGGGGGGGGGGGGGGGTCAGAAAACGTTTATAACCATAGCTAAAATTGTCTTTACCAAAATATATTAAATAAATGTATCATTATAGGTCATTTTCTTGATTGTTTTTGTTATTTAAGTTATTTAAGGGTTAAAGTACAGCTCTCCTCATGTTTTCTCACCAAATCATAAAAAAACAAGCCAAACAGGATTCAAACAGAATAAATATCAAATCTGGTTTTAGAATTCAATTCAACATTTACATTATTCTAATTATTCTGCTCACCACACTGCTGTTTTATTTATTTTTTTTAGTCAAAGGCTAAAACCTTACACTTTGATGTCAAGTTGGAATTTGTCCTACACTCGCATATATCCATTACATGTTCAAATTTGTGAAGTCAAAAGGTTTAAGTTTTAAAAGTCAAAAAGTCAAAGTCAACTTTATTATCAGTTCTGCCATATGTACAGGAAATAGGCGGGATTAAAATGGTCTTTCCCCTAGACCCCCAGTGTAAACATGCAAGTACACAAAGTACACAAACAATCAAAAGAATATAAAGTATAAAAAGTAAATAAGTACCACATAAAAAGTAATAAATTACAGTTAAAACTTTGAGTATAGATCAGTAACTTCAAATGGGATGAATAGTGCAAATAAATTAATTAATTATATATTCAAATGTTTTATAAAATATAAAATAATTATAAAAACATGTTTTTGTCAACATCTTCAAGTACTAGTAGAAGGTTCTTGGTAAAAATCGAATAATAATAATAATACAATTTATTTGTATAGCACTGATCAAAACCAACATTACAAAGTGCTTTATACGTAAATTCACAGCAATAAAACATACACACGCACACACACATACACACACACACACACACACACACACACACGTGCACACACACACAGGAATGTACCTACAAAAACAAATAAATATGTTTAAAAAAAAAAAAAAACTACAAACCATGGCATTATGAAAATGACATCATGTTTTCCTGCAGTTAAGCAGAGATCAGCAGCAGGGTCATGCTGCCTCTTTCAGTTATGACTCACTTGGGGATTTACATCAAAGCTGCATATGGTCAATATTTTGTTCTAAAATGCAACATCTTTTTATTGGAAATATTGCCAACAGATATCAGTGTAACAGAGCCACAGAAGATTCTGTACCCTGAAGAGGTGCGTGTTTACATGCTTGATCAAAGGAACACACTCATCTGTGTAGCACTGATCACTGCAGCATACAGTGGATCATATCATAAACACCACTGTCTGATTTCTGCTCATCCACTTTGTATATGGCTCTGACCTTAGTTCAGTCCGGTGTTAACATCCTGCACCCATCGACTCATCTGTCCTCTGTGATCCTCAACACACACACGTGTAAAGGCAATGAGGTGATCGGATGCACACACAAGGAAAGACTATATACTCATAGAGGCTTGTGTGCATGTGTTGCACACACACACACACACACACACACACACAGTAGCTGGCAGTGGTGGGTGGTGCAGGAGCAGGCAGACCAAAACTCCACATGTCTCCCTCTGTCTACCAGCCTGTCAACAAGTGAGCTGTGAGGGCCAGCAGAGCAGTTGTGGCACAAATGGCGGCCGTTGTATTATCATGGGTGAGTAACAAAAGTGGCATTGAGATGTACAGGCCTCCCACACTGCTGCTAAACACTGTGTGTGTGTGTGTGTGTGTGTGTGTGTCTATGTGTGTGTCACTAAGCTGTGTAAATCATACATGGATTATCTGGTAGATGGTTTTATTTGTATGTGTGCATGTGTGTGTGTGTCCATCTGTCTGCCTGTCTGCTAGACAGCATGCATTCAAAGTGGATTACACTGATCTATCATTTTTTACCTCAATATCACATGTTTTGATGAGTCACCTGATAAGTCTGCTTCAATAAAACAGGCAGAAAAAGTGATGTGACACATTGCGTCCTCTACATTCCTGTTTTACGTGTAGTGTTTCCCGTAGTTTACTTGACTGCTGAGTGCTGGGTCAGTCTGCATTTTAAGAGCTGGTAAGAGTAAAATCATTTTATTAATCTGGGTTTTTATTTGTGAGTTTTAATGCCACAATGATGGTGTAAAAGCTTTCTCAGAGGCTTTGATTCAGGAGGAAACGTAAAAAATGCACAAATTTACAGACACAATAGCTGCTTCAGGCTGCAGATATCATTAACTGTATGAGTCTCAAAAAATACAGAGTGGTTGGACCCCGGCGCAGAGACACACTGGCGTTTTGGGGTAGTAATGCTCCCGCTGGCCCACCTCCGCTCAGCCCTCGTTTCCTCCCAGACAAACCATGCAAACAGGATTAGCTCATCCTCACATGAGAGCGTTTCAAGAAGCCTGGCGTTACATGGTTTGATTCCACCGCTCTTCAACAGGATCGCCATTCAAAGGTTTGAGTTGGGCGTCCCCCGCTGAGGCGACGCCATTTTGATTCAAGCCAGCAGGTAGGTGAGCAGCACCCAAAACCCACAGTCTGCCTGAAATGCCTCTGATCTCAGCTGTGGAATCGAGTCACATGTGCGAGCTGTTTCAGAGTCGGAGCTGCCGCAAATGATTGAACAAAGCTGGATTTATCATGTTTGTGAATGTGGATGAATGTCACCAGTGGGGTCATTAGGCCTGGGTATCCGAGACTTCAGCCCTGAATGTTTTATAAATAGTCCCAAATAAGAGTGGGCCTAAGGGACTGTTATTTATTTATCAGGGGAGGGGGTTGACTGTTATTTTGTTTTTTGTCCCTCCCAAAACTACAAATATTTTTCCTTGAGTCTCCCTGAGTGACTCAGGAAAAGTGCACGAAGTGCTGGTCCCACATGATGTGTTCAATGACCATCAGAATTGTGAAAATCCAATGATAATTCCTGTTTTCACAGTTTCTGGCTGTGATAAATGGCGATATATTATGACAATTTTCATTTTGGCAGGCCCGTGTGTTTGGAAGACATGTTTTCTTTTTAAAATCACCCCAAATTTTAAAAGAAAAAAAAAGATCAAAAAGTTTTAAAGAAAAAATAGAATAACCATTTTTTTAAAAAAGAAATCATCAAAACCTTTAAAATGAAAAAAAAACATTGTCTAATTTTAAAAAAAAAAAAAAAAAAATCAAAAACAAAACAAACAAACAAACAAAAACAACACCTTCCAAACCCGTGGGGTCCCTAATAATGATAAAAAAAACTTTGGATCTCTACTTAAAAACAAAAAGGTAAATAAAGTGACCGAGTGAATTCAAAAAAAGCATCAAAATAGTGCTTATACATCAAAAAGGAAGATCCCCCAACAGAGGTCCAGGCTGAGCCCCTGAATGTCATAGTACAGTGTCCCTGAAGTGACGACTTTTCCTTTAAGTTCTGAAAAAAAAACCCAACAAAAAACATTACAGTGTTTTGAAAATATTTTTTTTTAGGTGCATGATTTATAAATAATTCTTGGTAAAACAGAGACATGTTTGTCTGTCTCTGGTGTCACTGATGTTTTTACAATCTTTAATTACTTGAGGCTCCAAATTAAGCACATCCCATCATCCAAAATACACTCCCATACCATTCCACAAGACACGAAGAATACCAAAACACACTAGCGTTTTATCTGTTTTCCAAGCAGCACTGTAAAACTGTCTCTTTGGCTCCTCTGGGCGTCCACTATGAAAGGTTAAAGAAGTAATAAAAGTGACAGCGTTGGCATTTCCTCAAATCGTCTGTTTGCTCTTGCCTTTACCAAAGATTGTCAAACAAAGCTCACTGTGTGTGTGTGTGTGTGTGTGTGTGCCTGAAGGAAAACGCTTTCTGCACTAGTATAAGTGTTCAAATGTACAGCAGGAATTCATTTGCTACTATGTCTAAATATGATGACAAAGATGAAAAAAACCAAAACAATGTAGGGTAATAAAAAACATATCAGAGAATCTGCCTCTTATCATATCACACTTATCATACTGTATAACTACCTGTCACAAGCCTCACAATCAACATAAAACTCATCATATCATTGTATAACCAGACAATACAAAATGTTGAATATTGAATATTTAAAAAAAAGAGGTTGATATGTTAAGCTTTGAAAAGCTGATCAACCGAATTAAAAATGCCACACAGTTTTATTGTTTTTAATAGGGGTATCAAATCATGGCTAAAAGAGAAACAACACTGTTCTCAAACTTAATACCACAGACGACACACCTGTATTTTATAAACTGTGTGGCTGTATGTTTGTGTATGGATTTGGGGATGTATTTTATTTATGAAAGTATCTTTGGGGATTATGAAAGTGTCTTTGAGGATGTATTCTGTGTCTAGATTAATAGATTCTTTTTTTGTGTGTATATATTTGTAAATGCATTTTCTTTTCTTTTTAAAATTCTATTTCTTCTTCTTTTTTTATTTTTAAAAAAGCCTCCGGTCAGCTGTTGCACATTAGTGTTTCACTATAAAAACTAAACACAGGCAATCTGGTTCTTGAGCATAAATGTGATGTTAATATCAAATAAACTATAACTAACTAACTAACTAACTAACTAACTAACTGCATATCAGAGCTGTGAGACCTTTAATAAGACAACCGCCGAGGTGTTTTCATTCCTCCCTTTCAGGCCTCACATGTTAAAAACTTCTGCTATTGTGAGGCACTTTAGATAAAATAAGACACTAAATATATTTAATGTTTATTGTAATGTGCTAGGTAGAGTAGGTAGAAAAAAAACAGATTCATAAAATGTTTCCTGAAAACATTGTCCAATTGTAGGGGAAATAAACATGTACATTTATAAATGATAGTTAAAGCAATGCAGGAAAAATCAGTATAAAAGTTATACTGATTTTAAATGAAACAATAACTTCTATTAGCAAGCTTGAATTGGAGTTCAACTTATTCTGCCTTTATGTATATGAGCCTTAATGGTTGTATTTGTCTCACAAAGATCATTTTTTGTGTGTGTGAAAGGCCCTGCTTTTCTGTATCATATGCTCCATAAATATGTATGAGTGACTGGGGGGAGGTTTTCCATCGCCACAGAAGCGCAGACATTTATAGAGGTGTCAGAGATAGATAATCGAGGCGAGGGCTTCTCCGTATGAAATGAAAATAGTGTTGCAGGAGCCTGTGTGCTCCTCCTTTGGGCAATAATAGACTCGCACTGTGTTGTGATATTGAATCTTATCATATTGTTGCCTGATAAAAGGTTACACAGTGTTTACACTGGAGAAGAGATGGACAGTAGCACCACTACTGCAGTTATTAATGAGCAACACACGGCAGGACCCAGGATCGCTATCTGCAGTATGTCACTGACAAGGTTTAACACAAGAATACATACACACACACACACACACACGGTGCTCACATGAATAGTATTCACTGAAGCCATGAAAAAGGACATATTAATACACAGTAAGAACTATAATATATATCACAATATCACAATACAGCAATCAGCTAATATTAGAGGTCTACGGTGTGTGTGTGTGTGTGTGTGTGTGTGTGTGTGTGTGTGTGTGTGTGTGTGCGTGTGAGTTTCAGTGTGTCTTCCTGTAGAACACTGTATGTAAGGATCATGAATATGCTAAACTTGTAACACTCAAACACACGTGAGAAGTAATAAAAGAATAAGATTTGTCCCTTCTATTCTCAAATCCTTTAATAATTCTGTTTTTGAATTTAATTGAATTTTTTGAGGTACCGATTTTTTTGTAACACACATACACATTCGTCTTACATTCCATCTGTATCATGTGTTTATAACGGGGTTATAAGTAAATCTGTCAAATGATTCATTTTCAAATCCACGATTAATTGCTGCATTTCAACAGTAAGGCACAATAAATCACATTTTTCATCATGTTTACAATTCCATTATTTTACATTTTGAAACAGCTTTGAAGTCCATATTGACAAGGTAAAGCATTTCTTACCACATTGCCTTAATTGTAAATCTAATGACAGCATTTGCCCTTCTTAGGAATTCCAGTTTAGTGTCTTTCTCTGATTCATGCAGGTCCTGTATGCATTAAACCATTGTTCCCTGTGATGTATAGATCACTTCAAAAATGTTAAAGGACTCCAATATGCAGATATTTTCAAATACAATAGGCAAAATAACACATTTTAAGTGCATGGGACTGGCATGAAGTGTATATAAAGTGTGTGTCTCATGGGTACCCATTGAACCCACTTTGATTTAGATATCTTGAGGTCAGAGATCAAGTGAGATGGCCATGGCTGTTCTCCTTGCTGAAATTTTGCAGAAATTTGCAGCATCATTTAGCCCCCTCCCTGAAAAACTAGCTGGCACCGCTGGATTACTCAGGTCCTCTACTTTTGAATGATACTATTATAGTGAGCTGAACTTTGAAAAACCAGCCAACTTCTTAAAGACAGGAACATCAGCCAAGATCGCCCGCGGTCAACACAATTTAAAAATAAAAAATCCATTATGTGCGAACTTTAATCGCATTATGTACAAGTATAAGAAAATGTAAAGAACGTGGAGGAGTTTCATATTTCAATGACTTATTGTATTTGACTTGCTCAAAGAATCTAAGCCTTCAACCTGACAGCAACAATAAAACTTCCAGGCTGAATTAAAGCACACAGCTGCAAATAAAATGATTTTAACGCTTCACTAATTCATATGTTTATATTTAGAAATGGGTTGAATGAGAGTAAAAAAGTAAAGGGGGTCTCTGATGAAGACTAAACCTACAGAAGATGATCACCAACTCTGCAGTTCCACTCAGTTCCACAGGGCTCTTTTGCCTCTGTTTGCTTGCTGTTTTGGAGTCAACTTTATTTTATGCGTTCACTCTCTCTGCTTTCACCAGTGTTTGTTTCCAGCTACAGCAGCCAGCTGTTTCCAGTGAGAAAGCTCCGATAAACTCATTGCACACTACCTGTTTAGTAGCACACAGCAGACAGTCAGAGAAGAGCCAGGCATCACAATGAAGGATTTAGCAGCTAAAAAGACAGACAGAAAAAAAAGCTGAATGGAGAGCGAGTGTTTGACTTAAATCCAGTTAGTGGACAGGGACACTGCTCCAGATGCCAACATGATAAATATGTTTCCCACAATAACAATAAAATAAAAGGTGATTATTGTCAGTATTGTTTTCAGAACTTGTTCCCAAATGTATCAAATTTATTTCTTTACTTTTACAAATGGCTATTAAAAAAGCTTTCTATGACTGTGCTCTGATCTGTCTCCTCTATGGTGGTCAGGGTCCAGCGCAAAAAGAACTTGTCAAAAATGTATATGTTCCTTCTTGTGTGTAGTGCTATTTATTGATGTGGATTTTTGAGTGTTTGAGTGTTGGAGTATTGTCCATCAAGAAAAACTCAACAGCAATGTCTCTTTCCAGAAGTCATGACGTGGTTACTCAAGATAATCCACAGACCTCGCTGTGAGCAGTAGGAACTACTTTCTCTCTATGGAACCGTATCACAGCACAGAAGCAAGCATGCGTCTACTCATGGATGAGAGGCTCGTGTTCGTGTCAGCATGAGATCTAAACATTAATGGCGTCCTCATTGGCTGAGCTGTAATGTTAGCTAGCTTAGTGTTGCAAGGTGAGCTAGCAGTAGATGGACCCTTCCTTCTGCATGGTGATGTAACTGGCAGGAGCATGAATAGAAACAAAATAGTTTCTACATGAAACAAAGTCTGTGGATTATCTTTAGTAACTGTGTCATACTTTCTGTAGAGAGACAATTCTGTTTAGTTTTTCTACGTTTTTATTTTATTGTATTTATTTATTATTTTATTTGTTATTTTTATTTTTGGGTGCTTAGAGCAATGAACGCCAAGTGCTATCTAGTTCCATTTTTTTGGAAAAGACAGACCCCTCCACGGCTTATAGGTCCAAAACTCTGCAGCTAACACTAAAACTATCTAGACTGTTAAATGGCTCCACAGATGAGAGGAAAAATACGTATTTTTGATTTTGGGACAAACAGCACCTCAGCATTCGTTGCAATGTCACAATTGCAAAACAAATTCAACCACTCCTCGTGCATTTGGTGTACCTTGATGTTTTGTCTGGTCGCTGCAACTCATCCACAAATTAGACCAATTGTTGTAGTTTACTGTGAGTGTGCCAAGCAGTCTCAATATAATGTCACCTCACTTTCTTCACCTCACATGTTCAATATCTCACATTTACCAACTAAAATTTCTGTTTAAGATCATGAAAGGCGATTCCCTGATGTTCTTCTCAAAAGTGGGATGTAAGCTGTTTTGCACTGTGTGCAACGCTGTGGTGGAACACGAATGGAAGTCATCAACTGATTTTCTACTGCAAAAAAACATCCAGAGATGACTGAAACCTGTGGACAACATAAAAAAGAAATCACCATGACAGGGGGTGCAGCATCCAAATGCTGAAAGTATCAAGGTGAGTTGATTAAGTACACACAGTTAGCAGTAATATTAATGTAGCATAAATTACAATCTCATAACTGTGTGATTTTTATCCTCAGCAGAAAAAGCTGCCTTTTATTTTTAATAAATTAGACACACAAAAAATTCACTTTTCTTTTTTTGCCATTTTCACTTGCTGTTGCTAAACAAATACCTAAAAACATCACAACATGCATGGCATTTCTTTTTTAAATTTATTTTAATAAAGCTGACATATTAGGCCACAACAATCCCCTCCAAAGCGTACAAATTCCTGGAGGGACTGCTTTAAGGTCAGGAAAGGTTTGTGGTCATTTTCCATGTTAAAATGGGAGGATTCTGCCAAAGTCAGCACTATGTATTATTCTTAACATTTTTGAACTTTCAATGCCAGCATTAAAAAATGATTTCTGCCCACACTGCCTGAGCATGGAAGCTGAAGAATTGTTAGGATTCCTAACAGATTGTGATGAAAAAGAAGACACTGTAAAGACTCCACACCCATACACACCCTCACTTTAATTAGTCTGTGTGAGGAGCGCACTACTTCCTGCACTGCAAGACAAGCATTTGCAATGAGCAGATCAGACTTTGCAGAATTGTCCGATACAAAGGTAAGAGGATACTGGGTTGCTACAATCTGTCCTGGGCCCGAGGGGCCCGTGGCTACTGACAGATGGTGTGAGGAAGATTTTCACAGCACTAGCTAGAGTTTGAGTAATAATCAATCGATTGGGTGAGGTTTAAGGTGAGATGTTCATCATCATTAGTGAAAAACTAATAGTGTTTAAAGTCCAGAGAGTGAGACAGACAGAGATGGAGAGGTGCAGTGACTATGCTCATCCCATGTGTTCCTCAAAGAGTTCAAGTTACAACTGGGAGGCATTTTGGGAATGGAGCAGAGCGCAGACCGTGGCTAACAACTTTAACACCAGTAAGCGTCATGTGTGGTCCCTATGGAATTCTGTGTGTGTGTGTGTGTGTGTGTGTGTGTGTGTGTGTACGTACGTGTGTAACAGAGAAATAGATGGCATGTGTGTCTCAACCTGTACCTGTGTATTGAACCGAGGGAGTTGAAGTCAACAAGTGCGGTGTTGGTGTACGCTGAGCATTCACGGTTAGAGTCGACCTCAGTGCAGAGTAGTACAGCCACAGCAGGCATCCAGTGTTAACAGCTGGAGAGTCTGGAGAGCAGATAAAGTGCAGTGTGAAGCAGAGCAGCACAGTTACCGAGTTTTTTATTTGGTACAGTTGGTGTTGTTAAACGATGCTGAGTTGACAGGCACAGTGGAGATCATAGCTTTCATTGCTGCTCATATGGATGTCATGATGTCATTGGCAATATTTTTGGACACGAATGTATTCTTGTAGGCGTGAAGTGTGTGTGTGTGTGTGTGTGTGTGTGTGTGTGCGTGTGTGTGTGTAATAGTAGTAATAGTAGTAGTAGTAGCTTTTTTTACATTCAAATGACAAATGATAAAGCAATTAAAAGATCTCTGCTTTATTTATAAACCATATTATATCATCCCCGTATTGTACAATTATATGGCATTAATTACCAGAAGCTGATTTTTGCCTGCACCTCTATATTCTGCATGTTAACAAAGAGTTTGAACGTCCTGATATTTGTAATTTGCTGTAGGATACTTTTGTCATTAAAGACACACACACCCTCCCATCTAGGTCCCAACAACAATAATAATAATAATAATAACAAACAAAATTAATAAATAAATAAACCAGAGAAAGAGAGATAATCAGTCTTGGCTTATGCGTATTCAGTACATAAGTGAACCAAATCACAAAGTTTTAAAATAGCTAAGGAAAGGCGACCAGGTGTCATGAAACCTCAGGGGTGACCCACGAACAGTATATCAGATCTCCTCTGCACTTTTAACTACATGAATCGGGTTGTCACTGTATCTTCTATGTTTTTCTTGTTTGTTCTATGTTGTCTTTGTAAAGCAAGGGACGTATGTCTCTGAAAAGTGCAATATAAATAGAATTTTCTCACTTGTTTAAGAGTTATGACGAACAAAGTGTCAACATGGTGGTTCATTTGCACCTACATGTTAGATGAGGTGGTTGTGCCTACAGATATCTCCTCTGTAGTCTCCTCTGTCAGGTCTCCCCTGAGCCTGCGCTCTGATTCAGTACAATGTAGAGCATCGAGTCCAGGTTCACACCGTGGGCCGACAGAAACATCTCAACCAAAACCGTTTGAACTTTTTTCAAACTTGATAGCTTAGTGCACATGAAGCAATGCATAAAGGCTTGATCCATCTCTGTGTTTACATTTGTGCCGACTGTTTTATGCAGTCTGCTGAAAGTTAGCCGTCAATATAATTTAAGCATACTTTGCTACTTTGTTTTTGTTTTTTTGTTTTTTTTTTCCAATAAATGCTTGAATTTAGAAATTCAAGTGAAGCTTTTAAAAATATTTCAAAGAATGCAATATTTGCTTATTTAAAAAAGTGTACAGAACTAATCACCCAAAAAGTCAATGGCAAGATTTTTTTTTTTTTATTTCAAAAATTCATTTTCTATTTTTAGCAATTTTTATGCAATTCCATTTGCATATCAGAAAACACTGAGGTTGGGAAAGCCATGTATTATATTGCAGTAGTGAATTTTCATATTTACTACTGTTATATATGGCTGACTGTGCACCTTAGAAGAAAGCCTGCTTTGTATAAAGAGATTTTGTGATGCCCATCAATGACGTCTGGACACTTACACAAGACAAATCATCCATCCAGCAGAGGCTGAGACAACCATACATTTAAGAATTTGTATTTTTAAAGAAAATCTTGGATTTCCCATGATGCAACCAAAAGTATTTTTGCAAAGTCTTCCTTGCTTGTGTGCATGCCTATTTACAAACTTCATACCCCAACAATGGCAATACAAGCTTTCTGTTTTTTAAATATTTTTTAATAATTTATATTCTCCAAACACAAGCTGAGCTCAATCAAATGACATCACACAGAGTTATTACTGTTTTCTATTTCTCTTTAGTTTTTTAAAATTTCTATTGCATTTTTGAAATTTTTACTTTCGAAGCAGTTTAGTATAAGATAGTTCACAGAGTAGGTTTGTTTGTTTCTGTCAAATTTGTATCAGTTTCAGTACTGGTTTTATTTATTTATTTTTTTACAGTATAGGGATATTTGTCAGTAGAAAAACTTTAAAAGCTCAGTATAAATATTAAAATACAAACACAGAACTTTATGAAGACAGTTAGTTGACTCAGTCCTTGAGAATTCCAGTTAGTATAAACATTTGCACCAACACTTCCTCATAATGCTGTGTTGACAAATTTGAATAAAAAATAAAACCGAAGGCATTTAGTTATGTGAGAAGCCAATATTGAAACCTAGTTACTGCACAAAGTGTACTGTCACTAATTTATGTATTGCAGTATGCTGTAGAAGGATAAATATTTTAGCAGGAATAATTCCTCATTGTTAATTCAGACTTACAGAGATAATTTGTATAATTATATGCAATAGTCATTACTTTATCATTAAAAGCTCTTGAGCTATTGTTTTATTGACAAACTTTTATGTGTACCTTTAAGTTGCTATTTTATGTTCCCTTAGCCTCAAGTGAGAGTGAGAGTAACTATGGTTCCTACCTGCTGTTGTTTTCAGGGGACAGGTATTAGAGTAACAGACTCAGGTTAGCATGTGCTGTCATTGAGGAAACAGAGAAGCTGAAAACTGCTGTCTTGCTGTATTGTTGTGAATTTACCCTCTCAAACCTGAGCAAATTAGCTTGATCTCTTTTAAAAATGCAGGAGGAGGGTAATGAGTAACTTAATGAGAAATGCCCCAAAAATTAGTCATAAATTAGTAAAAAGTTACAAGAAAATTATCTGAAATAAGCAAAACAAAAAACAACAAATAAACAAACAAACACAAAAAAACAACAGTTGATTTTTTAAAAATCCTCCTTTTTTCTGTAAATATTTTTAAATAAAAGTAATTTTAAACATAGTTTTCTGGACATTTTCCCCTCGTTTTTTGTTCATATCTAATTATCTCCCCACCGATTTAATTTTCAGATAACTTCCTTGTCACCTTTTACTGTTTTTTTTTTTTTTAAGTGTGAGATGTTTATTTCTTGCCACGTTGCTCATTACCTTTTCAACCAAATCAAACCAATTTTCCTCCTTTCCTTTTTTTAGAGGTTTAAATGCTTGTGAAAGGCTGAATGCAGCACAAGAAAACTGATGTTCCAGGTGTTAAGGGGTTAAATAATACAGAACAAAAGAAACTGTGGCCTGCTTATTACCCACAAATCTGACGTTAGTTTTCTATTTTTCTAAAGTGTAGTTTTTATTTCTGTTAACAAGAGAAAAATGTTCACAGCTATGTTTAGTTTCTTGTCTAGTTTTAGTAAAGACCTATAGTATCATCAGGGTATTTTCACTAAAATGACAAAGGTCCTCAAGAACCACTGCAAACCTGATACAAAGCAGTACTCTCATGGGAAGAAATCGGTATCAGTGTGTAAAACCGGTGGAATGTCCCTTTAACAGACAAAGCTGTATCCCTGAGCTGTTTGTGAGTCATCTCATGGCATGGCTCCTCTCCTCACAGGTATTGTCCTTTAGGTAGATTACAGCTTGCTGTGATCGAATTGAAGTAGTGCCTTAATTAATTGGGCAGTGTGTGTAACCAACTGAGGGCAGTACCCTGAAATAAAAAAGGCTAATTAATCACCGATAGCTGCCGTTGCCACACGTCACAGAGGCACAAATTAGCTAAAGGACACCCCACAATTAATGACAAGAATTAGACGGAACTACCTTGATGTATGAGTTGCAATCTGCTAAAACACCATATTTATAAGTAGAGCTGCTGCATTGCGTTGCATTACTTTTATAGTGAGTTACTGTATCATTTTTACAGAAAGTTATTGTGAAATATTTCAGTGACATCCTGTAAAATCATACAAGCAATTAACATTGTGCAAGGGTGCTTATTTCCAGGGTTTTACAGTCATTGTGTCATTGATATATTATAGAGTGATATGAATATGAAGATGTTGTGATTATTTCCAGTGATTTTTATTATGAAGCTGTAATACTTCAAAATAAATTTCTGTAAAAATGATGGTGATATAAATATGAAGATGCTGTGATTATTTCCAAGGTTTTTAGAGTATGTAACTGTCATATTTCACAATAAATTTCTTCAAAATATAGTGTGATATAAATATTAAGATTCTGTGATTATTTCCAGGGTTTTACAGGATGTACTTGTCATACTTTACAATAAATTATAGTAAAAAATATATAGTGATATGAATATAAAAATGCTGTATTATTTACAGGGTTTTACAGTATGTAAGTGTAATATTTCACAGTAAATTACTTTAAAAATGATACAGTGATAAGATGCACTGTATCATACTGAAAATGTATTTCTGTACATTAATAATAAATTTCTGGCTACTAGTTGCATTACTTTCACAGCAAGTTATAACAACAATTTAACAGTACTGTCTTGTGAAACACAGTTACATCCTGTAAAATCCTGGAAATACTCAACAGTGTGCAAGGATGCTGTGAATGTTCAGGGTTTTTACAAGATGTAACTGTAATATTTCACAATAAATTACTTTTAAAATGATACAGTGATATAGATACACTGCAAAATGTTTGTCAGTACATTTACGATAAATTACTGGCTATTAGTTGCATTATTTCTCAAGTAAGTACCCGTATCATTTTAACAGTAATTTATTGTGAATTATTACAGATACATCCTGTAAAAAACAGTGCAGGTTCAGGCAGCTTAAATACAGGTCGGGTTTAATCTGAGCTGAGCAGCAAATCTGGCGTCTCTGTGGGCGACTGCTGTAGGCGGAGGGTGAGGAATACATAAAATTGTGGGGCATAATTCTTGCTCATCGCTCATCCACAAGCAATTGGTTATATGCTTTTTAGCGAGGCTGAATGGCCGCCTTTGTTGGATCCCAATTTATCATCTGCCTGATTCCAGCATGAGGGGAAATGTGCTGCTTTTCCAGGGGACCCTCCAGAGTGCAGAGCTGCACAGCTGGTCTGTATAAGCTGCCCGAGACACTGACTGATTAACTTACTGCAGGTGCATTTGCCAGCCTGCGCAAATCCGATTCAGCAGCAGTTGCTCTTCATCACCAGCGTGTTTGAGAGCCTCGTAAAGGTGTTAACCACTGAGTTTATGTTGATATATGCAGGAGCACACTGTCTGTAATACATACAGAATATGATAAATGGGAATGTCAAAGGTTTTTGGTGAAGAGTTGTATAGTTATCATGTTCTTTGTATCGTTGATACTGTGAGGAGTACCTTACCCTGTGTGAGGAGGTTTGTGTTAATATTTGACCTAATTCCAGCCACCTATGTCCTCTGCCTTGCCTGCCAAATCATAATCTTCCAAAACGCTGGAAGCAGCCCATAAAAGCTCCATCATTGTCCCATGATCCCCACTTGTTCCCAGAGTTGAACTTTGGAAACCGCTGCATGTGCACCTCAAAGCTTTATAGACTCTGTTAGTGGTAGACTTGAAGCCGAGGACTCGCATATGGAAACCATTACACAGTTGCAAGAAACAGATTTGCTTTCAGCTCCCCGTTTGGTGTGGAGGCGAGAGAAAATGGAGGGAGAGGTCAATCGCGTTTTCCCATAAACATAGCGACGGCATGGCGATTGTGTAACACACCTATTCCTGGAGGCTTCCTGGTGTCTGCAGATGAGGAGGATCGTACCATCAGTAAATGGAAGCAGTGACCCAGCAGAGGTCAAGATGAGCCTCTGTGTGGTCTCTTTCCAGCACCTTACATCTGGATCGTATGAGACACTTCTCACACACAATTACTAACTAAAAATACCACAAGAGAGCCTGAGAACGTACACTCGGTCCTTAATACACAAAAGATCTGACTTTACTTAACATTACAGTAATGATCAGCACATCCAACCTACTTGCTGATATATATAATATAGGAATAACACACTACGATAACCAGCTCACTGTATCTATATCTGTTTGATGTCAGTAATAACAGGTATAGTATACCTGTGTATACACACACCTCTGGGCAGGGGGATTCACAGTCTTGCTCATAACTTGACTCACCCGGGCAGGATTTTCAAGATGTGTGCTATTCTTTAATGATCAGACAAAACACATTTTAATTATTTTTTATGGGATTCAAATTAAACTTTAAAGCATCACAGAATAGCATTATCATTAACAAATACAGCAATAACGAAAATACTAAGATGGTCCCCGTTCAAACTTTTGTCTACCCTTAGTTCTTAATAGTGTGTATTACTGGTCCATTCTCACTCCAAACTCATCAAATACATCTGCTCTGTCAGTGCTTTCAGCGTACGATGGTGATGCCAAAAGCTGCCTTCCCTGTCCAATTGGACCTGGCTGGACAGCGTCACATGAAAATGGGCTTGGCCAGAACCGGTGGCATTGTGCTAGAGAGCACCAGGCATGTCCACATGTAACGCACATGTGCAGCATCACTTGAGAACCCGGACGGATGGAACTGGTTGCTTATGCATGAAACATTGAAGGGCAGCGTCAGGTAATAACTCTGCCTGTAGCCACGTGATATAAGGAGAAAGAGTGTGATTAAACAGTGGGCAGGTGGGAAGGTGTATGGGTCCCAGAAACCACCGATCGTTGTGCGGGAGTCTGTAGTTCACTTCCTGTCTGGATGTGTGTGTTTTTTTTATCTACAACTTAACATGTGCCTCTTTTTCCTAAATCTAACCGTCCGTGACTTTGTTGCCCAATTCCAACCATCATGAACATCAGAAATATCAACCATTTAATGAGCTGGTACGAGAATGTGTTGGTATTGCACCCATAAAGCAACATGATGTAGCTTTACCACCTAAAAATAGCAGTTTCAACAGGGAGAATGACATCTTACACATAGAACACAGTGACTTTCAGGACTTGACAAAAGAACTGAAGAGAGTTAAAAAGAATAAAAAGCCAGTTAGCTGATCTTGGTGCTGCTATTATAAAGAGACGGAGAAGGACTGTGATGATAGAAGCTAGGAATAGAAAAAGAGAGACTGACCAAGCAAGTAGCAGTGGGATGCAAGTTGGACACTGAGCTGGCTATGTTGCTCTTGGACAGGTGAGTGATCTGCTCGCAAGCTTTAAGTCTTATTTGTTGTACTTTATTGTTGTTGGCTCTGTTGTCAGAGTTAGATTGCTTTGTTGTTGTTTTTTTTAATCATAAACCCATTCAACCTATTTGGACAGAGATTTAGCAGGTTGCATGTTTCAAACTGATGTTACTGTCCCCTGATACATTAGTTGAGCTAATTGTCAGAATTTAGTGTCGCAGTTGTGCAGACTTTGACAGTAGATATGTCAACAACCAGTCAGCATGGCTCTTTGGCCCCTGGATCCGCATCTCTCAGCTTGTCAACAAATTCCTGTTTTCTGTGAGGCGTGACATGACAGTGGCGTTGCAGATCAGAGATCGCACAGAACTGAATTGCTACATGATGTTGCTTTAAGCATCAATGATGGCTTGCACACTGTTGTAGCTAATATTTGTGGAAAAGGCCCATTTTTCTTGGAAAAAAGCCTCTAGGTCCTAGAAATTTTGGGGTATTCTGGCACAAAGTGGATGTTTGAGACCTTCTTAAAGTAGCTCAATAATTTAATTTTGGATCATTATTCTGTGACTGGTGATAACATTCCAAGAAGCATGGTGATGGAGGTTCAAAACATTAGCAGCTTTATTTCTGTTGAAGTCATCGCACTAGCCGTCATTATTTCCAATCTAAGGCCACTTAGGCATGTTATGGAGCCACAATGGAAGCAAGCCTCCTATACATCCTGACATCTCACTTCCACTGTCTATACAACAGCCAACATCAAAAAGTTTAGATGTTACAGGTACATTTAGATCATAGATGAAATGGTAGCAGACTGAAAAACAAAAATAGCTCATGATAAAGCGAGTTATTATCAGTTGCATTTTGGCTACATTTCTGACTTCAGCTTGCAAAAGGGTTTGAAAAAAGTTTGTTACAGGTGATGTTCTGTTAATTCTTTCAAGACAAATGTTTATCAGTCTGCCAGTTGCTGTATGGTATATCAGCCGTATGGTATCTGCCAAAGCGCATAGGGCCATATGTGCTTCCATGCTGTTAACGACAGGGCTGCTGTTACAACTTAGTGGAAGTGTGCAGATGAGAGCTTGCGATTCCCACAGGTAAACCTGTGATACTTTGTCTCTTCTGAGTGGGACTCTTGTGATCATTATTGTGCTTTTTTCACACAAATGAAAGGGACATTGTCCTCTTTAGAGAGCAAGCCATCCTACCTATTGCTGTTTAACAGCGCACTGAGTGTCTGATTTCTCGTGCGGCTGCAGAAAGAAAGAAAGCAAGGCTTCACAATGCTGTACACCTCAACCTTAACAATCGACCTTAACCTTCTCCTGCGCTATGATAGTGGCAAAGGTCACGCAGAGATGGAATGAGTTTTAGGCTTTAGAATCAGGGCACGTCGGACTATGTCTAATATGGTTCAAGCTGGGGTAATGGCCTTTACCTGTCTGCCCGGCCGCCGCTGCAGTGCAAAAACAAGATGAGATGCCGTCCTGCTCTTCCTCACCTTGAGCACCAGTAGACACCACACACACTTAATCGCCCAACACCCATACCCGCAGACACACATGCTCTACAGCATCTTCTTATATTCTTTCACGTCTGATATAAGTACACACACTCTTCCATGCATTTGTATGAATAAAAGCAAACACAGTATGTATTTGTTGATTGACATACACACACCTGCCAGCTGTCACTAAGTGTACATGACCACACAGAGACATGCCGATCCACATTCATGAGCAATATGTATTTTACAGAAAATCAGTATTTTGTGCTCATATAAGCAAACACATACGCTACAGCTTACACACACATTTGTAATTTACGAGGTTAGATATCAATACACACACACACACACACACACACACACACACACACACAAAAGCATTCTCACATATTCAGCATATTTACACATACAAAAGTGCATAAAGACCAAAAAAAAAAAAAACCAGACACTAGCATTTACTGTAATTAAGCATAGGCAGCTGCTCTGCACACACTCTGCACTCAAACATCAGCCCAGGTTGTAATGGTGAAGAAACAAGGTATGTCAGTGGCTGTAAGATAACATACAATACTGACCTAACACAGAAGACCAAGATCTTTTCCTCAGATGTTTGAGGCCACAGTGAAATTAATTACAGTTGCCGATTGATGAGAAGAACCATAGCTTATGCCCAAGATGCTCTTTATTAAATATCCTTTTCTACTGCACAAAAAATCTATTTTGGCTTTTTTAATGTACTGGGAAAGGTTACAATCACCACGCACAACCATGTCTAATGACTCTACAGTAGTCATAGATATTTACTGGCTCCAGCTCTGATGGGCAGAGATGGAAAGACAACACCTGGGTGAATGCTAAAACTTATTTTAGCCCCTTAACCGGCGAGATGCAATGACACACCACCACAAAACACTGTCTGTCTCCAAGCAGCGCTCAAAAATCAATCCAGGAGAGAGACTGAATAAGTCAGAGAAATAAAAATTAGTATTCACTGTAAAGTTTTCATTGCCCTCTATCTATGTTGCTGTCTAATGGTTACTAACTGGTTTTCTGGCCTGTCTGTGATGTCCAACCTGACACACCAAAAAAAAAAAAAAACAAAAAAAAACACACACACACACACACATACAGAGAAAGGCAAACTCATCTGCTGCAGAACAGAGTACACAGCTCTGCTATACTGGCAATGGGAAAGCAGTCTATACCCTGTTTTAGGTGGGTTTAGCCATGTTTATAAAACCTCTGTGCATGTGGTAATGTGGAAAAGGGGTAAATGCAAGTTTGTTGTCACACATTTTTTTAAGTGCAGCTTTAGACTCACAGTAGTTGTTTAATGCAAATGACTTGCTTTACTTAGGTCACATAATGATTACTGATCCATCTCCAACGAAACAAACTCCATGTGTTGATGAATTGTGGCAGAAACTCCAGAAAATTTCTCTAATAATAACAGGCAAGGCAGCTTTATTTTTTAGCATGTTTTATACATCAGGGCAATTCGAAGTACTTTACAAGGCAAAAAATCTATAATATAATAAAGGATGAATATATATGATAAAAGATATCAGAAAAAAAAATTTAAATGCATAAATAATAATGAATAATGAACTAACACTGAAGGTTCTGTGAAAATTTTCTCTTTTTTTTGTCATTTTTTTCAACAGGAGCGTTTTGCTTTAAACTGTAGAGGAATTTTATAATCTAATAAAACCACACACACATGTAGACTGATGAGACATTATTATGACTTTACCCATGCACATTCACAACATGCATCAACATGCAAACAATACACACAAACACACACACACACACGCTCTGTGGGTTACACAGCTTACCTAAACTCTTCCACACACAGCAAGCAGCGACATGTTTGCTAACAGTGCTGCAGTCGCTGATCTACAGCTGGTGAAGATGATACTGCCCAGGTTCAGCTCTGACTTCACCTGAAGGGCTTCAACATTCCTGTGCCATCAGTCACTTCAGCTACCTGTATGTCTCAATCCAGCCGCTCCGACAAACTGCAGCCACTCAGAATCGATCACAATCTAGTGAGTGCTTGAGGCAACAACCAGGCAGTTACAGATGAATAAGAACTGTTTACACAGATAACATCTCAAGACATATTTCTCTTTGTGTCTTTTCATAAGCAATAACAATTTGATGTATTATTAATCAAATGGTCATTGGACTTCTGGTACACCTTTGGCTCGGATATTTCAGCCTGCACTATCACAGCTTAAATAAATTTAGAGGTCTTAAATATCCAACACAATGACGCTCTGTTGTATATCATGTCTTTATGTTCACTCATTTCCTGAGACACTGGATAGCTGCTTTCACCTCTGCCAATAAACTGTACAATATCAATACCAAGAATGTTTCACATTCTAGCAGTGAGTCATTTCTCGCCCACTCCTACTGACATCGCTCTTACTTTACCACTATATCTGATGTTACATCTGCACTTAGAACCAGAACCTTCTCTATGATGACTGCAGTTGGAAGGGAATGTAGTATTTTTCTTCATTAAAAGTATTATACTATGATGTATATTAAAGGTTAATAATAATACTAATATTGATAATATTAAAAACAATAATGATAAAATGCATAGAGTGCTTTTCAAAATACTTAACAAAAGTAAATAAAAGGAGAGATCATAAAATAGAATACACTAAAACACACAATAAATTGCACTTAAATTCACATTAAAAGCAGTTTTGAACAGGTGGTTTTGATAAGTATTTTTAAATGACAGAAGGCCAGTGTTTGAAGCATAGTGTACAATATGTAGGCATATATATATGTATATATGTATATATATATATAAAAACCTTAAATTCATATTAACACTATTGGTTCTAGTATTATGTTGTTCTGCAGTTCTATGTGCGAAGTTTGTCCAAGTCGTGTTGCCTTACAACTACAGAAGCCGTTGCTCAACAGCTGTGGGGTCTAATCCATGTCAAAAACTGTATTGTCTCTATTTCTCTATTTCACTGCTTTCAAATGTATTAAAAAGTGGGAAACTATAATGTAATATGAGTGTTATGTAGGCATGTCCCTGCCAACTGCTCGTCTTTGTAAAGTGTTAGTTTGTTATAAATAAGTCATTAAAATGACATTAAAATAATTATAGTAAGTTAAAGTAAGTCATAAAAATGGAAGTAATTTAAGCAGTCATAGTATAATATGTCAAAGAAAAGTCACTTTTCCTGTTGCCCTGAGTTACATGTTGGTTCCCTACAATGGCAGGCAGTCTTTAAATCATTGAGAACCCCTAATTTAGAGTTTATGTTTCACAATGTTCAAAAATTGTGAATTTGGGATTTGAGTTTCTAAAAATGTCTTCAGGGGAAATTCCTAGACTGCTCTAGAGGTTGCTTAGCAGAGACTTTCAATAGGTACGGCCCTGTACTATACATACCAGCGCACAGACTAACAATGGAAACTCTCACCCTAAAAACCTTCACCTTTGAAAATTAGTATTTTTGCACATATCTATCAAATAAAACCTGTTTTAGTTGGAGTTATAATATACTGAGGAACAGATGTATGTAAAAGATGTAATTTTATTGATATTGATCATTCAAAATGCCAAGGATTAATTGATCAAATGATCAGATCTTTGATAAGTATTTGATAAGAAAGATTTCACTTCGTGATTCATGTTTTAATGTCAGCAAGTGACGAGCTGTAGTGTGAGGACTGTTTGAGAATGGAGGCCAGTACCTTTTACATGCTGGATATTTCATGTGAGAATGAAGAGCAGAGCGTGCTCGGGGTGGACAGTGTGTGTGTTCTGTGGGTCTTTATGCTCGGCTCAGGCCTGACCCGTTGGAGGCCATCAGAGGCTGAGGTTCAGCCAGAGTTCACCGGGCTACTGCCACCACAAGCACCCCGGAGCCTCGTTTCCATGTGTCACTCTAATGTGGCGGAGACATGAAGAGCTGCTCACATCCAACCTTCTGTCTGCCGAGGCCAGACGCCCGCTCTGACAGGGACTCGACAGACTTGTGTGTGTGTGTGTCTGTCTTATGATGTTTATGTCACATCTGGAGGAAAACAGATTGAATATTCGTCTGATGTTTTCTAATCACTGTAAACACTGTAAAACTGCATGGAGTCCCATTTCTTCAGTGGTGTTAGGACATCTGTGCTACAGAATTAGTTCCTGCGCTACATGACTTGTATTTGAAAGTATACTCTGTACAGGTGCTAGAATTGTTTGTATATAAAGGCTGTTCCGGGTCAAATTCGACCCATATCGATTCAAAAGGATTTTATATCCTTCAGTGACTCAGACTATAAAGATACCTGAGTTGCAATTTCAGTGACTAAAGGACTGCAAAACTGTGACAACTCACTGCAAATGTGGGAGACATATATCCACAGGTCACACATGGAAAGTTTCTTACCACCGCTTAGAATCCAAAGACTTGATTGCAGTTAGCAAGTTTTTTGTTGTTGTTGTTTTTTTTTGTTTGTTGCTAAAATGTTTGTCATTACTTAATTAATATTTATTAGTTACAATTAGATCTTTTTATGATAGCTATACAGTAGCATGATGCTATGGCTATGTGCTTGTCAGTAGGAACTGGCTCCCTCATGATGCAGCAGGAGCTACAAGAGGTGTTATTGCTTCACATAACTCTTCAAAAGTTAAGCAGATTACCCAGAAGTTTTGAATCCACAATTCCTCTGCTTATCACCTCCTAGAAATCCCTCATACGTGGTCACTCAATAAGGAGCTCACCTTTCCCTTACGCCTCCAAACACGCATACATGGCCTTGAGACTGTGAGATGTAGTTGAAAGCTCCAGTTTCACTTCCCCCAGAACAGCTATATATATATATATATACACACACACACACACACACACACACACACACATATATATATTAAATAGAGTGATAATATGCCTTAGAGCTATATAACCAAAATACAAAGGAGAAAATCTATCTATGAACTGATTATCACTTGTGTCAGATTAAAAATATATTAAATAGAGTGATAATATGCCTTAGAGCTATAAGGATGCTTCACTTATTGCATAGCTGAAAAGAAACAAAAATAATATAAATGCAGCTCTCTGAGATATAAATGAAGTGTGGTTTTGTCTTTCATTTCCAGAATTTGTTCAGAGTTCATTGTTGTAGCCTCCATAATACTGTCATGTTTGCTGCATGCTCCTATCATGCAGCTGTGTATTGATACAGGTTAAAGATAAGCCTTGATACATTATAGGGCTATTTTCCCTTTCCCCCTGCAGCCAGATCATCTTTAAACACTACATTCCACAGCTAAAATCGGACTGTCTGTGTTCCTGTGGTCTGCCAGTCGATCCAGCACACCACACCTCATTGCTCAATCTCAGAGGCTGCGTTCCATTTTCTCCCAAATCAAATGCACAGTTTTTCTTAGGAGTAAAAAAACATATCAAAGGAGAGAAAGAGACCATAAGAATGTCCTGATACTGTATATTGAACTGCTGGGTGTGCAAAGCACAGGACTCTGATGGTACTAAATAGGCTGATGTGCTGAGTTCAATGTGTTTAGTTTTCCTGATATCATGAGAAGTACATTGAATCACACACAGCTGTCAATGATATTCAACATTTATTTAAGCCGTGGAATAGGAGAATGTGGTATTACCAACACATTTATGAAGTTTAAATTGTTATTAGTAAATGTCCTTATTCTCAGTCCCAACTCAACAAAAACTAATGCTTGGTCAGTGGCCCTACACATCAAAGTATGATGGCCTTGATGTCTCTCCAGTATCAATTTTGGATGCTCATTTTGTATGCTACACACACTTGTTTGACTCTTGGTCATGGTTGTGCTGGTGCTGTGGTCCTGTCTGTGGCTGCGCCTCTGTCGTGTTTGCGCTGAAGCCGTGATCCTGCTCAACGCCAACTTCTAATGCCATTATTATTAGTCATGCTACCATTAATTACATTTATTATTTATTTTGTCTATTACTATTGTTATGTTATTGTTACTATTATTGTTGATGTGCATCTTTCCCTTTCTCTCCCTCTCGCCTCCCACCCCTTTCGTCTCTCTGTCTCTTTCTTATATATAACATTTAGTTATCTACTGTAATCCAATTGTTCTTTACAACATCTATTGCATTCCTGTCTGTCCTGGAAGAGGGATCCCTCCTTAGTCGCTCTTCCTGAGGTTTCTACCATTTTTCCCTCCATTTTATTCCCTGTTATAGGGTTTTTTTAGAAAGCCCTCTGAGGCAAATTGTGATTTGTGATAGTAGGCTTTATAAATGGTCTAGCAGGCACTGAAGTTCTACTTTGATGCTGTTTAATGCACTCTGGCACCTTATGTATACTAAAAGTACAAAAAAAATTGTATGAATCACTTTTTTTAAAAATTGTGAATCAGAAAATGGTTGGGGTGACACCCAGCACCCTATGGGGGCCTGCAGACCACAAGTTGAGTATCACTGCTCTAAAGGCTGTTAGGAAATATGGGTGAAATGATAAGGATTGAGGTATTGATTCTTTAGGTTTCTTTCCTAGACTTTAGGAACTTCCTAGGATGTTAGGGATTTCAAGATAAGACATTTCTAGGATTTTAGGACATTTCTAGGACTTTAAGCCGTTTCTAGGACTTTTTTGGCCATTTTTGGGATTTCATGACATTAGGGGCTTAGCCAAGACCTCTGTCGGGTGATGTGGGAGATCCTCCACTGTCACTTTTTTTGATAAACAAGCTCTATTTGTATGCTGCTTAATGCACTCTGACACCTTGTGGATACTGAAAGTACAAGAGCAATTCTCAGTGTGAATTACTTATTTTTATTATTTTAATTTTAATTATTTTTTAAAATTTTGTACTGTACAATGACAAACCTGAATGACTAAAATAATAAATACTTGGTTAGGGAACGACTGTGGTTATGGTCACTCGGATTATAAAAGACTATGTTTTGCAACATCAGCTGTGTGGAATTAGTAAGCTCTGGATAAATTCAACGTGTTTGCTTCACAGATGAGGCCTGAAGTCCACAGCCTGACTGCTTCTCACAGTCTGTTCTAAGTTATCTGGCACCATAATGGCCTGTCATGTTCTACACAGAGGCTCGGGCACCAACATATGGCATTCTCTGACTAATGCTGTGTCAAAGTTGCACAGCCTTTTTGGATGCTCAGACCTCATTGACAAACTAATCCATCACTAGAGTTGAGTGTTTCACTCCGTCAGAGATGAATACCAGCAGAGTAAGAGGAAATTATTGAGACTGTGAGACTTGTCCAAAGGTTTTTATATGTGGGGAACGGATTGCATACAAATCCTAACCCCTGGAACCACATTATAGCTTTGCTGGCACGAGACTGAATCAAGCTCAGGTCTTCTCTGCTCTCTATCCAAAGCTTCACTGCATCTTTATCCACTGCCTTGATGAAGATGGAGAGAGCTGTGGGACTGGAAGGCTGAAACAACATGTAACATTGTGAGGAAGCCTCAACTCCCTCGCTATTTGTAAAACACCTGTTTTTGTTAAGTAAGGTGAACAGATACTCTCACACAATTTCTTTGTTTTCTTTATTAAATTTTTAGTTCAATAAATTAATTGAGAAATACAAACTTTGTAGACTGGTACTCAGCATTAGAAGCACATGTTTCTTAAGAATCTATTAATGTCATGTGGTAATCAAAGTTTTAACCTGTCAGAGTGTGAGTCCTTGTGGAGGCCATCTTGTGCTGGTGTTCATAGAGGAAGCACGCCTGAACAATAGCTCTTTTATGTGCTGTAGGAGTAGGTGGATTCTCAGATGTGATTGGTCAAAGGATGAGTGATGAAATGACAGGTAATTAAGACAAATACTCTTTGATAGTTAAATGATTTTCTTATTTTGAATATATGGTTTATGATAACACATTGTAGAATGAAATGAGGCTTTGTTGTATGAGCAAGCTAAGAAAGATAATCTGTATTTGTGGATAATCTTGTCAACCCTCTTTCCTGCTGTGCTGACCTGATAGGTCAGTTTGAACTGGCAAGGTGGGCTCCTATGCTATATATGTGACAGCACTGGGAGTGAGACTGGACTGGTTTAAGAAGAGCAGCACCAGATTTGCTCTAAGATGAGTAATGGGAGCTAAAGTGTATTGTTAAGTTTTCTTTGTTGTTTTTTTTTTTGTTGTTGTTGTTTTTTTTGTTAGAGACTGACAATAAAAGTCTGCCTAAATTTCTCAGCTTAACTCCCTGCCTGCAAGATGTTTTTGTCCTCTGCACATCACTTTGCAACAAACATGTAGATCTCCAATTCACTTTACTGCAATGCTGTGAGGAAGACTTAAGCACATATTATTTCAAACCAGCGTGCAGTTTGATTTATGCCAACTGGAGGTCATGGTTGGTAGGCATAATCATGTATTAAACTTTATAGGCATGACACAAAGAGAAGTAATCAGTGTGACATTATATAACAGCACGTTTAAATGGCCACCCAGCGATTTTGTATTGTCCTTCCCAAAAGTTGTGGGATGTGTGAGAAAAGAAATTGAGGCAGCAGAGATCCACATGTCTTGACTTTTAGTTCATAGTATGGATCAAAACTCTGGATCCTACACTTCCCATAATGGAACTCAAAAGCATCTCTGCATTATGACCTCCTTTATTGCAAATGTCCTCTCCATATCCCCACGTTTTTACACAGACTGCCTTTTAAGGATCTGTAGTCTTCAAACCCAAATCGAGATTAATAACCTTGATGCTATGACATCATTGGGGGTTATTTTCTCAGAGTAACAAAGAACAATATACCAGACCGTTCTCATTCCAAAGTTGTGAAATACTGCTGCTTTGTTAGTGATTTTGGCATCAGACACTAATGACAAAAGCCGCGCTGCACATTACATCTGGACGCACCTGGTGGCATCCTCTGGGGTATAATAACAATGCCACCAGTTCTGTCAGAGCTTTTTTTCTTCTGATGCCATCCAGCCACATAATGGCTTGATGTGGAAGGTGGCTTTTGGCATCATGTTTCAGAGTGAGAACAGGCTGTGGTACTGGGGAGGGTGTGGATTAGCGGCTTCCTGTCCCCTGTCCATAAGACCCAATGGCTAAGCTGACCATCACTGCCCTGCCTCTCTCTTTATTCCTGCCGTATTTGCAACAATCTTTGGCTTCACATAACACACAGTATCTCTCCAGCATTTTGCTTTGGATAGGAGGATATTGGGGTCTTGGTGGTGCCGTTCGTCTGAAGTCAATGTTTCTTTTTCAACTGATCAGAAGTTCATCTGATCAGAATAGAAGTAACCTGATAGCCACAAATCAATTGAAAGCTGACATATACAAAGAGAAAGGAGACATCCAGCTGACCAAGAAGTACATTAGTATAAAGTGTAATGTCACCATAGAGTGTGGAGGTGATGACAAGTCCATGCACGCCAAGTGCTGTATATTGTACTGTTATCTACAATCTGTTGAGGGTCTGTCACCAATTTCGGTTTTGCTTTACATTCTGTGAGTTCTTTAGAAAGTGTGGTTTCCAGGCCCTTTCTGCAGCCGCTGAATCAGGTCCATAGTGGCAGGATTTCTCAATCACATCTACATTTCACATAATGAAAAACTGCAGTGCCTGTGTTAGTTCATATGTGCTCAATGTGAGGAGAGGCAGGGGCTCTGTCAGACCGTGCTCAGGATCAATAAACGCTCTGGCATAGGATTCCCGTGCCCCTGGCTCATGCAGAGAGAAAATATATGAAAAACAAAAAGAAAAGGCTCGCCAGCAAGCCTTTGGGGACTCTGTGTGTGTATTTAGTCTAGCTCCCGATGTCCTTCAGTGGTTTCGGTTCAAAGCCCATAGAGTCTGAGCCAAAAGCAACTGTGAAACCAGCCCCTTGATCACAGTGGCGTTGCCTTTAATTGAATTTTGCATTAAGTGGTGGGTCCAAATCCCAACAAAAAGGTGTGTGAGGTAGAACACACAGAGGTCGAAGTAGTCATATCCAATTTCCCAATTCTGTGAGGCACGGTGTGGAGTGAGAGAGTAAGAGTCAGTAGAGATAGAGCTGGTATAAGTGCGAGACTAACCCTCCTTGGACCAAGAGCTGTTCCTCTAAAAGCCTTCTTCTAGCTAATGTAGAGAATAAAATGGAGATGCGACTGAGGCTCACTCAGCAACGGGGAGATCAGAGACTGCTCGGCGCACATCTTCACAGAGACATGATTAACCCCTGACATCCTGGATCAAGCTGTTGCACTGGATGGGCGGACTTTATTCAGAACAGACGGGTCACAAGACTCCAGTAAAAGGAGAGGAGGAGGACTTTGAGTTTATATAAATGGTGCTTGGTGCTCAAACGTAGTTAAAGTGGATAGACTGTTTCACCAGATGTTATATTTTTAGTGCTAAGATGTCGTCCATATTATCTGCCCAGAGAATTAACCAGCGTTTGTATTGTTGCTGTATACATACCCCCAGATGCAAATTCAAAAAATGCAGGAATTGTACGATGCCATCAGCAGCAACATCACCAAGCAACCGGATGGAATCTTCATAGTAGCTGGTGATTCTAATCAAACAGACCTCAAATCTGTTTTACCTAAATTCCACCAGCATGTCCAGATCCCCACCAGAGAAAGAAACATCCTGGACCATGTGTATACAAATAATCCTGACAGCTACAAAGCCCTCCCACAACTTAACTTTGGCCTATCAGATCTCTGCTCTTTGCTTTGGTAAATGTTCAAAGATGCTGCTACTCAAGATAACGAGATCAAACTTGAAGAATATGCATCTTCTGTGACATCATATGTCAGTAAATGTGTTGATGTGGTGATCACAAAGACGGTGAGATCATTCCCCAACCAGAAAGCCTGGATGAATGAGGAGTTGAAGGCTCTTCTCAGTGCAAAAAAAGCTGCCTTTCAGTCAGGGGACAAGGAGGCATACATCATTGCCAGAGCACAACTGAGAGCTGGCATCAAGGAGGCTAAGAGGAGACACAAGCAGAGACTGGAAAAAGACAGCAGCAGCACTAAAGATATGTGGCAGGTGATTCAAAATGTCACAGGCTACAAAAGCAGGAGCGCCCCCATCATATGTGAGGCCAAGCTGCTGCACCAGCTGAACACATTTTACGCTCGCTTTGACCTCCTCAATAAGGACTCAGCTGTGAAGTCTACTCCGCCTCCAGAGGACCGGCCACTCTCAGTGACCACAGCAGATGTGAGAAAACTCCTACTTAGAGTGAATATAAACAAGGTCCACAGGTCCAGACAATATTCCAGTGTACTAAAAACTTGTGCTGATCAGCTTGTTAATGTTATAACTGACATTTTTAACATCTCACTCTCACAAGAGACTGTTACCTCCTGCCTCAAGACAGCCATCATCACTCCTGTACTCAAAAAGTCTGCTGTGTCTAGTCTTAATAACTACTGCCCTGTGGCTCTTTCCCCCATCCTGATGAAGTGCTTTGAGAAATTGGTTCTCCAGCACATCAAAGACAACATCCCTGCCAGCCTGGACCCTCACCAGTATGCTTTCAAAACCAACAGATCCACAGAGGATGCCATGTCTACTGCTCTTCAGTCAGTCACTCACCTGGAGAATAAGAACAGCTACATCAGGATGCTGTTTGTTGACTTCAGATCAGCATTCAGCACAGTCTCTCCCATGAAGCTGATTGGAAAACCTATCGCTCTGGCCTTCAGTACAACACTCTGCAAGTGGATACTGGACTTCCTCACATGCAGACGCCAGAGATTTCGGATTGGCAGTCACACCTCCTCTACATTAGTGCTCAAAACCGGAGCCCCCCAGGGCTGTGTGCTCAGCCCCCTCCTGTTCACACTGTACACCCATGACTGGTGTAAAGTGTGAACAGGAGGGGGCTGTTATGCAGATAACACCAACATAATCATTGGCCGTATTACAAACAACGATGAGAGTTTATCCAGGAGGAAATCAACAATCTTGCAGAGTGGACAGAGAACAACCTACTGCTTAACGTTAGTAAAACCAAGGAGCTGATTGCTGATTTTAGAAAGAAGGAGGCAAAGACACACACCCACCAGAGCTGAGGTGGAGCAGGTAAATAGCTATAGGTTCCTTGGAATCTATAGAGAACCTGTCTTAGTCATCGCACATCACCACGCAGGTTAAAAAAAGCACAGAAAAGGCTCTACTTTCTACGGAAACTTAGGAAGGCTAAATTCCAGAGCAAGATCCTGGTTAACTTCTTCAGAGGAGTAATAGAAATCATGCCGACTGGAAACATCATCAACTGGCATGGCTCTTGCATGGCCCAGGACAAGAAGGCTCAACAGCAGATGATTAAAACCACCCAGAACATCACTGGTTCCCATCTACAGAGAATCAGTGACCTCAGTGAAGTGAGGTGTCTGCACAGAGCCCAAAGGATACTGAAAGACAGCAGCCACCCCAGCCACAGTCTGTTCACCCTCCTGCCAACTGGAAAAAGATACAGAAGTATCCGCTGCAGAACCACTAGACTACAGAGCAGCTTCTTTCCCCAGGCTGTGAGACTCCTCAACTCCTCCTTTGACGCCAAAAGATGCAGCAGGATTTAGGATCACCTTTAAATTTAATTTCTTCTTAAACTACGTTTAAGAAAAATGACAATAAACTCACCTTGTACCTTGTACCTTATTATACACTGAGGAAAACATAATTATTATATTTGTTTATTCCATGTAATCATGTATTTTTAGCTTGACCCTGTAGCAGCCCTGTGTGTACAGGACTGGTTAATGTTTCCAAACTGTGGGCTGGCTGCTGTTCACAGTAGATGCTGAAGCATCCCAATATGTTAATTGTCGTGCAGCTGCCCTTAAGCAGTCACCAGGCTGTTCACACCCAGAACGCATCTCTGCGCTTGTCAGCAATAATTCTCTGCTCCTTTTCTGATCACAGAGAGCTGTGTTCCTGCTTGCTTGTGTGTCTCTGGCTGTGTGCATGTCTGCTCTTCTCTGTCCCTCTCTGTTTAGAAGCAACTGACAAGCATTGTGGAAGCACTGGATACATATTTAATCATTTATCACGATCACATCATGCATATCATATCTAATATATCCTTTATATTGTTCTTTATAGAGTATTTAGTGTGTTTGCTTCCTGTGCGATTGTGTATGTGTGTGTGTGTGTGTTTTTTTTCTTTTTCTACACAACCATGTGCCTCTTTTGTCTAAACATAACCATCACCACCATGACTTTGTTGGGTAATTCTAACCATTGTGACGTTGTGTAAACATAAGGACCATGCTGCTTCATCCCACCACATGCATTTTTTGACATCACGTAACAGCATCCTGGAGGGTAAACAGCTGAAGCAGAAGGATACCTAAAACATTATAAGTAGATGTGGAAGGCCACTGACAGAGCGGCACTATAGTCTGTATATAAAGATGGATGACATAACAGCGCCTCCAAAGTGAGGTCATTCAATCTACATTGCCCCCTGGTCTCTGACTGCAGTACAGGTCCTAAGACGTGCCCCTCCATGTTAGTGAATGGTCATAGTCTGAACTAAAAAGTCAAAGTACATGCCAAATAAATGTTTCCTATGCCTCCCAATGACATCACCCTTGCAAAATGGCAATGCTCGTATCCGGGATATTTGAACCTTACTTCAGCATAGCAGGGGTAAGTGGGGGTGCATCATCCATATTTATTTGCAGTCTATGAGCGGCACCATGTGACGAGTTGGGATGAGAACATTTTAGAAGTGGTTGCCACTTGATGCCCCTGGCCGACCCTTGTCTTACCAATATTACATCATATCGTTTGATAAGGAGGCTGTTAATTAGGTGACATGGTTTTCTTGCAAGATCTCATTGTACACAGAAGCAGCTCTAAATGTCTGAAAAGAGGAGTTTATTTTCTGTCGAATAACATTTTTTCACCCCCCTGCCTCTGTAATATGAAACACATCTGAGTTGGCTGCATGGTCTACTTAGTTGTTTAATGTATTTTTCATCGTTTTTTTTTTTTTTTGTGGTAAAACCTTGAATACATGACAATGCAGAAATGGCTGCCATTCAGGAAGTAATCCATCATAGGAGCAAAGAGACCATGTTTTACACCAACTCTCTACACCCACACTTAGAACCCAAAACATTTGGCTTTATGTAACAGTGAAGCCAGAATTCTGATGACAGGTATTTTCGGAGGTCACTTTAAACGGAGTCGTATTAAAGAAAAGTAGATACATTCTTTGGAAGTACATGACGACATCTCATTACACAACATTCCTGAAATGTACTGAGCATCAGACGCAGCAATAAACACAAAGATGAGGTGGCACTATAACAGAACCTCCTCAGGTACAGAGACAAGAGACTCAATAATGTTTCTCCTCCGTCTCTCTCTCACCTGATGAATGACTAATTATCCTCAGGAAGCCTCATCAGGATCGAAGTGGGGGGGTTCATGGGCGACGGAGCATTCAGACATAGAGAGGAGGCAGACGTTGGGTGTCTGTCTCCTCCCTGGGCGTGAATGTTGCACCACTGCCTGGCTGCTCACAGCACACTAGCCAGCCAGAGAGGAGGCGCTCTGAAGGGAGGCATCAGGAGCCATCATTGGATGGTATGATTACAGTGCCCCCCCACCATGCCATTCTCCATGTTGGCCTGTTTGTCTTGCATCACTTCCCCTTATGTGTTATATACATCTGTCGCTGCTGAGAGTGAATAACTTACTGTTTGAGCTTCCAATGCTCTAGCTTCCTCATCTATGTTGAGAACAGTATATCGTTAGCAAAAAATACCAAAGAAATATAACTTAAGCTTCAATAAGGATAAGTCTTTCTTTCTGTTTATTCTGAAAATAAATTCTTAATCTAAAGGAACACTCCAATGACTCAATATTGCACTTAGTGTTGTGTGAAAGACACTGTTAAAAAAAAAAAGAATGATCAGAATCAAATCAGCAGAGGCTGACTTATCCAGACTTTCAATTCACTGTATGGTTCAAGCCACGGACTGTACAAAATGACCAACTGGCCCTTCGCGAGGCCCCACCCCTTTGTGATGATCAGTCAAGATGTAAGAGTTAGCATGTAGCCCACACTGTAACTAACTGCACTGCCTGAAGAAATATCTTTTTTGGAAAAATGAAAATGTGATGTCAGAGAGGAGCAGACAGACAGTTCTAGAATATGTACATGAAGGATATATAGAGGATGCCAAACTGACTGTGAACTACTACATCACCAAGACAATGAAAGTAAATGCCTTTCGTAGCTAGCTACATTTTTCAGGGTTTAATTTTGTTTTAAATTTGGAAAGAAACGATGGTGTGTAAGTCTATGGAGCACAGACATGTAGTTGGAGCCTGTTGGAGTGTACTTATGCAACACTGCAATGGCCAGTCTGTGTTTGACATGGTGGCAGACAGTGGAGGGTCAGTAAACCGAATACACATCAAAACAGTGTCAACGACAACCTTACTTATATGAAATTATCGTCAGCCTGTTCTCATTCTGAAGTCATCAAATACTTGATGAGAACGTGGCTGGATGGAACCTGTCACGGCCATGTGATATGCCACTGGACACTGTCATGTTAAAAACCTGCCGGTAACAACATTATATAAGAAGCATGAAGGTCCCTATGGAGTGGACGGGAGGGGTGGTGGATTGATCTAACAATCCCGGGCCCTCATCGGTCAACCGTGTGGTATTTATCAACTTGCATGTATAGGAATGTGTGTAAATGCAAGTACAGCTCTGACCACGCTTATGCATATAATCTAGTAATGAAACAATGAAACTACAAATAGAAAGCATTACAAGTGTCACATTAAGCAATCTTAACATCAACAGATGTTTCAGTGTCCTTTAATGAAAAACATTAAATTAGTAATGTTGACTAATTACAGGTATGTGAAAGTTAGTGCCAAAGCTCAACTTCAAACCATGCACTCCCTGCAGAGCAAATGTGCGTGTATTTTCCTGAATAAATGCAAAAAATGACCAAAAATATCTTTACATCAGCCCCAGTTCATCTGCCCTAGAAAATAAAAACCTTCGCTTTCAGCTCTGATGTTATGATGGCACATTTTGGGATTTTGCCCCACAAACCCTGTTACCTTATACATCATGATGTGTTCCCACAGCTGAAATCCAATCATTTGAAATTATACAGAAATATGAAGTTCACAAAGCCTTTTAGCCAGAAATCCCACTTTACTGTACATTATTTCCAGTGCCAACAATGTCTGCAAACTGAACATATAGTATGTTGAGACCAGCTAGCACAGACAAATGTACACCTCCCTGTGTTGTTTAAGACACAATACTATACAAGTGGATGTAGCAAACATACCTACAACTGCTTCATGAGGAAATAACTGCCTGTTTCCAGAGGACTGTTTCAAATACTCAGGACGAAATCCTCAACTGAGCGGAAAAATGCAGCAGGTCAGAGAAGACATTCTTTGTCCTGCCAATGGTTCCAGAGATAGAGTGGTGATTCTTCATCGCTTATCTGAGCAGTATCTGTGTAGGTCACAGAGGCGGGGTAATGTCTTCCTGGTACCTTGCTAATGACAGGCCTTTCACTCCTCCTCCTTAAAGGTCATGACTAATTCCCTCCATCAGCCACCTTGACACTGTGCAGGCACAAAGAGGCCATAAAGCAGTCAAATATAAAACTCCAAAACTTTATGAGGAGCTGCTCGCTGGTTTAAAATGGATTATTGCAAAGGACCAGCCAAAAAATGACATGGCTTATTAAAAAATGACCTTCAGTGCTCTTCTCTAAAGGTCAAGACTAACAGCTTCCCCCAGGCTGGCTCCATGGCACACAGGTGGATGCTCAGGTAAAATATTTGATATCCTAGCAGGTGCTGGCAAATATCTCCCTGCTTAAGTGTCTTTGAGCAAGGCATTGATTCTACCAACTAAGTGTCTGACACTGACATTTTCATGGGAGGAAGCCTCATCTCTCCCGAGGTGGGTGACATTATTCTCTAGACAGACAAAAAAAAAACTTGTTTCTAATTGGCTGGCAGGTGTCTTTACAACTGCATAACACTTAAAACAGTAAACTAATATAAAAACAGATACTAAATTGTATCAGGCGGGGGGGTTGCGACATTGCTGCATTTCGTACTGGAATTTCCATCTCGTTCTCATTTCGAAGTTATAAAATACCATCGTTTTCTCAGTAGTTTGGTGGAAGAAAATGCCACAAAAAGGCACCTTTTGCAGCGGTCTGATATACAGGTATGATATACCGCTGGAGGTGATCAGGTTGAAATGCTGCAACATAATACAAGGAGAAAAATGGTACACATAGGAGACACTCGAGATCTTGTGGTTATACATTATGGCTGTGATCATCTTTGGTGTGAGGATGCAGGCTGTGTGCCTGTGACTGAATCACAGCCATTATGATATACAGTATAACAGCATGACCTTTTGTGTGACATTGCTTGAATATTGTCTTTTCCTCTTTTCTGGGGCCTAAACCTAACCACAAGTTAACCACAGCATTGTTGAAATGGAACAAGTGTCCAAATGTGTTGTATCCATGGTTTATATAAATATAAAATGCCAAAATTTTTTTTTGGTCATTGTTTTGCTACACAGCCAGAACACATTCGGCTGTGTTCCATGCTCTCAACAGTGAAGGAAGATAAGCATGTGGTGTCGAGCATCTTGAGGCAGTTTGGTGTTGTCCTGAGCAGGCCTGAGGGCCACACCTCACCCTGTTATCAGACAGACGGGGGGGAATATTAAAGGACAGCACGGTCACAGCGGGGCTCTGCGTCCTCCTCTTTCCGTCCAGACAGCAGCAGACGCCTGTTGCTGTCTGCAGGCAGGCGACGCCACATCCTCTGTCTCCCATAAATCACCCAAAGATCAGCTGTGTCAGGACGCTGATTCTATCAGTGAGATGACTTCTGAGCAAGTGATGACGTGAGGCTAAGTACTTATGATGAACCCAGATTATGACAGCAGTCACAATTAGACACACCCATTCAACACTGAGACAGGGGCTGACGGAATAATAGCTGTGACTATCATCATAATTTATTGCATTATAATGCCACTGCCAATATAATGTATGTAGGAGACCGCTGTCCAGTCCGCTGCATCAGGACGTTTCTCCTCTGATCTTTTCTTATCTGCACCGTGAGCTGTATTTGTTTAAAGAGGCCTCTCTGCCCCTGTTGATTCATTACAGTCTTCTCTCTTCATGTAGCAGTGCGCCATTATCTAATACACTGCAGCCGGGCTGATTTACACTGACACTATCATCTGTATGTCAATACTGGGCCACAACAGAAGCAGGCAGCCTGCGACAATAGCCTAAGGCTGCTTTCATTTTCTCACTGCTAAGGCTCAGCTCAACAGTCGCATGTTGTCAGCCATCGGTAAGACAAAAACACGGAGCCGAGAACAGACTTAGGAGCTGGCAGTATTCAAAACCTATTCCTTTAACCATTTTTCCCTCAGTTATATATATAAATTTAAAAAATACACATACAAAGTTTACATAAACAGAAACACAACCAGGGCACAAAAACTCCTTTAACCATTTTAAACCAATGTCAGCTAACCAACCCTGTCAATATCTAAATGAGCATAGACATAACAGGGGAAAACTGGGAGCGGAAATGTCAGGAAACAAAAAGGTCACAGGTTCAATCTCTTCAACAACAACCAGATATACTGAATCTACATGCCCCTGGGCTGCAGGCCAATTCAATTCAATTCAGCTGAATTCAATTTTATTTTATTTATAAAGCCCATTGTCACAAATCACAATTTGCTTCAGAGGGCTTTACAGCATACGACATCCCTCTGTCTTTAGACCCTCTCAGGGACTCAAGAAAAACTTGCCAATAAAACCCTTAAACAGAGAAAAAACAATGGTAGAAACCTTGCTGAATAAAAGCAGAGGCTAAATGTCAACACATGCTTATCTGATGGCTATTGACGGTCAGGAATAAGGAGTATTCCTCTGAGTGATGATCATGGCAGCTCAGCTGTCATCTTCAGGTTAAATAGTGAAACCAATCAAACTGTGCTGAACCTAGAGAGAATTACACAAACTGTTTTCTACGAAAAGTAACGCACCCAAATTTACATGCATATCCCACATATTCTGAAGGTTTGTAATCACATGACCAATGCGTTGACAGGAGTTAACAAGAGGGCAGCTCCAAGCAGTCTGATTTTTGTCCAAAAAAAGTGGAACGAGGGCAACGAGCAACTTGGACAAAATACTGTATATAGAGGATGGACAAAAAAAAAATGGAAAAAAAATAAGCAAAAAATTAGTAAAAACTTAAGCAAAAAGCTATGCTTGCTACATGCAAATGACAAATAAGATTTCTGTAAAATTATACATATATATATATATATATATATATATATATATATATATATATACATACATATATATATACACTCACCGGCTACTTTATTAGGTACACCTTGCTAGTACCGGGTTGGACCCCCTTTTGCCTTCAGAACTGCCTTAATCCTTCGTGGCATAGATTCAACAAGGTACTGGAAACAGTCCTCAGAGAGTTTGGTCCATTGACATGATAGTATCACGCAGTTGCTGCAGATTTGTCCGCTGCACACCACATCCCAAAGGTGCTCTATTGGATTGAGATCTGGTGACTGTGGAGGCCATTTGAGTACAGTGAACTCATTGTCATGTTCAAGAAACCAGTCTGAGATGATTCGAGCTTTATGACATGGTGCGTTATCCTGCTGGAAGTAGCAATCAGAAGATGGGTACACTGTGGTCATAAAGGGATGGACATGGTCAGCAACAATACTCAGGTAGGCTGTGGCATTGCAACGATACTCAATTGGTACTAAGGGGCCCAAAGTGTGCCAAGAAAATATCCCCCACACCATTACACCACCACCACCAGCCTGAACCATTGATACAAGGCAGGATGGATCCATGCTTTCATGTTGTTGACGCCAAATTCTGACCTTACTATCCGAATGTCGCAGCAGAAATCGAGACTCATCAGACCAGGCAACGTTTTTCCAATCTTCTATTGTCCAATTTTGGTGAGCCTGTGCGAATTGTAGCCTCAGTTTCCTGTTCTTAGCTGACAGGAGTGGCACCCGGTGTGGTCTTCTCTCTGCTGTAGCCCATCTGCCTCAAGGTTCGACGTGTTGTGCGTTCAGAGATGCTCCTCTGCAAACCTCGGTTGTAACGAGTAGTTATTTGAGTTACTGTTGCCTTTCTATCAGCTCGAACCAGTCTGGCCATTCTCCTCTGATCTCTGGCATCAACAAGGCATTTTTGCCCACAGAACTGCCGCTCACTGGATATTTTCTCTTTTTCAGACCATGCTCTGTTAAACCCTAGAGATGGTTGTGCGTGAAAATCCCAGTAGATCAGCAGTTTCTGAAATACTCAGACCAGCCCGTCTGGCACCAACAACCATGCCACATTCAAAGTCACTTAAATCACCTTTCTTCCCCATTCTGATGCTCGGTTTGAACTGCAGCAGATCGTCCTGACCATGTCTACATGCCTAAATGCATTGAGTTGCTGCCATGTGATTGGCTGATTAGAAATTTGCGTTCACGAGCAGTTGGACAGGTGTACCTAATAAAGTGGCTGGTGAGTGTATATATATATATACATATAGACTTTTTCATCAAAGGACCCCTCTTCTATCACTGAGTGAGCTGATGACCCCTGACTCAGAGACATACTGTATGGACACATTTTATTTAGTGCATCGCAATAGTAATAGAAGTACAAAGCAACTGATAAACTGTGCAATTAAACAAAATAATGAACGAAACTGCAAGAAGAATGCATAAAACAAGCAATTTGGATGGATTTTGAGCAGACTATTTCTTGTGACTGTTGCACCTGAAATGAGTTTTCCTCATAGTTTTAGGATTTTTTATATGATTGTCCATCTGCATCATATGTTTTATTTTTAACAATCATACACACTTATAAGGTTGAGGTTGTTTTTTGAGAGGGTGAAGGCTCTGTGAATAGAGCTCATGGTCAGTTCTTCACTGTGCCCTTATCCTGTGAGTTTATACATTAGATAAAAACGTAAATCAGTTATAACAATTTAATTTAGTTCTACATACACAGTTTGAAGTACCTTGGTATCATTCCTTATCCAACCTTAATAACAATATTTCCTCTTTAATCTGGCTGGTTAAAAAGTTGAGCTGCTCCTTTAAGTCTTTGTTATAGTCAAGCAGCTGTAAATGACATCTACACAGGGCCAGCACACAGACAGCGCTGTATAGTTCAGCTTATTAAAACACTGAACGACTCCTTTAAAGCAGGAGCTTGTTTGTGTTGGTTGGGTGCCATCAGAGGTTACTGTATGGAACCAACATGTTGTAAAATACCCCACTGGACTAATTAGAACATCAAATGTGTCGGCTAACCTCCATCATGTCGACACAGGGTTTTTAATTGGCCGACATGTTGTTGTGTTGTCTCGCCTCACCTCAACAACAACATGAACACACACAGAGAAACAAATAGCGTCACATGAGTGTGTGTACACTAAAAAACACACACTTCATAGGAATACATGTTGTATTACTGGAGAGTAAAATTGTATTTTCACAGTGTAGACGCCAATGTGTTGAACATTACTCATCCATTAAAAACTAATGTACGGGGTGCCTGGGGGCTCAATGGATAGAGCGGTGCCCCATGTACAGAGCCCGTGTCCTTGCCGCAGCAGCACACACTCAGCCAGTTATTTTGCTGTGCTGATGGTGTTGTTTTTATTATTTTTTCCTTTTTGACTATGCTTTAAAATTTCCCAAATATCAAAATAAGCTCAAACACACAGAAGAGAAGGGTGATGAACATGTAACCAAAATCACTGGATGCTTTAGTAATGAGTCAGGCGCTGTACCATTTAAAGAGAGATGCCTTTTAATAAAAACTAATCTGTCTCTGTAGTAGAAAGACACAAATACTTCTGACATGGAGCTACATGACCAGGGAAAAAGGATGCTTTTGCTCAAGAGGTAGAAAACCTACAACAACAGAATGCATTGCACCACACCAGACCAATAAATGCTCCCAATAGCAGGTGATGTAATGCAAACTCATATGTGTGAAACAATGTGTAGCAAGAAAAAATCACATTCCAGTTAAACAGAAAGCTAAACAGTTAGTTTCTAAAAACAACTGAGGTGTTTATATTTGATCAGAGCTGATTAGTTTTATCTAGGCAGTGGTTAGATGGAGAGAAGTTCACCTCAGTTCATTTGCACGTCTCGTACAAAGCTGGTTGAAAATCGGCAAAGTATTCCTTTAGGGAATGTATTTCTGAAATTTTAGAATCAGGTGTTTTATCATTCCTTTCTGTTATGTGAATATATTGAAAAGTCATAATTTTACACAATTTATCAAATATCCATAACCGTGATACATCATAGCATTCTGTTTCTGCTCCTCACCTAAAACAGCAGTAATGAATGAATTTGTCTCTTCGGATCCACATGTACTGTTCTGGTGTTACGAGCCTCCATGGTGGAACACAATCCCACATCTGGAATTCAAGTGGTGAGCTTGCTTGCTTGACCACTGGCTTCGTAGGCTAGCTCTGGGGACGTGGAACATCACCTCTCTGGCGGGAGGTGGAGCACTACCAGCTAGATATAGCTGGGCTCACCTTCAGTTCAGTTCGCATACAAACAGCCGAAATGAGTTTCTTCCCCAGGGTGGCTGGGCTCAGCTTTACAGATAGGGTGAGGAGCTCGGACATCCAGGAGGAGCTCGGAGTAGAGCCACTGCTCCTTCTCCTCAAAAGGGGCTAGTTGAGGTGATTTGTGCATCTGATTAGGATGCCTCCTGGGCACCTCCCATTGGAGGTGTTCTGGGCACGTCCTTCTGGTAGGAGGCCCCGGGCGGATCCAGAGCACGCTGGAGGGATTACATATCTCATCTGGCCTGGGAACACCTTGGGGTCCCCCAGGATGAGCTGGAAAGCATTGCTGGGGAGAGGGACATCTGGAATGTCCTGCTCCGCCTGTTGCCCCCGCGACCCAGCCCTGGATAAGTGGAAGAAAATGGATGGATGGATGGATGTTAGCAATTAGCGGCTAACTCAAAGAAGAAGAACAGTTGTCGTCAATGTCCGAAACCTGTGAAAACAAGAAGGTTCCGGAGATTCCTACCCTCCAAGCTAGGATGAGATCAGCTGCTAATATGATGTGATTGACATGTTATTACTTTGTTGATGTTTAGAAAAGTGCTGCCGATCCATATGTCACACCAGAGGCTGACTCTGTTGAGTTATATGTCACGCCAGACATGCCTCTTTTGATTGAAGGATGCTGCGATACGGTGTATTATCACACACTGGAGCGGCATGCAGTATTCTATGTGAACATGCAGGGGTGGCCCTCTTGCCCCATCTCTGTGTAAAAGCGGCTTGTGTCTGACAGTGTGTTTTGTTGCCGTGATGTACAGCGGTGCACTCCCCTCCAGGCTGTAAGTAGGCAGGAAGATACTATCAGCTGGCAGGACAAGCAGACGTGTCAGCTCCACAGAATCCATAGTCAGGGCCAGAGAAGGGGCCTCAGCCTCTTGCATTTCAGAAAGTGAGCTCCTTACCTGGGCATTTTTTGTCGCTCCGTGTTCTGTGTCACCTTGTACAAATGTTTTGATTCAGAATTGATTGCCATCTTGCTGAGGCTGTGCACATTTAGTGTGTGAGAACGACACAGAAACATGAGAGCAGACACGGAGGAGAGAAAAAGGAGTACCTTTTTACGAGCTAACTTCATGCTCTAATGAATACAAATGGGCCCTCATCTACTCCACTTTGCATGGCTGGTGGAGGGCAGTGTGTGACACCAGCAGGTCCAGCTCCACGGACACTAAAGGAGCTAATCATTACCCTTTCAGTGGCTATCTATCACCAGGCTAGCCCCACTAATCTGCCTGTGTCTGCACATGATGGATGTTTTGCTACCTCTAATGCCAGCTCGCTCGTGCATGCAGACAGATAATCAGAAAGGGAAGTGAAAGCATATCTCATCATTACGATTATGATCCATACCAACGAATTACTAGCGAGGGGTTTTGGTGCTCTGCAACTTGCTCTCTGATGACATTCATAATCATTGATCACTGTGGAGATCCTGCTGGTGATTATAAATGAGTTATGGCAAAGAGCTGAAAGATGGATGGGAGGTGTCTGACTGGATATGGAAATAGAAAGATATATGGGTTAAACTGAGGTTGTTGTAGGAGCACAGGTTTCCCCAAAGATCATTTTGATCCAGTGGCGGAAGAAGTATTTAGATTCTTTACTGAAGTATAAGTACTGATACCACCCTGTGAAAATACTCTGGTACAATCCTGCTATGAAAATGGTTCTGAAATAAAAGTAAGTATAATTAGGAAAATGTACTTAGTGTATTAAAAATAAAAGTACCCGATGCAGAAAAAAAAAAATCTTTAAAACACACACTCACACAAAACCCCCCAAAATTATCAAAAAAACCCATCCCAAAACTCAAAATTATTAAAAATAAATTTAAAAAAACATCCAAAACCTCTTAATTATTGTATAACAGAAAAAAACAAGCAAAATCCCAAAATAACCAAAACAAAATCAAGATGTTTTTTTCAAAGAAAAGAAAGACTCAAATGTTTATCAAAATAGTTGCGCAATTGATTCACTGTGAATTGATTGATTAATCAACTGTAGCTGTACTTCTATAAACTGTTCGGTCATATAAGTAATAATAAACCATCATAATTTAGACATTCTTCTTATTTTATGCAAAATTCTTAATATATAAAGTAACTAAAACTGTGTGGTAAATGTTGTGAAGTAAAAAGTACAATATTTCCCTCTGAAATGCAGTGGAGTAGAAGTATAAAGAAGCACGAAAAGAAAATAATCACCTACATTGCAACTACTTTAAATTCATTCTTAGGTACAGTAATGAGTAAATGTACTTTATTCCACCGTGAGCCAGGACACAAACGCAGGCCGTCTCAGTGCTGATGTCTACTGTAGATAACTGGGTTAGAAATTGCTCTGCAAGACCAGAGCTGATGTTGTTTGTGCAGCTCAGATTTACAGGAGCTCTTCTAGCATGTTGCGAAGGCCAAACACTTTCAGGCTGAAAACAGAAGCCTCTAGAAGTTGTGAAATGTATTCATCCAGGACAGAGAGAGCTGATGGGATGGAGGGATGGTAAACAAGCCAAAAAGACCCCTTGAGGTTAAGCCATTGTGCCAGCTTGCTAATTTCTGCCTCGTGGTCAGGCGTTGTTGATTCCAGGAGACTCTCTTTCTGTAAGAGAGCGTCTGAAGGGGTGGTGGGAAGAGGGTCGGTGGGAGCGTAATCCTTGGCCTTTTCATTGGCCTGTAATGATTCCGGGGCTCAGCAGTTAATAGGGCATTATCGCGGCCCCTACCTGGCCGGACAGCTGATTAATGTCAGAGGAGAAGACACGGGTCCAGGCTGGGGCCTGATAAAAGGGCGTTGGGATTGGAGGGAGCAGGATGATGAATGTGCTACAGAGCCCACGCCCGTGTCTCATTAAGCGCGCCCCTACTCTTTGGCGTTGAGCTAATGTAGCGCGTCGGTGCTGCGACCAGCTTGGCCGGCTCAGGAGAGAACACTGTGGGTTCTGAAGAGCGAGGCAAGATGAGGAGCAGGGAGGATGGTATGGAGGAGGTGGATGGGAAGCAGGGCTGGGATTGATAGTGACCTGTCTGGCAGCAGCAGCTAATTGAGGATAGTTTTCACATGTCTACACTGATTCAGATAGTTTTAAAAATGCATCTTTTTTTCCTGCTCTTTTAGCTTACTCTAATAATACTGACTAGTGTGTTCTGTTTTGTTGTTGTTGTTGTCGTTGTCTTTCCAATGTTATTCAGTGTGTGAAATACACTTTGATGATCGGTAAACAGATGCCTTGTGCTGTACCTCCAAACCAGACATTATCAATATTAGCCAATCAATGTGAGTATCAACACCACATGAATGAACATCCTAGCGTATATGCCATGAAAACCTAATTATTGTTCATTGTTCACCGCTGATAAGAAATGACATCTGGTACAGGCTAAGTGTATGTAAAAGCAAATACCCCACTTTAGAATATGCCAGAATTTTCCTTTAAAGCTAAAGCTGTTAACTTTACTATGAAAAAAAGCTTTTTTTCCCCATTTGCTGAGGCTATCACAATATTCTCACAGCATTTAATTAGACAGATAATCTGTGAAAAAAAAATCATATTTCTCTGCCTACTGCCTACTATTGATTTGTAGCACTTGGAATGGCTTTATATGTGAACCAAACCATACACAGCTGAGGAGTATCTAATGCCGTTGTCAGTCATGTCAGTCACTCAGTGAACTGCAGTGCTGATCAAATGTGAATCAAGATTCTGTTAGTGCATTGTCTAGTTCTGATGTTGGGATCATATCTGAGTGTACTTTTTAGATGTAAAATGAGAAGGTTGGTTTGTCAGTGAGCAGTGCTTGGTACATACGCAAGTTAACTGCTTGCAACATGGTGCTCAGGACACAAACTTTCTCATGTTACAGCTTAACAGTACACTCAAATTCAGGCTTCTACCTATGACCAAAATGCAACATATTTTTTGAGTGTGTAAGTTTAACGTGGTCTCATTTATGCAAGTGCCTGATGCAGACTGAAATCTCTTCTGACCCATAAAGGAGTCTGACGCTGGTCAAATAAGTATCGGTCTACCTTACATAGGTAACATAGGTAACAGCCTTACATCCGGTGTATGAAAATTCTATATAATCACTGCACTGCATCTTTATTAAAAATGCTGATCTGGTTACATCTTTCACCATGTTCAGGTGTTGTCTCACATCATCCATTCCCAGTAACCACTATTACTACAGGCAGAGTGGAAACACTGGATAGTTTTGCAAATTAACTTCAGAGGATTTGATGTTTATCACATGTTTCAGTAATATTTGCTGCTGTTGAACACACGGCTCTGCTGGCGCACCGCAGCAGCAGCTCCAGTCCAAGGTATCACATTGATTTTGCACAGGCTACAGTAAAAGGCAGGGCTTGAAACTAACAGAGTTCTGTCATCCAGGGGACAACGGAAACGGTGTCTGAGACAAAAAGATCATCTTCTACAGGATGCTGTCGGGATAAAAGGATGCACTAAACTCACTGTTAACACGTCAGAGGACACACACTTTAGTTTCCCTGAAAATGCTACTGTCAACAACAAATCTGTGTTGACATCGGCAGAGGAAGAGACAGATGACTCACGTAGTCATCAAACTCACAGATATTCCCAACATAAACTTTTGTTTCACCTCATCCCTGATCCACAACACTTACTATCACCTAAGATCCAGATCATCTACCCCACCAGCACTTCATCCCCCTTTCCACTTGACCTAGGTATAGACTACCCATGTGCAGAAGAGCCCCTTTCAGTGAGAGCTTTGTTTCCCACCGCCATACAAGCTCTTAAAAAGTAACCCCTCTTTATGTTATGGAATTTCAGTCTGTTCTGTGTTGTAAATGAGCAAGTTATGGTTCTATAAACTTTGTGAGAATGGTACAATGCAACCAATGCAGTGTTTCAGTAATGTTTTCAGCAGAAAGTTTTCTTTTAGTTCCCAGAATGTTCTAATTTAAGTTAGGGCAACATTCGCGATAGAGAATGTAAAAAAAGTTCATTTATTTATTTAATTTTTATTTTATATACATATATATATATATATATATATATATATATATGTTTTGGGTTTTTCTTTGGTAACACACATTACATTACCTCAATAACATGCCCTGAATGTCTCTTTGTTCTTCATTTATTCTCTTCATTTATAACATTGTGGGAATGTTTTATAGAAAGAACATTTTATGATCCTTCACCTCTCAACATCAACAGAACATCCTCAGAATGTTGCAGGTATAATGTTACAGGCATAAACTGTACATCAAAGATAAACAAATCTCTCTTTTGTGGTCTTATGGATGATGAAAGCACTTACAGGGAGCTCTTTCAGTGATTCTGACTGTTGGAGAAAACACTAAAGAGTTTTACCTTTTAACTGTAACCATGCATGAACAAGAATACCCTTGAGTTTACACTCATTTTAGGTGAACTCACAAGAGAAAAGATAGATAATACACCTGAGAGCATTGTATAGGTCTTCAGGTATACACCTATTTCCTTTAAGTTCTGCTGTATTTTATGGGCATTAAAGTCCGTTTTGTATGCATTATACAGACATGGTCACATAGTTATTGGGCAGCAGTTCCCATAGCTGTAACATAATCTAACCATGATAAGCATGATTGGCTTAAGTTTTGAGAAGTGTTTAGATTATTTTGCATGACAGGAGGACTTAGAGCAAAAAAAAAAAAAAAAATCAGATCATGAAGAAGCCAGCTTGCCAGTAGGCAAGCGATTCGAAAAAGGGCGATTCGAAAAAGCCATATTTCACACTTTTTTGTCGTTTCTAGGCCACATGATGCTATGGCTACGTGCTTGTCAGTAGGAACTGGCTCCCTCACAATGCAGCAGGCACGACAAGAGCTGTTATTGCATCGTGTAACTCTTGAAAAGTTGGGTTGATCATCCAGAAGTTTTGAATCCACAATTCCTCTGTGAAATCGTGACTATCAGCTCCCAGAAATCCTTCAAATGTGGCTCCTCTCACGTATAAGGGGCTTGCCTTTTCATTATGGCTCCATAACACGCCTATGTGGCCTTGGATTGGAAATAATGAGTATGGTGGCTGCAATAGAAATAAAGCTGCTAATATCTGAACATCCATCACCATGCTTCTTGGAATGTTATCACCAGTGGAGAAGTTGCAGAACATCACTCAGTTGCACAAACTTGTAACTCAGCGGAGTGTGCAGAGGAGTGGCCATACAGAGTCAACCCGTGCTGCAGTGCAGTATGGGATATTTAATCATGTAAAGTTATTTTATACATTTGCATTGTGGATCTTTGGTTAGCTGTATTATCTACTGTTAATGTGGCCCAAAAACCTTTGATCCATAAAGCTGCTGATCACACTCCATTCATAATATAAAGTTCTCTGTGTGTGTGCGGCTGTTTGCGAGTGCGTATGCATGTCGTGTGTGTCTGTGGCACATGCTAAACATTTATGAGGTTGTATCCTGTCTCATTTACTGCCACCAGCTGTACGCCCACTGCCCCCCTCACCCCCACCGCCTCTCCCTCACACCCGCCCATAAAAAGCCAATTACATCCAGGGCTACGGAGCTCATTGATACCTAATTAGATTATTGTTGCGAGTGCTGTTGCCCTTGTGGCTGACGTGTAATGTGACAGTGTCTGAGTGATAGAGGGCGTTGTCCTGGGTGAACCCCTGACCCCAGCCCGCATCAGAGGGGTCAGAGAGCCACATTCAAATGAGGAGGTAAACCCCGTCTGCTGCTGCTGATACACTCAACCACCCTCACCCCCCACCCCAGCCTCACCAACACAGTCTGTGCACATGAAATCTTTCTGCTTTCTGAGCTATCAGAGATCAGGGGGGCAGTGGAAAAAAGGTAAATGCTCACATAATGATAAAAACAAGTTTTTCTTTAACCCTTTGAAACCTGGATCAGCATTGGTTTTCTTGTGCTGTGTTCAGGTGCCTTTCCAAGTATGGAACCCTCCAAAACCTGAGCAAATTGGTTTGATTTTTGTTTTAAAAAAATGGAAAAAAGGCAGTGATCAGCACTTTTAGGGTCAATATTGTTATTTTTACTTTAACTTTTGTTTTGCTTATTTTCAGGTACATTTCTTGTAACTTTTTTTTTTTTACTAATTTCTTCGTATTTTTTGGTCGTGTCTTTTTAAGTTGCTTATTGCCCTCACTCCATGTTTTAAAAGAAATCAAACGAGTTTGCTCAGGTTTAAAAGCATGACATTTAGACAGCTGTAAAAGCTTAAAACTCAGGTACAGATCAGTTTGATACTACTGTAAGCTATAAGTGCACACTGTAAAGGCTATGATACAGGAAGAACTACACAGAACAACAATAAATGATATAACACAGAACAATATCATGTAACAATAAAAATGCAACCTTCCACAGTCTGTCTGCATCTGTGGGAACTCTTGTGCAAAACATGCTATCCTCTTCAAAATATGCACTTTCAAAAAGCAAATGACCCAACCTACTGAAAAATTACATGAAACATTAAATCGCTGCTCATGCTTGATTGCATCAATAATAATATCAGTAATGTAATGATACAGCACTTAATCATGTAAAGGATCTAACTGCTTCCTCCAACACATTTATATGCATGAAAACAAAAGTGAATTTGCACTTTCAGTCTTTTTGCACTCGCAGTCTGCCTGAAATTCTGATCAGGCAGAAGCTAATTACACAATCAGGAACTGGGACTGCTGCTGTCAAGCCAAATTCTGCAAGTCAAGCTGTAAAGGTGTAGTGAGTTTATGGATGGGATTTGTTGCACTGGGGGGCATACAATGAAGCAAGATAAGTGCCCTAGCGAGGTATGTTGAGTATAAAGCCAGGGTTTTCTGAACTACAAAGGTGGCTCTCTTTTAACTTGGCTGGATAACCATGGTAACCTATGTGACAAACTTAACCTGGAGCAAGTTATGTTCTGAGTTTCGACTTGAAATCAGCTGAAAAGCATCTTTCACATGTTCTCTGTGGGGAGTCACTCTATGATCAGTGTCCGCATATGAGCCGAACATGTTATACGTCATACAACTTGCTGAGCTGTAATGTTACATAAATGTCTCCTAACAAAGACGCGCAGTGTCCTGCTGCAGTGTGTCCGCACGCTCCGCGGCTGTCCTCGGCTAAGCCAGGTTAGCCGAGGCCTGTGGCTCAGAGGTACAGTGGGTCGTCCTCTAATCAGAAGGTCAGCGGTTCGATCCCCAGCTCCTCTGGACAACATGTCGAAGTATCCTTGGGCAAGATACTGAACTGCGTCATCCTGAACTGCGTCATCGGAGTGTGAGTGTGTGTGAATGATCAGAGAAGCAGGTGGCACCTTGTATGGTAGCCTCGGCCACCAGTGTGTGAATGTTTGTGTGAATGGGTGAATGTGACATGTAGTGTTAAAGCGCTTTGAGTGGTCAATAAGACTAGAAAAGCGCTATACAAGTATAGTCCATTTACCATTTACCATTTTACCATGTGACAAGTTTGGAGTGAGAACATGTTGACCTCCTTCCCCTAATCCTAACCATCCGTGCCAGCATTTGCTTTTGTTGTAGTCCTCCTGGTTTTGCTTGCCATGACCTTTTGTTGCCTAACATAACCACATGCAGCATCATCCCACCATGTGCATTTGTTGACATCACGGTAGCGGCATCCTGGAATGTAAACAACAGATGCCGAAGGATACCTAGAGTGTAATATGTAGATGCGAAAGGCCACTGGAAAGCAGTCACGTGACAACTTGGGATAAACAACCAGAAACAATGGAAGAGGACATCACAGCCCTGCCAAAGCTTGACTGACAGGGGATGTTGGTGATTAGGAAGCTGTCCAGAATATCTGTAATGCATTAAATGTTAGGAGGACTCACTGGCACCTCACTACCTAATCACATTTTTTTGCGCAGGTCTTCACATGTTAAGACTGTGTTACCTTAGCTCAGACTGAGGCACTGTGTCAGTCTGCACATTATTACTATATCAGCTGTCAATATGTCACAAACCAGCTTATACAATCATTCATATATGCATATGTATGTGAAGTGATTGTGATACTGTAGTATGAAGAGTGGCAACAGTGAAGTTACGATGTGTCACTATGGATGAGTGTAAATACATGGGTCCATCAGCAGAATAACACATTCATGAAGTGAAAGATACCACAGTGACATTCACAGCACCGACAAAACCTCTTAAAAAGACATCAATATCAAATTATTGTGTACAGAATAATAATGAGCCAAAGATTGAGCCCTGTGGGGCTCCACCAGGGACTTCATGTTCTAAAAATATGAATAATTGGATTAGTCATTGAATAAAGGATACATTCAAAGATGGCTGTTAGAAAAGGAGAGCATTCTGCTCCTTTGATAGCACAGTCTGCTACTGAGGTGTGTTTGAAGGGTAAATGTGTACAGTGCAGTGTCTATTGAGAAAACCCCCCAGCAGCTACACTGTGGGTGGCAGGGCGGCACAGTTGTTTAGGGATATATGACCCCATGGAGGGGTCAAAGGTTTATTAAAGAACCAGTAAGTACTTGTTCAAAATAGAGCTCTGACCCGTTACGCTCTCTCCCCACCCCCCACCTGCTCTGCACACACACGGCAGACACACACATGCTCACATTGCACCTGTTCAGGAAATGGTAGTAGATGCACAATGGGGGTAGAATAAACACTGCAGCTCTATAGCTTAGTGATTTATGTAGGATATGAGTATTAATGAGCCAAATCATGTTATACACAGTATTAACCCTTTAGAACCTGTATCGACATCAATCAGAATCCGTAATGTACATGCCGGGGTGGTTAACTCTTTCCATAGCATTTAAAGCTATGGAAAGAGTTAAGCATACAGGTATGTAAATTACGGTGTATGGTTGAAAATGATCAAAGGGAAAACAATCAGTTTAATAAAGATAACAGAAATTGCCAATACAGCATGAAATGAGCTGAAATGAGAAATAAGGAATAATCTGCAACAGCAGCAGTGTGGTAAATTTATGGGACTCTCCAAATTGCACAAACATATTTTGTCTGTAAGTAAGTATCTATCTATCTATCCATCTTCACAACTGGTAAAGAATCAGATTCTGGTTGAAACTATTCTAAAAGGGCACACTGTAAACATTTTGAGTATACACCAAAAATCAGTCAGCTATCAGCAGCGTCAGTCCAGTAATGATGTGAAAAGAAGTGAGTGGGCGCTGCTACACATAAAGCCTGGTACTGACTGTTGTCATTAGATTTCTGACATCAAGTTGTATCAACAAGGTCAAGCTCTAGTTGTGTCTCGCATCATTGAGCCTGACCTCCCCCTCATCCCCCTGAAACACACACCAGCCTTCCTTTCCCATCCTGAAGAGGGAACAAGACTTTCTCAAAGTCATATTAAAAGAGGCTAAAACTCTCCTGTGAATCCTGTGAAGCATTGATGTCTAGACGGCCGCTCTCCCATGAAAGACTCGGAGGCCTCGTCCCTCACGCTCATCCTCTCCTCCTTTTGTCTTGTCCCTGTGTCCCTCTATCTTCCCCGCTGGCACAGGACAATTACCAGCCAGCACTACTTCCTAAACGTGTCGTCGGGGGCCGAGCGATTCCCTGTCGGGCCCCGGCAGCCAGGGTCCGAGGGCGGGACCCCCGTGATCGACCATGCAGAGCCGCAACACAAGAGAACGGCTGGCTGCTCTCCAAGGCCTGGCGGATGCAGGTGTCAATCACGGCAGAAGAGGACAGTGGGAACAAATGACCCTGATGACAGTAGGCTGGATTTTTATCTGGCACGATCATGAACAGCTGACATGATATTAGCACATGATGTTTAGGCAGACCCACAATTAAAGGTGGAATAATATATTTTGATCTTGATCAGAAGTCTTTCTTCATGTAAGAGCAATGTGCAGTCCAAAGGTTTACAGCTCACACCGTACCCTCTCCACATCTTTTTATTTTCCAAATTGGATCCTGCATGCTATCTCTTAGCATGCCTCCCTGGGCTTATCACAAGCTAATGACTACATCGGCACACCCGCGAGGGGGAGGTCCAACAGTGTGTCTCGGTCTATTCATGCCAGAGGGGCCTCTGCCACAAAAGGCCGTCCACAAAAGACCCCTCTTATTCTCTCATTATTGACACCCTTAATTGTTTGTGCTGTCTGATAATGGCCCTCAAAGCCTCGCCGTATCAGCAATAACCTTCTGTCTCAGTTGTATGGGGTGGATTGGGGGTTGGGGAGCTAATGTAGCCTCTCTCTCTCTTATTCTGAGGCATGTGCCACTGCTGGGGGACAGAAATAAATGTTGAACCATCAACAGGGGTTTTGAGCCGTGCTTTCTGCCACTTTCACAAGGTTGAAGTGCTCTGTATTCATAACTGCTGCCTGAATTTTGCACAAGTGCGTGTAAATTCTCAAACCCTCCGGAGGTCATCAGGGAATCCCATTTCCATATTGTTTATTAGCAGCTTTGTGTGTTTGCCAGCACTGCAATTCGAATTCGGAACCACGGGCACTTTGCGATATCGTTGTCTTATTAATTACGTGCGGGGGTGTAAGTACAAATCTCTTGATACGTCAGGCATGGTCTTCAAAGGCGCTGCTTTATTATGAGAGGAAACGTTAGCCTTAATTAAACGACACACTTTTATTAGCACAGCGTGTAATAGTGGCTTCCATTCCTGTCAGCGCTGAATGCCTGACACTGGTGGTTATGCCAGTCAATGGCCTTTAAGAAATAACAACTGTCTAATCCCATTGCAACTTGTGTAATTAGAGCGAATGCTCTTGTCATTAGGCAGCCACAAATTGCCCACTTACCCTGGCTGATAAATATTTGAGAGACACTTCTTATAAATTGTTAGGGTATTGAAAGGAATTTGCCTGAAAGCAAATTAATAAGTTATTTATGAGGAGTGTTAATCAGTTATCTCTCTGCATTCATAGCTGCACTGCATGGATTGGAGTACAGTAGGTCTAGTCATTGAGACAATAGCAGGCTGTACTCAACTTCAGCTGTGCTGAAACTTTTAGACACACACACACACACACACACACACACAGTACTCATGCTAATAATGCACACTCACACACCCTATAAAAACTATAAATATATATTTAAAAAGTAACTGAAGTAATTGTCCCCTCCATTACACCCTACCTTTGAATGAGCACAAATTCAATGATGCACCTTTATAAAAAAACAAAAACAAAAAAAAAACCAATCAAAACCTTTAATATGAGCTTTTTCATTCATTAATTTACTGTAAATGCTTTTCCTTTTAAGGGTCACACCTCTGGCAGGGTACACCCTGGAAAGGTTACCAGACCATCTCAGGGCTGACACATAAGCCACTTTTACAGAGATGGCACTTTAGTAGCACAATGAAGTTCCCCTTTATACCGCACTTGCATTTTTACATTGAACTAACCTACAGTGGCATCATGTCGCTCCAGTGTACACTGCTTCGTGGCATAGGTGGTCAAAAGAGACATAATGGGCTTGACGTTTAACACACGAGTGAAGACTTCTAGCATGACATATAACATATGCATCAACAGCAATTTCTAAACAGTAACAAAGGCATAAAATGTCAATAACAACCACTTACTGTCTAATATAGTGGCTCGGTGGGTGAGGAGCTCCAGAATCTCTTTGTTTTCCCAGTTTGCGGACATTTACAGCCGCCGTTCTTCTGCGAATTACCTGCCATGCTAACATCTGCTTTTTAAAAGTCCTGCAGTGGGTCACACACATAAGCACATCTTTAAATCGTCACACTCATGCTGCTCATGGCTTTATGTTTTACACGGACCTTGCTTCGGCGCTGTTAAAACCTCCGTTTTTGGCTCAGAGGTGAGACCATAACTTTGCAACCATCCAAGATGCAGTCACAGAACAGTAACAGTGTTTAGTTAAGATTCAAGTGAAAGCTGAGTTTAAAGATCAGTATGGTCCATGCAAGCGCAGAGGAAGTAGTGGGTTAGGAAGTAGGGAAGGGCCATTAACCCCCGCACACTTAATGCACCTAGCCAACATTTGCTTGAACTCGTTGATGTATCATGGCTGGAGTATTCCCATCATAAGATGGTCTGTAGTTAGTGATTATTTGCATACAGATGACTATGTAACAGTAGACATTGTTAGCAGCAACTGTGATAAAAGTACAGGGCCTTCATTGGGCCACAGTGATAACATATAAGCGTTCCAGTGTGGGTGTTGTCACTCTAAATATTGTTGGTCACACTGTGGCAGCAGGGGTGATGATAGGCACTGAGCAGAGAGAGAGGTGGCTGAGGTGACGGTGGGAAAACTGAACAGGTCTATTTGTAGTGGCTGCAACACAGAGGGGGTTTTCAACACTCCCACAGAGTGGAGATAATGTAGGGCAATATGAGTTCCTCCTCTGTCTAGACAAGGTTTGTTTGGCTGAAGGGACAGAACTGCTGGAGGAATTGATTGTTTCACTTTATTATCCCAGAGGGAATTCAGTGTGGGCACAAATTTGTATATATACAAACAGATCATGCATACCTAAAGGAAAATAATCAGCAGACATGGGCAAACTATAGTCTGTACATTTCAAACACACAGTAAAAAGTACACAATACTATGTAACGCCAATATTTCCCAGAAAGGGCTGTGCGTTATGGTGAGTTAATTCCAAACATGAAGCACGCAATTCAAGTGGTGAAATTATATTCAGAGTTAATGCAAAGACATGAATAGATGCCATTGCTCATTGGATGGCGCAAATGAAGAAGTTACAAGAAATTTCCGTCCTTCACATTTTGCGTAAGTTTAAAATTTTCATTTAAACTACTTTTCATTTAAAGTACAGCGTTGTCCTCAGCACTCCCAGTAAAGAATTGTTCCTCTGATGTCACCAACTAGCGTGTCGAAAGATGGCTGTGCCCTGCTGATAAAAACGTGCTAGTTTTCTTGCAAATATGGATGCCATATCTTGCCTAAGGTAGACATAGTTACATTATAATGCTCTTGAGTCCAGGTTTTTGTATATGTCTTGCCTTTGCCTGCATCGTCACATCTTTTTTCATTTGTTTCACAAAGAGTAAATTCATGCAGGATGATATGGCAGATTGTGGGCCGGAGCTCTCACGTGTTGCATTTAAATCAAATACTGACTTAAATCAGCGTTTTTTCAGTCAGCAGATACCACCACTTTGTCAGTGATTTCAGTATCAGTCACTGACACCAAAAGGCACTTATGCAGCAGCATGATATGCCGCCCATCATTTTGTGACACAGCCAGACAGCACTTGGCATGGCAGTATGATACGCAGATGGGCAGTGTAAGTCGAGGAATACTTGTTGTGGCCATGTGATGTGCTGCTGGATGGCGACAGTTTGAAACACTGCTGGCACGTCAACAACAGATGCAGGAGGACACCAAGTGCTTGATATGTAGACATGGAAGTCCACTGACAAAGTTGTGATATGAGATAACTTCGGATGTGGTGCAAGTATATTGAAGTTGATGTCTGTCACAGAGTTGAATAGGCGTTTTCTAGGCTTGAGTAAACTAAATAAAATCTTGGTTGACTGATATTCTACCTACTCTTCAACCACTTGATTGGTCAATGGGGAAAACAAATATGTGCATTACCTCTACATTAACTGTGACAATAACATTAACTGTACAATACCTTCACTGAACCTTTTGTACATACATTTTGTGTTCTTTATTTTCTATTTTTTCTTTTATATTTTCCGATTGCTTCGATATCTTTATCTTATGTCTTTATTATTTAAATTCAATATTTTTATTCTTCCTTTATGTTAATTGTTATGCACCAAAACACCAAGTCAAATTCCTTGTATATGAAAATGTACGTGGCAACATAACTGGATTCTGATTCTGATTCTGAACTAAACGGCCACAATGACTGCACTACAAGTGAAAGCAGTGCACCAAAGCTTTTCTTTTTCTTCCTGAGGCCAACATTGCAATTAGACTCGAGAGCAACACTTTTTTTCTTTTTTTTTTTTGTAAAGATATTTAGCTTAAGGTAAAAATTGCATAAATGAAAAATTGTGAAGATTAAATATACCAATGGGAAACATGTCAATTTCAGAAAAAAAAACTTGATGCTTGCATGAGGTAGTATATCAGGCCATTCAAAAAAGCCATATTTTGCAAACTTACAATGAAAACAATTTTTGAGCTTGTATAGGTCACATGATGTACAACAAACAAGGTTGGTAGGAACTAGCTCCCTCAGACATGATGCAGCAGGCACTATGAGAGGTGTTATTTCATCGCATAACTCTTTAAAAGTCCAAAAGTCCACAATTCCTCTGTGTAATGGTAAACTATCACCTCCCAGAAATCCCTCATACATGGCTGCTCCCACGTATAGGGGACTTGTCTTTCTATTATGGCTCCATAACACGCCTACATAGAAGGTAGAAGGTAGATTTATTGGTCAAGATTACACTTGACCTTGATTGGAAATAATGACAGATAGTGTGGTGACTGCAATAGAAATAAAGCTGCTAATGTTTTGAACATCTACCACCATAGTTACTGGAACGTTATCGTGCGGTGAGAAGTTGCAGAGCATCACCCAATGGAAACACAGTCATCTCGCAATTGTGCTTTATCGACATTTTGAAAATATTACTTAAGGTTTGCCCAAATCTGTAATGGAAACCTGCCTACTGTCACTTTTCACCCATTGTTCTAATCGAAGGCCAACCATCATGTCATGCACAAGCACTACGTTTAACAACAGTGGTCTGTCCTCTCTCCCTGTGTGCTTGAACCATCCATCATCCAGAGCAAGTACTGTACTTTACCTTGCACTGACATTTGACCACCGCAGATATTCTGTATCACCAAAGCATCTCAACTAAAAACACGGCACATTCAAACACTCCAGTGCTAAGAGCAGGGTGTTTTCAGAAGAGCACCTGGCTTTTTTTTTTTTTTAATTTAAATTTGGTGGACACATGGCCCTTTTTAAAAAACATCAGCAATGTTGTGACCAGTGAGGGTTTGGTCGGAGAAGAGCATATCGACCAACCAGTCGACCAGCTGACCAGAGTGTGTCAGCCCCAGAGTCCTCACGATGCAGCCCACCCACATCCACAGAATTTGAGAGCTCTGACCGAGTCCCTGACCCTCTCTGCATTCTTCACTCTCTCTATTAGGACCCCTCTCGATCACACACATTCGCCCTCATAGGGGTGTGTATCTTCAGAACTGTCGATGCTATCTGAGTAAAGCATGTAAACCTAAAACTGTCCTTTTACATATCAACCAGAAACTCTCCCTGTGCATCTGACAGCACTTCAAACCTCACCCCTGCAGACTGGCTGGATCCTCTTACTTGTCCTGTTGCTCTGTAACTCATTCAGGGCGTTGACAGTGATGAAACCAGCTCCTTTTCCCTGACCGGCACTCCTGCTGCCATTTTTGCCAGCCCAAAGAGCGCCTCCTCCTCCATTCCCCCCAATGTGAGACAGCTGGCCAGCAAAGTGCCGCACAGCTTCTGTCTTACTGAAACACTGTTTGGGTACAACTATGTGGAATTATACAAAGCTTAAGTTCAAACATTATATCCATGCTAGCTGCTGTCCCACTAGCTTCTAACACAATGGAATCTTTCATTTAGGCTTTCTGCTGTCTGTCTCTGAAAAAGTGAGACATATTTCTGGTATTAGGTATTCATATTCTAAGATAAATGAGTATCCACTTGATGTTATTGTTATGATTATAACAATAGAGGTGGAAATTACCACTTACCCTGCTGATTCAAAGCGTTTCATTCAGTTCAAATAAAAGATTTGTAGTCGACAATTTAGTTCATCATTTTGATTCATAATGCCCTGACTTTCAGTGCTGCCTCGGACATCCTGCACAAACCTGACATTTTTAAATATGACTTCCAATTAGGGATGGGCATTTCAAGTATTCTCCATATGTAAGCACTCACCTTAAATTATTATAAAGTACTTAAATACAAAAAAAGACTAATGTAAAAATAGGAATAGGAATTGGCAACGACACAGAAAGCAAATGCAATTTGAAATTCATTTATTGAACAGTCAGGCTTCATTTAAACCATTTCAAAGTATTTACTGAAAATAAACATAAGAAAAATCATCAAACTCTGTGCTGCTGTTATGTTATAGGTTAAATGCAGCATCTCAGGACTGTCACTAATCCGCTCTCCTCCATGTCAGTTCACAGCCTGCCCGGGTAGCACAAGCAAACACAACAGCAGCAGCAACTATTTGACAGCGAGCCATTCAGCAGTCCCTACAAATTCACACCGACACTGCAAAATCAAGACTCTGTCACTAAACCTGTTAATAACCGTAAGTTAATGTTAGCCATGGGATGCTGACAGTTAGCCCTGTCACCATGGGTGTGCATGCAGGCAGACTCACCAACTGTTTTCGGTTCCTGCAGCTGAGGTCTCATGATAAACAGCGACAGAGGGACAGTGGGGCACTGAGAGAGGCGAGACACTGCACTACATTAAAATAAGATTTTTCCCATTTTAATAAAACAAAAATCAAAGTCATGTTCACATGTGAGAGCAGCAGCAGCAAGTACTCTATACATTAAATGAATACTTATAACCATACGAGTTCTCGGGTACTGATGCCCATCCATACTAGTTACTGTCAAACCAGTTATTATTTAATTTGATTCTCTAAACCTAATTTTTTTCAAAAAATAAAACCACATTAGAAAGTACAGAGAACACTGCGCCTGTCATGCAGCCGCCCATCATCAATGGCCAGGCTGTTCATACCAGGAGCTCATTTCTCTGCTCCTTTCAGCAGCGGTTCTCCTTCTCTGCTCCCTTCTAGAGCTCTGTCTCTGTTTGCTTGTGTGTCTCTGGCCATGTGTCTGAGTCTGTGTGTGTTTTTTTGTGTGCCTTTTTGTCTGGGTGTGTTTGCTCATCTCTCTCACTTTCTGTTTTGAGACAACTGAAAAGCATTGTCCAAGCACTGGATTTTATAATTTATCATAATCATAGCATTTATATCATATTTAATATAGATAATTAGCATGATATCCTGTTAGATTCACAAGTGACTCACAGAAAAAAAATGGCCAGACACCTGCCAGTGAACTTTGTGCCTGGAGCGTGTAAGCAGTCTGATTGCTCAAACATGGGCAATGAAAGAAAGCAGGCAGCACGTTATGGTGCTTCCACATCCAGTGCAAACCTCGCGTAGCAAACAAAATTTTAGCGCTGCTGTGGAGATGATACTGAGTTACTGGTGCTCTCTGGGGAATGGAATGCAACAGCTGGTTTGCAGAGGCAGTGCAACATTACTAAAGCAGGACATGAATACGTGAATATGAACATGAATACCAAATGTTTTGGTGGACTATAATGCAAAATCATTAAGAGTTTTTAAAAGTTCTGGTCATAGGGAGCTTCATGTTACAGACCATCACGTTCCTGCAGTGGACGCAGCTTAAATGTGACATTGAATGAGCTGTGTGGAACACAAGCTGCTGTAGTGACATGTCAAATCCTTCCTTCATGTGGCTCAGTTTTTCCTCCGTAATTTCATTACTAATGGCTGTCTGTAAATAATGAAGAAACTTTTGCCACCACTGTCACTGTCCCATTCACAGAAGACTAATATTATCTGCAAGTGTTCAGTGATTTTCTGTGAGCAAATCTTTCATATCAGTCATTTGTGAAGTATTAATTTCAAAGAAAAATGACACGTATTTTGTTGAGTGCAGAATCCAGCTCAAAGTGAACCCTCAGTCTGAGCCTTCTGATGTGTATTTTCTTCAGTATCTTCTATAGTTCTGAATGGTTCATTACTTTCTATCTGATGCTATTTGAAAGCATCCTTGAAAACAGTTTACACAAAAGAATCTGGTTTAATAATGTTCAGGTTTGTGCATGAAATCACCTTCACTCGGTCGACTGCCATATTTGGATGTGGACACACGAAAAGAGAAATACTCTGCACTGCAGGAAATTGCTCTTGTTGACAGGTGTGTAGGAGAATGAAGGCAGCGCAACAAAAAGATGAAAATGATTTCAATTGTGGATAAATGGAAGCGGTGCAGAGGTGCCAGGCAATTTGTTCATGCCAACTACTGAAAAACTTTTAGTTATAATCCAAAGCATACGCAGTCATTAGAATCAAGCAACACACTACATCATAAAAATAATAAATGTCCTGTTACTCAAATAAACCGGATCAATGCTTTGTGATAGAAACTGGTGGAAGAGAGGTGGGGGGCGGCGGCAGCAGAGGTGGTTCATAGAGAAGGGGGCCTAATTTAAGACAGGCCAGAGGCCAGGTGTCCAGCTGCTGTTGCAATAGTGTGGCCTGGCAGCACAGAGTAAACACACATTCCAAACAGAGGAATGTATGTGTCCATATATACTGTGTGTATGTGTGTGTGTGTGTGTGTGTGTGTGTGTGTGTGTGTATGTACTCGTGTGTATGTACATTTACATCAAAACAAACTTACATCATACAGTAAACACTTCATTTATGTTTATTTTCTACTTTTTCTTTCATTTCAGAACCTGGGTGATGTGAAAGCAATACGAGGTCGTAGTAGCCTTACAGGAGACTTTTGGACTAACTATAACTTTGTAACAGTGCCTTGGCTCAGGTAGGAATTAAGAGAATTACAGTAGTATAAGAGGGGGAGTTACATATACAAAGAGTACACAAACACAGGTGCATACAGCAGCAGTCAGAAAAGGTGCTGCCTGTGCCCTTCCTCTCTATAATGGAAACAACACACACACACACACACACAGCCTGGACATTCCGCTCATAGCCTCCCAACACGCTGAGAAGTGTCCGGAGAGCTGATGACCACTTCTCCTGACCCCGCTCAGGACACTGTGCAAACCTCCCGCAGGCAGGACAGGTGGCATGGAAAGGAGCCGAGGGAAGATCATACCGTTTAAAACAGATCATGTGACCCCTCTCACCCCTCCGCCTCAGACCCTTGACCCCCTCTGACCCCTGAGGCACCTGCGCAAGCTGCTCCATGATATGTGGACAACTTGTTGCCATGCACCATTGAGTCTGATGCCAGGCTCAATCTGTGTGTATTGTACATGCACAACATGCAAATCAAAGTTTAGGTTATACAAGCATAGACAGGGACACTGTGCACATTTATCAACATATTACCAGGTTAACTAAGTTTTATGTAATGTCTGAGGAACAAGTGAAATTGTGATTCCAAAAAAGTGAAGTTCAGCTTGTAAAACTAGAAGAAAAGAAGCTATTATTATATGTACAGTGGAAGTTAGGATTGGATGTAGAGAAGTAGTTGGTGAGCAGCTTCACATTTTCCTGATTCTGAATAATCTCAAGAGTCTGATCTGCAAAACTATGCTCATCTTCTCTTTTGCATTTCTACAAAATGTATTCTTCACTTCTATAATCAGGCCATGCTGTGCTTGAGATATAGCGACCTTTTGCAGAAGGATACCTAAAACGTAATGTGTAGACATGGAAGTCTACTGCAAAGTGGCAACATGTGACAACTTTGACTGAGAATGTGTTTTCTTATTTTCTTCTTATCTCGACACATTCTTACCCCAACTCATCAAATTACAATGCTTTGTCAGTGGACCTACACATGGAAATATGACGCACTAGGTACCCTCCTTCCTCAGTTTTGGATGTTCTGGGATGGGATGTCAACATACTTTATTTTTACAGTTTACGTTTTTACATTATGATTTACAGGAAAAGTCGAATTTCTGCTCTATGCATACAGTCTTTTTTAAAATAAACTTTAAATGTAGGGAAAACACTTTGTTGTTATAGGTTTAGGTAGCTGAAGTATATGGATAGGTTTAGAAAAAAAATATTATGGTTCGGCTCAATATTTACAAAGGAAGCAAACAGTGGCGTCTCAGGTGAAAGTCTGGAGTTTGTTTGACTGGTGCACCACCCCTCCCGACCTCCCTTTGCATACATGCTACAAACCACCTGGTGTGTATGATACCACCGTGAAAGATACCTCTATGCATCCATGTCTAACACTGGTGTCTGCTGACAATGCAGTGGTATTTGACAAGCTAGGGTTGTTGATCGCTGCCTCTTAAACTGATGTGCCAGATGCATATCATACTGCTGCAAAGGTGTTTATTTACATCACTGAAAAGGCAGTGGTGTTTGACAAGTTGGGATTGAGAATGCACTGCTTATTTTGTTGTGTTTAGGACGCTCCTGAGCACAGGGCTAATGAGGTTGGGGCTTAATCAACAGGTAGCAACTAAAAATCACAGACATGGTGCCAAAAACATATACTGAGGCAAAACACCAAGTGAACAAAGCTCGTTCCAAAACAAATGTGAGTTTTTGGTTGGCTTTAACTTGATTGTTCTTTATTACAGATTTGCACTAAACTTAAGCAATATTTTCGAAATGTTGATTAAACACAATTGCGTGATTTGTGTTTCCACTGAGTGATGTTCTGCAACTTCTCCTCTGGTTATAACATTCAGAGAAGCATGGTAATGGATGTTCAAAACATTAGCAGCTTTATTTCTATTGCAGCTACAACACTAGCCAACATTATTTCCAATCCAAGGCCACGTAGGCGTGTTATGGAGCCATAATGATAAAGGCAAGTTCTTTATATGTGGGAGCAGCCACATATGAGGGATTTCTGGGAGGGGATAGTCCACAATTTCACAGCGGAATTGTGGAATCAAAACTTTAGGATGATCCGCATAACTTTTGAAGAGGTATGTGATGAAATAACACCTCTTGTAGCTCCTGCTGCATCATGAGGGAGTCAGCTCCTCCTGACAAACTCATGATGCCAAAGCATCATGGACCTAGAAAAGCAAAACATTGTTTACATTGTAGTTTTGCCAAATCTAACTTTTTCAGATCACCTGTAACACCACCTCATGCGAGCATAAAAACTTATTTGTAATAAATGGGAGGGTCTTTTTTTTCTTCTTCGAAATTGATGTGTTTCCATTAGGCATTTTTTAAATTAGTGATTTCAGTTAGTGCAATTTGAAGGTTAATGGAAACCTGTCTACTTTCACTGTCACTTTCACCAGTGAGCATGTTAACAAATCGTATGGAACCATATTCCAGTTTTGGTCAGGGAGGCAGACACTGTTTCCACTTTTAAGGGTAGACTTAAAACCTTTCTCTTTGATAAAGCTTATAATTAGGGCTGGCTCAGGTTGCCTGGACCAGCCCATAGTTAGGCTGACATAGGTTAAATTTGCCGGGGGGACTTTCTAAGATACAGTGAGCTCGTTATTCCTTCTCTTGCTCCCTCCATCTGCAAATGCTCATGTCTGTTTACTGCATTACGCTAACTCTGTTGCCTTTCCAGAGCATTCCTGCTGCCTTGTTCCCTATTTTTCCCAAATCCTGGCTGCAATCTTGGCTGTGCCTGATCGCGGTGATATCTTTGCTGGTGCTGTGACCCTGTTTTTGGTTGTGCTCGTGCTGTGGCTGCACTTATACTATACCCCTGGCTCACCCTGATCGTGGCCTTGGTTTTGCCGTTGCTGTGGTCCTATCTGAAGCTGCACTTGTGTTGTGGGTCCTGGTTGCGCCAATGCAGTGATCCTATTTGACGCTACCTTCTACTGCCATTATTATGAGTCACGCCTCCACTATCAATATATGCAGGGGACTCTTATCAACACCTACAATATTTGCACATAACATCACATGCTATCATAGAGTGCATTTAGTAATTCCACACCTATAATTATTATAATATGACATGCTATTGTTATCATTATTGCTGTGCATCTCTCCCTCTCTCCTCACCCCTCATTACTGTCATTACTGTAATCCAACTGTCATTTGCAACATCTATTGCACGTCTATCCGTCCTGGAAGAGGGATCCCTCATCATCCTGTGCCGCTATTTCTGAGGTTTCTTCCATTTTTTTCCCCCGTTTCAGGGGTTCTTTTTGGGGAGTTTTTCCTTAGGTGATGTGAGGGTCTAAGGGCAGAGGGATGTCGTACACTGTAAAGCCCTCTGAGGCAAACTGTGTTTTGTGATAATGGGCTTTATAAATAAAATTGACTTGACTTGACTTGACTTGACTTGACTTGGCTTGACTTGACTTGACTAGAAATTTACAATCACTACATACAACATATTGGTATTCTGAGATATAAATTGAAAAAAATATATAATTTAATATAATCACTTCCATCAATCATATTATCCATATTTTAGTCATTTCTTGGACAGTTATGTTAGCTAATTGAGCTAGATCCTGGACTCAACAGCCCAACCAGTCAGCTGATTTTCTGTCACCACAGCAGCAGCTCTGTTTGTGAGGACTCTTTCTGGAACTCAGACATAAATTTGACCCTGTGTATGTTTCCCAGGGTGCTGTCCTTCCTGTATTTTCCCAGCAGTCTGGACACCAGAGCCTCTGGGAAGCAGGAGACGCGCAAAGGGCAGGTCACAGAGCCTCAACACTCACTCTCTTTAAGTTTCCACCTGCAGCCTGCTCCTCTGCTGTTGCTACTGCCTGTCGCTTACTGCTTTGCTAGGACAGTAACAGACAGTTGTTATACTGCAGGGATACAGCAGGGAAACTGGGAACATGTTGGATTTGAGGAGTGAGAAGAACAGTACATTTAGCTGGAGCACAATCTTGGAACGCATCAACTTTTGGTCTGATGATGATAAAGCTTCTGGAGATAACATCCAGTATTTTGGGCTGATCTGTGTAACAAGCAGGCCAAGACTTCTTCTGTTCACCAACATTTTGGCTAATCATAAACAGATATCTACATATATAAGATTATTATAAATGTAGACAGTTAAAAAAAAAAGGTAATATGTAGTCAACTGGTGATGGCTGCTGGGTTCCAACATTGCATTTCAGCTAATAGGTTCCACCTCTCTTCATGGACAGTTTACTGCTGTTAAATTGTGGTTGGTCAGTACCAAACATGGATTACAAATGCAAACCAGAATGCTTCCGGTATCAAAATCTTGTCCTGTTGACTATAGATTCTGCATTCACATGCAGATATCTGTTTCTAGAGATTACCTGGAGCAAGGATGCTGAAGAAATTGCAGCTCTCAGGCAGAACCTAGACTCCTTCAAACCAGGCTTATCCAGTGACACATCTTTTTGTGCCTCTTAGCATGAAAACTCTGCTAAAACTGTTGTACTCGACCTGCCCAGCACCAAACAGACAAAGCTAATGACTTGTAGAAAGTTCATCATTTAGCTGCTAAAAAGCCCGAGACTTTTTTCATGAGGTGGTGCAGCACCAACACGTTCTCATCCCAACTCGTCACATGGTGTCGCTCTGTAGGTGACCCTCCACATCTACTTATGATGTTTTAAGTATCCTTCTGTGTCAACTGTTTATGCCCCAGGGTGCCTCACAGTGATGTCCACAAATGCACATTGCGGGATGAAGCAGCACGGTCCTTATGTTTATACAACAGTGCATGATGGTTGAGATTAGGAAACAAAGTCACAGATGGTTAGGTTTAGGCAAAAGAGGCACATGATAAGGTGTTGAAAAAAGTGCACTCCAGACTCCCGTACAAAAGTCAGTTGTATGTGAGACCCATCCACCTCCCCATCTTCCCTCCGGTTTACAGGTGTTATTGTTTGTTTATTTGGTTACTTACCCCCTCCTTTAGCTTCCTTTTTTTTGTGAATAATAATGGAAAAGTTGAGGATACTTGATTTTTGGGATGTGGATGTATGCATATATGTTTAGTTAATTAGAGTATAGGTTTAAATTAACAAGGACACTGGTTAATTAAAATTCAATGACTTGATTAAATAAGTTTGTACTTTTTCTCACTCCTTTTTGATTATGTAAATCAATTATCGATTATCAATCATTATGTGTTTAAACTATTTCTTTTGCATTTCCCTTTCATTCTCTGTATATGTTACTTTTTTATCCATCTGCTTGTTTGTATAATAATTTCTTTTTTTTTCTTTTTTTTTTTTTTTACATGCTTCAATAAATCAAATAATTTATTAGTTGATTATATCTGTATTAATAATCTGGATCTGCAAAGTAACAACAAGGCATCTAAATGACACACCACACAATTCCAGACAATGTTTCCACACTATTTCAGTGATTAACAGGTAATGATAACATCAAAAAACACAACAATGGGCCAACAAAGACAGAGACTGCAAACTACTTTATGTGGATGTAACAATGCAAGTGTTAAACTTCAAGAATTATCAGCTTTGCAAATATTTTTGAAAAAAGAAAATGCATTCATCACATTTGTTAGACCTCAAGGACACACACAGACACAGAACAGTTGTTTACAGGAAAACCACAGGGGTATCTTTAACTAAGTGTAATAACAGAAAAAATCATTTAATTAGATTAGATTTCACTTTAATGTCAGAAATAATTCCGAAATTGGTCTTGCATTCCATGACGTCAACTGTTTCACATAAATACAAAGATACAAACTACAAATTAATCCAAAACTGATTTCATGTTTGTGTTAACTGTTATTTATGCCCATGGAAATGGTATTTTTAATTGCTAACATGATTTGGGAAATGGACATTTAGCAATCTACTGTCTATTCATACATGAAGCAAGCATAGAGCTAAATAAGAATGTATTTGGAGTCAACTGATGAGAACTGATGAATCAAAGTCTAGTATTCACTCACTTTCTATCTGTTTCTGTCTATCTGAAAATGTCTGTCTCTAGCTGCTAATGTTTGTGATCATTCAATCAACAACACACAGCCATTTGATCCAATGTTCATATGAAAATGTAGATCAGAGCAGCTTTAATTAAGCATTTGTTCATGTAAATAGATTGAGTATATTTGGAAGTGCTACAGATTACATGCAGATCTGTGGCAGTGACACCATTGTGCATATACAGAAAAGGTTCTGTGAAAATAATTCAAGGTCAAGAACAACATCTATTGTCTCAGAGCTGGTTTGGTTAATATTGTAACACCAGATGCAGACTCATTCAGATCTGATGAGACACCAAACTGAAGACACTGCAGCATGACAAATCTAAAAATTACCCTGCAGGCCTTCCCTTTGTTTTGACTCCAATTTACAGTCATGTGTTTTTTGAATATCAACTTCCACATCTACAATGCATAAGTTCATTGCACATTCAACAGAGAGGGTGGCGATTCCATGCAGAGAAATGGGGCCTTGGGTTTCGGAGGCCATCAGGCATCCCGCTGTGTTTCTCATCCAAACTCATTTGGATGTGTGACTGGGAACGAATCAAGGAGAATTACTTCTACTCAGCCGAAAAGCTATCTCACATGCACACACCAACTGTCTCACACACACACATGCATGAACAGTACACACATCCACACATGTCCACAAACATAAGTACGCTGCATGCCTCAAGATTTTTAGCATCATCTTTCATGGATTTTCAGGATCTTCTTTCATTTGGAAAGGCACTGCATTATAACTTTGCTGCTCATGTTTCATTTTTCATGTTCTCTGGCTCATCTAAAAGCACCTTTTGGACTGTTTTAACTGTTTTTAAGATAATGTAACCCAAACTGTGCCCTGGGGGAGTCATTAGCCTTCATCTTGGCCATGACTATCAAAATAATTAGCTCTTGTGGGATGGTTTGCAATTTAGCATCAGAGGGTACGAATAATTTATCATAGCTGGAAGCTTTTATTGGATTGAACTATAACTGAAATCGAATACAGAGGTGCAAGTTTGGTGAGGAGGAGCTGAGGAGAGAATCGAGGATTTGGTTGATGCCAAAACAAAAGGTCATGAACTTTAGTGACCTTTGGTCTTTGGAGTCTGCCCTCCAAATAAACTTAAGAATGTCAGACTGTGGAAGGAAAGCAAGGCAGGTGTAGCACATGAACACAAGCCATTTTAACACTCCACAACTTCAGTGTCCATCATAAAGTGTCAGCACTCTGAGCACACTGTTGTTTTAATAATTACATTCTTTAGGAAAATGCATTTACCTAATTTGATCTGCTTGTTATGTAAAGTTTACAGTAACTGACCATTTGAGGAATGACTTATTTTGTCCCCTGATGTCAAAAAGCAACCTGAAGGTATTACTTCTCACTATGTGATTATGAAAACCATAATGTTAGGTTAGCAGCCACTGGGCATTCACAAATCCTTTCTGCAATAAAGGTTGTCTCACAAAAAGCATTGTGTGGAGATGTGTATTAAAAATTGTAAAAACAGACACTAAGAACAGTAAACAAAAGTAGTTAGATGATCAATAAATCTGTCGATTCTTTCTAACTCAAAGAAGAGCAGCAGCCGTAAATGCCCACAAAAGTACGAAAACAATGAGATTCAGGACCTCCCTACCCTCCCAGCAGAGAACGAGTTCAGCCGCCATATAACAGTTGCTGCCATTAGCCAGAGTCTTTGCACACAGCACAAAACCTACCCTTGTGTAGTGTTTAGGGGGTGTTACCTGCCCTAAGGTGGCTTACGATCAGTGGGTTTCCTCATTGAGTACACCTGGTCAGAGCAGACTTAGATGGTGAAGAACATTTGGTGCATCTTCTCTTACCAGAAAATATAAGAGAATTATAAGGGAATGTTGCTGCATCAGGCCCAATGTCTTTTTCAGAATAAGGGCGAAAACGGTGTTCACGGGTTAGATGAGGTGGATCAGCAGAATGGGCCACATTGGTGCAGGTTTTGAAAATGTAGTATGAGTGTAATTATACACACATCACATGTAAGTGCAAGCTATATTTAAACCAACATGTTGTTTTAATGTTAAACAGTTAGCATTTCACTCTCCAAAAGAAAGCAAATGTGCACATTACCCAAAATGTAGAACTATTTCTTTAAGTTAGTATAGACTCATGACCATGGCTGAGCTGTCAATTAAAACATGAATGTTTCTTGAATGTAAAAATAAGTTGTATTAAGTGATTTATATAGCTGTATTCATACGTAATTTAAAGGGTAATAAAACTGATTTTGTACAGGCCTTGGAGCTGTACTGCAGATCAATGAAACGGATCAATTAAACAAATTAATGAATCAGTTGATGTTGGTCTGTAGCTCAATGGAATATGCAGGCTCACAGCTCACAGAAAGTCACCAGCACACTCACAAGCGTGTGTGTGTGTGTGTGTGTGTGTGTGTGTGTGTGTGTGTGTATGTGAGAACAGAAGCTAGCAGAGGCGGCAGTGCAGGACCACCTGTACTCTGCCAGGCTCCATCATGTAAGAGCTGCAGGACAGCTGCCTCTCAGTCTCCGTCTCATGTTTGCTTTCAGCTGTCAAGTTACTCATTTTGCTGTTTCACAATAAAAGTTTCAGCATAATAAAATCGCAAGGAGTTTTATTGCAAAGAATCAATAGGAAATAAAATGTGTTGGCAAACATTGCTTTTCGATGCAGAAGGTGACTTTTGGCGTCATCCTTGTACACCTAAAGCACTGACAGAGCAGTATTATTTGACGTGTTCAGAGTGAGAATGGGCCGTGTTGACAGCTTGTGTTGCTCCAAAAAATAAATTAATAATGATCACAGCTTTAGGTGTTAAATACAGATGACAGTTGTGAAGACAGTTATTATGTTATAACCTGTTTGTGAATATCTCTTGAAAATTCCCAGATTAAAATCAATTTTTAATGAAATTATATGGAAGCTCAATCTTAAGTAATAGCTCTGCCTATAATCTGAAAAGTAATGAACATATTTTTAGTTGCACTAATACTGCTCCAGAGGGAAAAGGCTGTTGTGTGAGGATGAAATGCTGGTCTTAGAAAGAATGACATGTATAATAATAAAACACAATGACAGATGTACAGCAAGGGGATCAGGAATGAAAATGCAGAAACAGGATATGACCCAGCACCTGTGACACACCTCTGTGTCCCCACAAACTTTGGTGTATCGTGTTCTCCTGATGCTGCCCAACCCTTTCTCAGTGACTGACAAAGTGCAGTCAGCCATAGCAACTATGTAAGGAGGGCCTCCAGGATGAGAGGGTGTGAATTCCCACCTTTTTTTTCCTGCTCAAGAATTACACACCTCCAGTAAAAACCCTTTGGATCCTGCTCTTAAGTGGATTATTGCCGGCAGTGATGCCACAGGCTTCCTCTCTCCTCCTAAACAGATTACTCAGCGATTTTTGAATTCTTCAAGCCCCATCTGGCTCCAGGTGTCACAGCGGCAGCCACATGCTCAGGCAGGACACGCCCCTCCAAAGGCCTGTGGACACAGCCATGTTGTCACGCTCTCATTTTGGTGTCACGCCACATGTCAGTCACTCAGCACTGAGCTGAGAGGCCAGCACTTAGCTGCCTATCACACATCTGCAGCAAACACCATTGTGGAGGCAGAGCTTCAGGCAGTCACCAATGGCCGTGGGCGCTGGTCCTGTTGTCATGTTCAGATCCTTAAAAAATGTACAAATTGGAGCAACAGGAGCGTTTACACCACAACAAACAGAGAAGCTCAGATTATAACACATCTTTTCATAGCTAATAGTTTGCTGCTGTATTAATCCTCTAAATTTTGTCTAAAGCTCCTTTACTTAGCAGATGGCATTTTAATAAAATTAGGCTGTCTCTGCAGTTGAAAAATGTAAATACTTTTTAAATTAGTGCCACATGACCAGAGAAGACAGAGAGGGGATGCTTTTACAAGGTACAAGGTACAACGTACAAGGTCGATTAATTGTCATTTCTTTTTAAATGTGGTTTAAGAAGAAATTAAATTAAAGTTGATCCTAAATCCTGCTACATCTTTTTGGCGTCAAAGGAGGAGTTGAGGCGTCTCACAGCCTGGGGAAAGAAGCTGCTCTGTAGTCTGGTGGTTCTGCAGCGGACACTTCTGTGTGTATATGAGAGATGGCAGCAGGGTGAACAGACTGTGGCTGGGGTGGCTGCTGTCTTTCAGTATCCTTTGGGCTCTGTGCAGACACCTCACTTCACCGAGATCACTGATACTCTGTAGATGGGAACCAGTGATGTTCTGGGTGGTTTTAATCACCTGCTGTAGGGCCTTCCTGTCCTGGGCCGTGCAAGAACGATGCCAGTTGGTGACATTTCCGGTCAGTATGCTTCTATTGCTCTTCTGTAGAAGTTAACCAGGATCTTGCTCTGGAATTTAGCCTTCTTAAGTTTCCGTAGGAAGTAGAGCCTTTTCTGTGCTTTTTTAACCTGGGTGGTGATGACAGTGATCGGTTCTCAGTGATAGGAATTCCAAAGAAACTTTAGCTGCTCACATGCTCCACCTCAGCTCCACTGATGTAGACAGGGGTGTGTGTCTTTGCCTCCTTATCTCTAAAATCAACAATCAGCTCCTTGGTTTTACTGACATTGAGTATTAGGTTGTTCTCTGTGCACCACTGTGCAAGATTGTTGATTTCCTCCCAGTATGAACTCTCATCATTGTTTGTAATACAGCCGATGATGGTGTTGTCATCCACATACTTCACAATAGAGTTCTCCTGATGTCTGGGAGTGCAGTCATGGGTGTACAGTGTGAACAGAAGGGGGCTGAGCACACAGCCATGGCGGGCTCCGGTGTTGAGCACTAACGTAGAGGAGGTATGACTGTCAGTCCAAACTTACTGGGGTCTGCATGTGAGGATGTCCAGCATCCACTTGCAGAGTGTTGTACTGAAGCCCAGAGTGTTAAGTGTTGTTTGGCTAAAGAGGTGGAAAATCGTCAATTACTGGAATACACTGCGCCATACCAGGCCAAATGCTCCCACTGGTGGGTTACGTGATGCCTCGCCATCTGTTTAAAACAGCAGCAACCAGCAAGAAATGATCTCATAAAACATGTTAAGAAAACATGCTAGAACATGTTTCTGAAAATGTATAAGGTGAGAAATAGGCAATGTAATGACAGAATCTTGGTTTATATTTAATCAGAGCTGCTTAGTTTTACTGTTTGATCTCAGTGTTTTTGACCTCCATTTTTACTGTGCAGGAAGCAGTATGGTGCCTACTTTCTGTTCACAAGCTGTTGCTATTACAACTCAACAAATGTTGCTGCAATGGACTTCTATATCTATATGCTACACGCATATAGATATAGAGGTATACAGATATAGATATACAGGCATCCTTCTGCGTCTACTCTTTAAGTTCCGGGATGACATACTGTGATGTCAACACAAGCACATGGTGGGACTACACTGCACATGGTTATGATGAGGAAACAAAAGCACATGGCAACTAACGCTGTGACATTAACAAACCACAATCTGGTGTGAATGGTTAGGATTAGCCAGAAGAGGCACATAGTAACACATTCAGACAAGAAGCAAATACTGCTCACATGGACACGGCAGGTATATAATAACACGGCAACAGGTTCTGTTTGGACTTGTTCTCAACTGACACCATCCAGCAGTGTATCATCTGGATGTGAAAGCTTGCTTTTGCAGTCAGGATCTTACACCAATAGCAATGTCAAAGCAACGGTATTTGACAACTTAAGAATGAGAACAGGCTGACTAGTCCCAGTATTTCACAACAACATTGTATATGTTGCCTCTACAGCGTCTCTGCAGCGTCAACTCATCAGTAGGCTGATCTGCATAAATTGTTTTCTACTGTGCCTACCTTGAGATTTACCAAAACACAGCCGCAATGATGACAACACAATTGTAAATTTCTATGCGAAACAACATCCATTGACCCTCGACTTCCATTCCACTCCCCAGCTCATTAAGGCTGCAGCTGAGTGCGGTGGGCTAATTGAGTGAATTGTCTAACAGTGGACAGTGTGTGTGTGTGTGTGTGTGTGTGTGTGTGTGTGTGTGTGTACGTGTGTGAGTGTGTGTGTGTGTACGTGTGTGTGTGTGTGTGTGTGTGTGTGTGTGTGTGTGTGTGCGTGCGTGCGCGTGACTATGCAGCTCCAACACGTTCCCCTGGATTGTTGTTAGAGCCCAGCTCCTGACAAAACCAGCCTGGGCCCTCAGTGCCTAGATAACGAGCTGTATGCCTGACAGGTGTGTCGAGATTAGGGGCGGGCTGTTCCCTAACAGCCCCTACCCCCCCACCCACCCACACCCACACACACACACACACACACACACACACACATCACCCACCGTCATCCCATCCTCTTACAGTAAACATCCCCATCAGCCTGCCTTCCTACTCTGGGGAGTAAAAGGAGAGAGCATGTTTGACATAATTAATTGGCTCTTTCTGTAAAGTGAGTCAAAAGAGATGAAAAGGGTTATCGGGCTGAAATAATTAATTTGGAACCAAATTCGCTGACAGTTGGGTTCTCTCAACAATTCATCTTTTTTTCCCTCTCATCAGTGCCTCTTGAATGACGAAAGGCCTGATACTGCTGGCCTGAAATGAGAGCATTTTAATGAAATATGGCTAAAAAGGAATTTAATTAATTTGAACCTGCAGAGAAGGTCTTGCTCTTATACATTTTTCGTAGATTATTGCCTTTCATTATGAGGCTAATGTAGCAAGCATTTTATTCCAATTAATTTGAAATGAAAGAGGAAATTATGTGGATTAATAATGGCGGGGGTGGTTACACACATTTCTTCAATTACCATCCGTATAGTGCCCTATCCATATCTTACCATCACAGTAATTAACGGGTTTCAGGAGGACTATTATGCCAGTCAATCAAAAGAGTTTGCTATCGCTGGCCAGACAGAGAGGCACTGCTAGGATCATTCACAGGCTGAATGAAAGGCCGTGACTGGGATCAGTTAGGTTGCTGATGCTAATCACATTGGTTCATTTAGGCAAACTCTTGAACTGAGAAGACTGAGAAGACTGGCAATGTTTGCAAATTGAATTGATGAAAGCTAATTTGCCCAAATATTCACCTGCTCACTGTCAATATGATCCTTTTGTTCCCCGTGCCTCCTGTTGAACTGTAGTACAGGCATTTAACAACTGTTGAGAATTTATTGTATGTTTGTGACTAGCTGGGTACGTGCTTTGTAATGACTTGAATGTGGAATCCGTGTGTGTGTGTTTGTGTGTGTGTGTGTGTGTGTGAGAGAGAGAGAGAGAGAGAGAGAAAGAGAGAGAGAGAGAGAGGTGCTGAGTGTGTGGCTGCTGCTATCACCATTAGTGCTAATTATGTCCTTTGTTGAATGGACAAAGCAGGAGTAATTGAATCCATCACCACTCTCTCTTCTCACTTAGAGACTACTTAACCTACATGGTCCAATAAAGCCAGAGGTCTATCCTCCCCCTATTTACTGCTCTTGGATATATGCACTTTCAAACTTAGAAAACACTATAATATGTAACTTTGCTTAAAATTTTAAGTCAGTTTCAGAAAATGTATTCTCAAATCAGTGGTTTTCATATGCTGTGTGAGTGAGCATTGATCTCGATTTCAGCAGTGTTCCCCTTTTATTATTTCAAGTATTGCATTTCTTATCTTGCTTAATAAAACAGCAAGGTTTTGATAGAACTCCTAACTGGTTCATCTCCTCCTTTTCTTAAGTAGATTTGACATATGGAGTTACACAAGGTTCAATACTGGGACCCTGGACAATATTAGCCTAGTTTTCAGTGCCTAACTATTGAATTGCCTTTCGGTAAGTTCTGAGCTTTAAAATAATTGCTTTTAATTTTTTTTATGGTCAGAGAGCATTATAACAGTTGCCCAGTAAATCTATTTCTTTTTAACATGGTTTAAATTTATTCTGAGCTCCACTTCTTTTCCCTTAATTTGATAATGTTTGTATTAGGCTTGCACAATATCCAATATGCCAATATATAACAACTCATCTGGCAGATAACGATATCAATATATGTATCCACTTTTTTTCCCCATCTAATGTTAGTGATCATCAAGCCTCTTCTGGAGTCGAATTAACATCATATTATGTATATTGTTATCGTGAAGGCCCACCAGCGGACGGAGACATGAAATACAATGATTTTCAATGTATGTAATATTCATTCACTGTGCAAAATAAGATAAAAAAACCTTTACTTTAGGGTTGATGTTTTATACACGTTCACTTTTTCAATAAAAAAAAAAATCAGTTTGTGTTTGTTTCTGTATCAGCAGAAACCGGCATGCAGGTCAATTCCAATATTTCATTTTAAAGCCAACATCTGCCAATACTGATGACATGCTAATATTATTCTGAATCCCTTATTAGTATTGCAGATATTTTAGAATTTTAAAACCATGGCTTGATATTGCAATTTTTTTTCTGTTTATCTGAGCTTTGAAATGGTTGCATTTATTTTATTTCACAGATATTTGTAATAGTTGCTTCTTTAATTTTACACATAATTCAAAGTTTCTTAACTTGAGAATCTTCTTTTTACATTACAAAAAAAAATTAAGATTCTGCTAGACTTGAAAATTGTTCCATGACATTACTTAATATGGGATACTGCTTTATGCCATTGCAAAAAAATGTACTATTAGGTGATCATTTAAAAACTGGGGAAAAATAGGAACTTAAGCAAATGATAAATGCTTTATTTTATTACATTTTCTGCTTCTGAATGAAACCAAATATCCTGTCTGTCAATGTGAAGGCATCCAAGAAACAATTTTTATGCTAATCTTCTACCTTTACAACAAATCAAAGCACTTTAATTTGAAACATGTTCAATTAATGTAGAAAATGAATTTAATAAATTAGATGTGTTGGTAATATTAATAGTAGGAGTGTTACATTTGTAATTATTGTAGTTATCCATTTTCATATACTTATACTTCAGAAATAATACTGATGGAGATTTCACATTTACACATTTCAGAGAAAAGTACTGCATAGTAAACTGTTTCAACATCACACCAACAGTAGCCTGATTACAAATTTATCATCTGAATGAGCTACAGTGTTGTCCTCCTCTCCCCAGAGAGTGACTCCAGCCGTCTTTTGTGGTAAACTCACCCTAGCCTTCTGCTCCTCCTCAATAAGGGGGTGCCTCAGTGCTCTCAGGGGCCCCTTGGAAGGATCTGGGACCAGTGAAGCAGCACTCCACAGGGGACCCACCCCAACATCCTACACCTCTCCCTCTGGAGCACACATATAATTGTCACTGGATGCTCGTTAAAGAATCCAATTAATCAGAATGGATCGGCCATTACAGGTCAGCAGACAGGGCACCCTAAAACAGTTGGCCTTTAGTTCATCTCATATGTGGCTCTAAATGAAGACTCGCTGTACCATGACTCCATAATGTCCCCTTGATGTGCCATTAACATTTATTACTCTGGAGAAGATAAAGGGACATTGCCGTATGCCTGAGTCAATATGGGTGCTGGACCTCTACTCCTGTATGGAGGTCTATAAGTCCACCACTGGCTTACTATGAAATTTAGATTATTTTTGTGAATGACTTTTTTCTCTTGTGCAGAAGAAAAAGTTCTTATCCTATATTAACTGACAGTAGTGTTAATTTTGGCACCTGATTTGATTTAGTTTGAGTTTTAATAATAATGCCGCTTCAGTCATCATTGTCATCTGTCTGCTTCTTACTCACCTCCATTCTGATGCTGGAGAATAATTAGTTACACTTTAGTAATGGTTCTATACAGTGGTGGAGCAAGTATTCAGATCCTTTACATTAGTAAAAGTACTAATATCACACTACAAAAAATACTCTGTTGCTGGTCCAGTATTAAAAATCTTAAAAAATTAAAATTAAAAAGGAAAACAACTTAAATGTTCTTCAAAAATATGCCTACTTTTCAGTCATTATGATTCTTCATTTCTTTCTTTTTGTCAATTAGATAATTGATTAATCAACTGATTGATTCAGCTGTACTTGAGTTGACTGTTGGGTAGTAAAGTTTAAAACCAAACATCATATATTATATGCAACAAAAATTGCATGTTTTTCATGCTATAATATTGATAACTTGTAACTTAAGTTATCAGATAACTGCAGTGAAATAAAAAGTACCATATTTTCTTCTGGAATGTAGTGGAGTAGAAGTATAAAGTACCTCAAGTACACTTGAGTAAATGTACTTGGTTCCATTCCACTCCTGGTTCTCATGTCATGGGGTTGGTCGTGGATAAAAATTTAATAAACAAAAACAAAAAATGTGATTCCAGCGTCTCATCTCAGCCTCTACCTCTAACACTGTGTGAGCCTAGTGGGTAGGTTTGCTTTAATCTATTTTGGTCATTACTGACCATTTCCTTATCTATTTGCTAGTCATAACAAACAGATGATAATAGCTGAAAGTTGCAGAACAACAGTGTGATGAGATTGACTTTTGAAATTACTTTTTTCCTTTTTTTTATTATCCTGCCTGTAAATGGCTCATAACAGGATCAAAAGTGTCAAACATGTTGGACCTTGAATTTTACTGACGACGCATTTCAACAGAGGGGCCTTTTTCTCCGTGATCTCCAGGCTTTGTCTGCTCCAGCAGGCGAGAATAAACAGTTGAAGGTGTCAGTGGAGGTGGTCTGTCCTCCCTCTGACACTGCAGCTCTCAGTGATTTAGGCTCGCTGCTCACCAGGAGCCTCTTTGATAGCTGCCACTGCGAGGCAGATGCTCAGAAGGAATCACTGGTCACAGCTTTTGTTGTTGCTCAGAGACTACATTATTTCACTCTGCTCTCTTTGCTGTTAGTGGAGTAAGTGCTTGCAGTAGCAGTGAAAGATTTCTCCTGGCTTGTACCTGCACTACGGACACATACTGACCTCGGAGCCGTCTGTGGAACTCACAGCACAGATCATGTGAATACGACGGGAAGAAGAAGCTTGTACTGTGAGTAGAGGCTCCCAGTGGACACATTACCTCTCTTCCTGTGTGTTCGTCGACCACACGGAGAAGAAGACTCCGGGGAGCGTGTGCAGTGCTAGTGGTGCGGACTGTAGTCTTCTTCTTCTTCTTCTTCTTCACACTTTGAAATCACATTCTCTCTGCCTCCTGTACAAAATTAGAAGCAGAAGTCAGTCTGAGGAGCAAAGTGTGGTGTCGAGGTGGAAAGAGAGACAGATGGGGATATGAAAGGCAGAGGGAGAGAGTGCAGAGGCAGAGGGGTGGTGTAAGATGAATGATAAGCTGCTGAAGAGCACTTTCTAGTGGCACAACAGAGGACTAGCATGTGGGATCAGGCTAAACCCTGCACGCCTCTGCTCAAACTCAACAAACAGGTAGCAGGAACAGCACAGAGATTCAATCAAGGTGATTATTTTATATCACTGAGGTTTTGCTTGGGGAAATGAATGTAACATATGGAGCCTGCAGGGTGCTATGGAGAGAGAAGAAAATAAAAACAATTGAACAACAAAATTTGTGCAAATGGGATGGCACTACATGGCCTCAAGATAGATCCCCTCATTTTTAATAATTCATTACTTCATTTTGGGGAATTTGTGCACTCAAGATAAGTGTAATGGTATATAATGTTACACTTATCTGTGGAAAAACATGGTAAAATCTCCATTATTTTACATTTTCACAAAATAAAAAAGTAGTTCAGATTTAACCCTAGTAGAGGGTAGATAGTTTTTTAAAGTAGACCGGGTTCAGTGTGGTCTACATGTGAAAAATGTAGTGATATTTTCCTTTTCCACATATTCACAAAGAGAATTAAGGTCTCACAAAATAAAAAACTTAAGCTTAGGAGTGCATCTTCACATGTAGGTTTCAAAAACAGGTGCTGTTTGAATTCAAGGACAAAAATGACCAGAAAAAGGAGGGAGAGGTTAGAGGTGTTAATTCTTTGTCAGTAATTAAAACCCAGCCAACCTTTTCAGAGCATAATCCCTGATGAAGATTGTATGTTGAAACATTTTGGCGTCAAGCCCATTAATTAAAGGTTTTCTAACTTTTGTAAAACAGTGTGCCTTGGAATTTTGGGATTTTGACTTGTTCTGGGAGGATTTTTCCCTTTATTTGATAGGACAGATTGCATTAAAGGGGCATAGAGGGGATGACATGCAGCAAAGGGCGGAGGGAGGAATCAAACCCACGGCCTATGCGGCAGGGACACAGCCTTTGTACATGGGGCGTCCGCTCTACCAACTAAGCTACTGGCCACCACAGGATTTAGGTTATCTTTGAACAAATCTTTGGGTCTACAGTTTACCCTGCTAATATTAATTTCAAAAAGCCAGTGCACATTAAGATCAGCTGGTGTTCTCATGTGTAGGACACCAACACTTGGAATGACTGAGCAACATGCCCTGTTTTAGAGTTTAGGTAGATTACATCAGCACTGTGTTGCTGGGCTCAGACTGAGTGGGTGTGGACCAGCCTCCGTTCATCACCCATTTCTTTGTTTAAATTCACATTTGACGACATGCTCTGTAGTTCTGTCTGTGCTAACACTGTGTTGGTGGCTCATCTTCTAACCTCAGACCAGACAAGAGCATCAGCAGCATCAATCCTGATCCATAATGCATCAGTTTCTGGTATCACCGTGGAGCAACTGTGTGCCGCATTTCTCTGAGGAGCCCCAAGGCACAGAGAGAAGATAAATTATCAATCCCACAGTTGCTATTGTGCTTTTAGGAAGGCAAGAGGCCACATAGCGCAGTGGCTATGTCATCCTCAGTGGCTCTGGCTGTGAAATCCTCTATTTGGGGCGCCAGTGTACAGATAATATGTATGTAACCGATGTCCTGGTGATGAGTGGCTCAGTCTGCTGCTCTAAGAATAGAGCTATGTCACAGTCTCACAGTTAAGGATGGGAGCTTTCTTGTGTGGGATGACATCTCTCAGGACAGGGCATCATGCAGTGGGACTGCACTGATGGAAAGAATGTTTATAGCCTTTATTTATGCAAAACTATATTCGGGGGGAAAACAATTATTTCAGTATCAAAAGATTGCTTATTTAATGTTCACTCCATCAGTGTAATGTTTGCATTAAGGAAGAGCCTCTAAACACTGTTTTCACCATGGGACGCTGAAACACTCAAGTGACTCAGTTGAAATTAAACTTTGAATCAAGAATTGGTAGAAATGTGCAGACATGAAGAAACTCTTTAACATCCTGTTCAACTGTTTGATAGAGCACATTTTGAGTCAATATATCTCAATAAAAATGTGAACTTAACCCGACTGAGCCATTCAGTTTAGGTTTATTAAGCTAAAAAAAAAAATCCATTAGATGTCGCTTTGTCTTTAAACAGTCTGCCTTTTTAGTTCGCCTCCTACAGGAAGTTTGTAACAAGAAAAGCTTTGTATGGGGGGATTTTCAAAAGTAGGCATATTTTTCCAACATGTTCGTCTGTCCATCAAGGAGGAGGGATCCCTCCTCAGTTGCTTTTCCTGAGGTTCCTAGCATTTTTTTCTTAGTTTTTCCTTAGTTGATGTGAGGATCTAAGGATAGAGGGATGTCGTATGCTGTAAAGGCCTCTGAGGCAAACTGTGATTTGTGATAATGGGCTTTATAAATAAAATTGACTTGACTTGTTATAGTTTCAGAGGTCTTACTGAACAGATTAATGCTATATGATAGAAAGATGATAGAAAAAATTAGAATCTAATCAGGGTCAAATATTTTTTTTTAAATAAAATATATTCTACCAATCCACTGATTTGGCCTTAAATGGTAGAGGTAGTGATGCTAAGCTAATGAAATTAAAATTCACTATTTGCAGAGAAATAAAAAATCTTCTGATAATTTGTTGTTAAATGATACATTTTGTTATGTAATCTAGTACATATATCGTGAAATAATTTTGTAATTTGACTTTGTACTGACTGAATGCATGCTCAACCAAGCGGTTGAATTGGACTTTTTAATGGCTCAGATAATAAATTTACATTTTTTATTAAGTAAAAATAATATATATATTTACTGTTGTTCATGCCATATATTTAATGTTTGTACATTATAAATTTGATGAAAAGAATACATATATACATATAAAGAAATATTACTAGTTGGTTATTCTATTCTTATTAGTTATTCTACGAATTATATAGTAACAAACTGATACATGTTGGTATGCTAACATATTATAAGCATTGTACAGGATTTGTAATTTAGATTTTATCTATTTCTCTTTAACCATTTCCATGAACAGCTATCTCAACCATTTGGTAGAGGCTTTTTTTAAAGAAAGAAAGAAAAAACCTTGGGGGCATCTTAAAAAAATGAACACTGATTTTTGTTATTTCAGCCCCAAGAAAATAAAAACTTCAAAGAAAAAATGCATTGCTTTTTTTCTTAGTGAGGACATTAAAGGGTTAAACTGAATGTTTGAAGTGGTGGTTTAAGTTTCATACCAGTCTCATCCTTTGACTTCATTACTGTCTTGTCAAATCCATCCACAGTCCTGAAATGAGCACATACATGTACTGTAAGCTTTACAGCATTTTGCGAAGAAAACAGAAAAAACTAAATTAATAAATGTCGTCATATATTGTTTGTTTTCTGTTTCATTTTTGCTGGAATATTAATATGACCAATATAAGACATCTTGTTGAGGCCATTTTGCCCATACACTCACTTTTAATGTTATTTGTTGTTAAATCATTGATTTATCATTAATTTGTTGTGTTGAAGTTTGTCTCATGGTGTCATGAGTGGAGTGACTTCTCAGATTCTGAAGATGGTACACATTATCTTAAGTGGTTATTCCCCTTTTTAACTCTTTTCTCCCCATAACTGTTGAATGAAAGCAAAGCGAGGATAAATGGTGAACTGTTGGGACTCTGTAACGAGAGCACGCCAAACCACAATAAACAGGATAATAAAGATCCTTCCGAGTTCCCAGAAATGACTAATCCAACAAGGCTGTCTGCTGTAAATTTAGCGTTTGGAATAACAGCTTGTCATTCAGAGAGCACAACTGAAATACGTCTGACAGACAGTACAGATGAACTTTGTTCCCAGAGGACGGAGAGTTGAACTGAGTGAGGCAAGGCTTTTGGCACAGTGTCTCCTCTGATAGACGAGTTTTCAGCTGCTGGGACCTTCGGCCAAGACTGCAACACTGCAGACGTGTTGATTCTGTGTGCTACTTGTGTTCAGTAAAACAGCTCGTTAACATGGCCGTGTCAAATAAGCTTATACCACTGGCAACAAATTGCACATCACTGTGGCATCAGTGTCACCTTGTTCACAGACATGATAAACTACACTGTAAAAAGAAACGCATTGCTTTCATTTAAAAAAAGCTACAGTCCAAGCTGCCATAAAATTTAAGGTTGACTGGATTTGAGAAGACAAATTGAGGTAACTTTGGAATGATTCTATTTGTCTACTCAAATCTATTTTTTCCCAAGGTTTTTTTTTGTTTGTTTGTTTGTTTGGGGGTTTTCATACAATGTAGGCTAATTTTTGAACCCTTTAGAACATTGATTGACATCAGTTTTGTTGTGCTGCATACAGATGCTTTTCACAAGCATTTAAGTCTGTGGAGCCTCAGAAAATTCATTTCATTTCTTTTGAAAATGTGGGAACAAGACGATGAGCAACATGGCACGAAATGTGCAAAAACTGCAAACTGTGCAAAAAAAAAAGATGAAAAAAAAATTGAAAATTATCTGTGGAGAGTTTTTAGATATTATCCAAAAAAGGGAAAATGTTGAGGAAACTAAATTTATAAATTTTTTATTTATATACTTAAAATAATGTTACAAAAAATATTTTTTATGCCAATTTGCTCAGGTTTTAAAGGGTTAAGCCAGAAAACAAAAATTAGAAAATGCTTTGTATGAGACAGTATTACTACTATGATGTAGTGTACTTTCTACATGATTTGAGGGGGACTCGCCTCTCATCAGGATCAAAGCTTCTCCGACACCTTCAAGGCTTCTTCTGTTTGATGAATAATGCTAATGATCTGTCAGCAGTCGCCATGTTGGCTCAGTACTGTCTCCATTACATCAGTATCATTGTACCAGAGAATAGGCAAAAGAGAGGGTCTTCACTGCTCATCAAAAGATTTTTATTATATATAACTTTACAATTTTATTTATTTTTTACATTGATTTTAATGTGTTTCATTTCCTTTTTATTTTGTCATTTTATCACTTCAATTGTGTGTTTGTGTGTGTGTATGTGTGTATTTTATTTAAACATTTTGTGTCCTGCATTTTGCATTTCCTGTCCTCTTCTTTTAACTTTCTCTTTTACATTATTGCCTTTGTAAACTCTTATTTCTTTGTAACAATTTTGTCAGCAGATTAGATGAATTATTAAATTTTATTCCTTTTCTTTGAATTTAATTTTCATATTTGATGCCAAACAAAACTCTGCACTAATCAATATTTCCAATATTAATTATGGTTCCGAAATTTATATTTGTGATGACGAACCCACTGTGAATTATCAGCAGCTCTGCAGTTGCCTCAGCTCAGCAGAGCTTTTTAGCCTCTTTTTGTTCATAGTTTTGGTTTTCCTTTCTCACCTCCTCCTCTCCAGCAGCAGCTGATAAAACCTGTCAGAAACAAGCTGGGAAACAATATTGATATATTTTTGGGAGGACCAAAACAGCCCCTGTCTTTTTTCTTTCTCATGTTATAATATTTTCAGTAATGCTGATAAACTAAGAGGACATTACATAATTTCATCCAATTAAGTGAGTCAGATAAACTGTTACTGACTGATGGATTTCACACTGGGAGGAGAGTGCTGAGATGTTAGTGTGTGTCTGCCTTCTGGTGGAACAGTGGTGATGGGGAGGTGTGTGTGGAGGCCAGCAGTTCTGCAGACTACGCACTGAGACACCCCCACATTAAAGTGTCCACATAAATGACACTTGGCTGCATATTTCCTCACACTCAGTCATAAGTCATATCCTTCAAGGCCCTTAAGGTGTTTCCATACTGGCATTTCTGATAAGGCTATAACCTGAGAGATGAGCTGTAGGTGATACTTAGCTCGCTTCGGCTCAAACGCAGACAGCCATGTTTGTTTTTCTACAGCCAGCAGATCAGCGATGGAACAGCAGGAGTTCAACTACCTTTTTCATGTTTCCTCCTCAAACAGGTGCTCATATTCTTCTCACTCTTCCTATTTCTCCTGCTCCTCCTGCTCCTCTTCCCCCTGTTACTTCTGCAGGTGGAGCAGGGGGCTGCAGATGAAGCAGCAGTGGCTGTTGGCCTGTACACCTTACTCCTCCTTCTCCTGCTCCTGGTCCTTCTCCTGCCCCTCCTCTTGCTCCTGCAGGTGGGGCAGGATGCTGCAGATGGAGCAGTGGTGGCTGTCAGCCTCTACAGCCTGTTCCTCCTGCTCCCCCTCTTCCTGCTCCTTCTCCTGCTTCTCCTCCTGCTCCTGCAGGTGGGGTAGGGGGCTGCAGATGGAGCAGCGGCTGTCAGCCTGTACAGCCTGTTCCTCCTCAGGTGCTCATGTAAACAAGGCTTACTGCAGGCTCTGTAACAAGAGAGCTCACTTTCCAGCTCACAGCACCACACGCTGCTCCTGTTAGAGATGCATTCTCTCCACACAGGTTTCCCTTCTAATCGGGGGTGTCAAAGACAGTGGAGGGAGAGAGACAGGGAGGAGGAGGGAGTGAGCAGAAGCATTTCACAGGAGACGCCTTCATTCACGGCTCTAAACTCTACATACGAGCAGCCGAGTGTCGCACAGAAGAGCTAACTGTCAATCAGGAGCAGCCGTCTGTGCACGGCTCACATGGTAGGCTGGTGCACCAAAACACAATGTGCTCCCAGATCATTTACACACCCGAGTGGGAGAGAGTCATATGGCTGCAACTGGAACAGATTGTTATATGTGTGTTTTGAAGGGCTGGAATTATTCGCTATACGAATACATGTCTGTTATTTAGGCAGCTGAGAGGGCTGTGCTGTTGCTGCTGCGGCTGTGCAGGAGTAGAGCTGCAGGCCATGACGGCACTGAATCTTTCTGGGCCACAACACACATCTACACCTCTGCTGGAAGCTCCGGATCAGTGCAGCCATGCTCAGATGGTAGTGACCCTTTAAAGCCGTGCACAGACACTCAGACGGAGTTCTTTTCAGTCATAATAATCCAGGAATTGGAAGGAAATAAAGAAGTGAGGGATGAGAGAACTGTGGCGTGTTTTTCATGTCATATTTGCTTCTGTGCTGAATGTGCACAATGTGAGGGAGCCGTTTTTCTCCTGAAGTTAACTAATGCTGTGTGTCAGGACATTTATAACAGGGCACCTAAACAGTTTGGGGGTTAAGACACCCACCAAGGCTCATTTCCTGTCATCTCGCTATCTCTAATTAATGCTTAAATGGCCAAAATATTGAAAAATTATCAGTGTTTATACTCATGTAATACACAGTCAGGTCCTTTGGAAGTTTCTTCAACTTACAGTGTAGGTCCGAGCAGAGCCTCTCCTCTTACAGACATTCATATCATTTCATATCATATCTTACAAAAGAAATGATGTACACGGTTCAGATGATATCTGGGATGTCTGTATGACGTCACAAAATGTTTGTTCTGTAACACTTCTGAACTGGCGACCAGTTTTGCATGGGTATGTATGAAATATCTATTTTATTAAAGACCTGCCTAACTCTGTGTTGCATGGCCTGCCTGTGTTTTAGTGCATGCAAATGTATTGTTAACCCCCAACTGCATCTTTTAATATTTTATTAAGGTTTTCATTATGACTCTTGTATTTAATCTCTGCTTCTGTCTGTTGCTGTTTCTTGTTGCTGCTCTGCAGGTCTGCATGCTTAGTGTGTGTTGTAGTTTCATGCTGCGTGCATGGCTATTTGTGTTGAAATGCTATATGTTGTTGCAGTGTTATTGTTTTGTGCTGGTGTTCTGCTGTTTCTTGTTGCTTCACATGGCTTGTGTTCTGTCTTGGGAGTTTCTGTTTGTTGTAGCTGTTGCTGTCTTCATGGTGTCCTGCTGCCGTTGTAAAGTGGATTTTATCATGTTACAGGCTTCAAAACATCTTGCCAAAGAACTACAGTTGAAAATTAGCCTGATGGCCAATACTGGCACATTTACAGAACATTTATTATTTTGTATTGTCCTTATAAATAAAATAATTGAAATTAAACTTCTTAAATATTTCCCTTGTAAAATATACTGCATATCATAATAAGGAAATAAAAGTACTAGAGAAACCTATACCAACATTATGTAAACATTAAAAACTAAACTGAATGAATGAATCAACTCTGAACACTCAACTGAATTAAAACAAAAATTGCAAATGAAATGCAAAAAAAAACTAATGAAAAATGCAAAACTTTGTAATTCTGTTTTCAGAGTCCTGTGTTTATGTGACCATCCATCCACCCCCTCATTTACTATGCAGACAATGTCACTTTTTTATACTAACGCCCCTGACTTCCTATTGAAGACTTCTATGAAAACAGCAAGAGAACTCCTGCTGATTGATTCTTTTGCTTCAATCAGGAAGATTAATTAATTTCTGATGACACAAAGAAAAGATTATTGTGGGTAGCAAACTTTTCCTCTGGGAGGGAGGACAGCAGGTAGTTCGCTGGTCACCTGATCACAACCTCTTGGCTCATGGTACAAGTGAATGAGAAGAGCCAGAGCAGTGCCAGTGTTGAGTGCAAATGCAGGTAGGAAACTTACCTTTATGTAACAGGGTGGAGAGTGTGGAGGTCAAGGTGTTGAATAGGAGAGGTGTGCATCAGAACAGGAGACCAACGCTTGCATTTTAATTCATTTTTATTAACTGTAACCACAATATTTACAAAATTTTGAAAGCAGCTATAATTATTATTTCTTTAGTCATTTGATCATTATGGATCTAATGACTGCGCGATGAGAAAGCGGACACTCATAGTGATGAACCCACAGTGACTTATCTTCCAAATCTGCATGGTGCTCTCAGCCCCAAAGAGGGGCAAAATCTTTTTTTTTTTTCTTTTTCCCAGCCTGCGGCATCACTGCTTTGGGCAGCAGCAGCTCAGTCTGTGAGGCTGTGGCTTGGGAACCAGAGGGCCACCGGGTCAAGTCCCCATATAGACAAAGTACAGAGTGTGGATTGGTAGTTGGAGAGATGATAGTTCATGCTCCTAGGCCCTGCTGAGTTAAACAAGGCACCATAACCTAACTGCTAAGGGTGCCTGTCAGTTGTTTGCTGACCCATCCACCTGCCTACCCTATAAGCGCTATTGTTTATATTACGTTGTTACCAGCAGCGTTATTACCTGACGCTGTCCTTCAGCAGTTCATGCGCATGTGACCACGTCAAGTGTTACATGCCGGTGCCTTTGCCGTCAGTGTATGATAACAACATTACCAGTTCTGTCCAATCGCATTCTCATCTGACACCATCCAGCCGTGTTCCTATTGGATACAGAGGTTGGCTTTTGGTGTCAGACTCGTACGCTATTTGACGAGTTTGGAGTGAGAACGGGCTTCATCCACCACTGGCTCTCACCACTGTCACAGACTCATTTTCAGCCACAACAGGAACTTGTTTTCAGAAGAACAAAAATGCTCTGATGAGGACATGTCTACAGTCGTAGCACCAAGTAGAAAACATATAAGCATTCAGTAGCTAAAGAGTCACATATTTTCTCAGCAGTATGGAGACTGAAAATAAAACTAAAATAAATATTGGTATTAATACTAATCATACCATATATGCATTTATTGTGGATAGCAAGAATTTCACCACTGTACAACATCAGCCTAAAATGTGTTTTTGGGAGCTCAGATGATGATGTGGATGACTTATTGTGCTAAAGATGCATCATGGTCAAATAAAGTCCCAAACATGAGTCAGACTTTTACACCATGTGCAGACATGATGGCGTTTCCTCATTTTATGCCTCTGTGCTCAGCCATGTTTCTTATCCAAAGCCATTCTGTTCTGTGCCCTTTTAATGTCTTCTTTCTACATGTGTTCTGGGGTGGGAGGGCCTGGGAAGGGAGGAGTTGGTTAATATGTTCAGATGTTGTTTTATGTTTTTAACTTGTGAAGCACTTTGTCCTAGATTAAATGTATGAAAAGTGATCTATAAATAAAGTTTGATTTGATTTGATGCATCTGATGGAACTGATCAGAAGTGTACGTGGTGTCATCAGGGTCGGTGTTACATGTCTTCTTGGTACTTTGGCCCATCTCCCTTTAAAAACCCTCATTTGAGGAGACCCCAGATTACATTAGGGTACAGATCATGCGTTCCTAGATCTGCTCGGGGGCTCCATATCCGCACTTATCTCAGGAAGATGATTGACAGGTCGGGGTTTATTTCCCCTGAGGCCGCCTTCTAACTTCTAACCCCCCAGTTCCCCTCTCATTGGATGATCTCCCTCCTTGCTCTCATTACACCCCTTATCTCTTTGCCCTGCTCATAAGGTTTATCTTTTTAATTATGTTGCCGCCAACCTGCTGAAGAGGCTTCATGAGTGCCTATCAGTGGCCAGGGTCTCCTGTGTTCCAGACCTTTCTGCTGTCTGGTCATACACACACACACTAACACACACATACACACTCCATTGGGTCCCACATGGGCCAAGCCTCTCTGTTTCCTCACACACAAACCTTTGTGTTCAGGGTCTATTGACGGGAGATAACCCGTTCATGCACAAGCTCAATTATACATCCTGTGTCTTTTTTCTCTCCCGATCTCTGTCTCTGTCTTCCTCACCTGCTTACCCTTCTATGGATCCTCTCCATCTCATTTGTTTGCCTACAGGGTTTTCACAGCGGCTCTGTCTGTGGGTTGGCACAGTTCACAGTTCAAGGTCAACAAGCTCTCATGAGACATCTCAGCACTCATACAGCTGATGTGATGTTGCCCGGCTGGTGCATCTAGACTTGGCTCTGGAAGGGATTAAAGGTCTGACTTAGATACAGCTAGTGTCAGACGTCATGATGCTTCTTAACTCCACAGCTGCAATTGTCGTGACCCATCAAAGAGGTCCTTATAAAGACATTCATGGAAACAGTGAGTGGGTGGCTATTTTGGCCAAGTAATCATTTTCTTATGATTTGTGAGTGCTGTAGGTGTCCAGGCAGATTAAGTTTAAGCTCAGCGGATACTATGTTTCCAACAAGCCTCCTTGAAATATTGGTGGCAGTGAAAAAGAGGATAGCATCAGCTGTGAACGAGGGTTCCAAGGGGCCAGCTGGGGTCAAGTGCTACCGCAGCAGGGGAACATTTAAAGCCGTCACCTCTGTCACCCCTCTTTAGACCAGGTCTGACGGGCTCCATGTAGGGCCACAGGCTCCCCCAGGGTTTAACATCCAGCCTGTGAGCACACAGACGCAGCAGGGGCTTCCTGAATAACACAAATCATTGTCTCATCACCGCCGTGGTAACTGCAAGGTCAGAGGTGAAATCACTTCCAATTCAGGAAGTAGGTTTCATTCATGTGCAGTCAGTGCAAGAGGGGAATGAACACAAACAACAGCAACACTTATTGTTATTGCTGCTGTTGTTTAAATACAACAAAATACGGTTATTAAATACAGTAATTCTCTAAGTCACCTTATGTATGAATTGTATTTATATGTGTGTGTGTGTGTGTGTGTGTGTGTTTGTATGCCAGTGAATATATGACAAGCATAGGAATTATAAAATAAAGTAATAGATACTAATTTTATTATTGAATAAAAGGGTAATACTAAATATATTTTTACCTCTTCCTACTCCTTCTCACACGTAAATTGAGACTGTGGATGAAATTTATTATGTTTATTTTTCTTTGTTGTTAACATGTTCAAAATAAAGACATCAGTCAATCAATCAATCAATTAATACATCATTAGGCAACAAAAGAACAAATTACTCAAAAAATTAGCAAGAAGTTCGTAAGTACAACAACATCACATGAAAAAAAAAGAAAAAGAAAAAAATTTTTTTAAAAAAAAGAAAATTATTTGGGAAAAGTACCTTAAAATTAGAATAATTCTGTAACATGATTTTAAAAACCAAATGATGATAATTATAAATATAGTTTTTCCTAATGCTTTTTTCTTTTTTCTATTGGCATTTTCCCTAGCTTTTTAAAAATAATTTTTCAAGTCTACTTATTTGTGGAACATTTTTTATCATGTTGCTTATTGCTTTTTTCCCTATGTTTAGGGGTTCAAAGGTTTAAATAGGCCTACTTGTAAAAAAAAAAAAAAGAGCAGCACAAGAAAAGTGATCCTGCTTCAGGTTTCAAAGGGTTAACATTTTTTTCATACAAGTGAATATCATGGTATAATTTTTCACCTTCACATGTGTCTCCATCTTTCTGCTGGAAAGCAATCAGCCTGTGATGGGAATGAATCAGCATCAGCAGCCAGAGATGAATTTTCTTCTTCTGAAAGATGGGATGAGCAGACCTTGTGAAATTCACACTCTGCAATCCCAATCACAGCCTCTTTTCAAATATTCCCCTGCCTTTGCCATCTCTGCTTGTTGACAATGAAGTGCGCAGCCTGTCTGGCACGATATCAGAGGTGAATGTGGAGTGGGGGGGGGATAATTGATTTGACTTTGGAGGCAACGAATCCCTGCGAGGTTTGAGGGCGAACAGAGGAGGAGCAGCCACGGAGTGTGTAATCACTGGGTATCCATGACACCACAGACAATAAGCCCTCTTAATAAGCCTAATCTCCATCATTGGGATGGAGGAAGAGAGGCAAGAGAGCCGAGAAGGCGAGGGAGAGCCTTTTATGGCAGTTAAATTGGTTTTTCTGTAGCAGGGATTAAGCGCAGTGTTAAAGCCTTTAAGTGCCCCTGAATACCTTGATATTCATGAAAGCTGGTCACATAGCACTGGCAAGCACACTGAGGATGTGAACAAGCACACATACACCAGCACTATAAGGCTGCAACATTATTGTTTGTTTTTGTTGATGAAAAAACCAACAGAGGAAAACATGATTTGGATGTTCTTATTTACATGTTCAGGGTTATTGCTTTTAATTTTGCTTTCAGTGTCGACATCAACTGCCTTATAAGTGCTCAGTTATTATGAAAATTATTAAAAGTGTTGTTTTGTGAGTGTATGGAAAGCACAAGTGAAAGTGGATCTTCAGGGTTCTGTTCCAGTCAGATGACATCATTCAAAACCCTGCTGACATATGGTAGAAAATACAGATGGATAAAAATCTGAAGGAAAACATGAAATTATCTGCAGCAATTTTTTCCTATTTCCTCACTATTAGATTATTCTTGCAATCACAAATAAAGGTACTGATCTCCCAAGTCGGTACACACTGGTTCACCTCATAGTTTTGTTTTTAGTAGGACTGTCAGCTGCAACACGTTAATCATGATGTGATTGGGGTCCATACATAACACTCTCTTTAAAAACTGCATTAATCACCAGCTCACATTCCTGAAGAGGCTGCATCGGGCTGAGTTTGAACTCTTTTTACCAACCATGTCATGCTAGCTTCTCAGGAAAGGGGCTGAATAATGCTCCAAAGTTAGGCTTAATTTTGTCAATGGAAAAATTCACAGGGGGCCCTTGAACTCTGACCTCAAGATATCTGAATGAAAATGTGTTCTGTGGGTACCCATGAGTCTCCCCTTCACTGACATGCCCAGTTGCTAGTCCAATCCAGTTTTTTGCTGTCATTTGACTGCTATAAGAAAATCTGGTAAGAATTACTTTGTTAATATTGACTTCATAACTGTTTCATAATGCAAAATAATAGAATTGAAAAACGTGATTAAAAATGGGATTAATCGTGATTAACTGTTGAAATTCTGCGATTAATTGTATTAATCACATTAATAATTTGACAGGCCTAGTTTTTAGCAAACTTTAACAAACAGACCGGGGCACATATAGGAAAGAGTTAGCATTTTACCTCACCTGGTTCCCTCATCTCAAAGTCATTTGGTTTTTTGAATGTGTTTTTGATTAGAAGCCTGAAATATGGTTTGTGGTTAAAAAAGCTGAAGAGAATTTTACATTTTACAACCATCACGACCACCATAACACGTTGTTACAATGTCATACCTACCACACCCATGTTCACATCTTTCCAGCTTTATGTTTCACATAGGCCTTGTTTCAGTGCTGTTACTACCTTCTGTCCTGGCTCGGAGGCGAGACCATTCTGTCCCCTCTATCAGCGGTTGTATGTTATATACAGAACAGCATGCTGGCATAGCTGCATGGGGGCAAGCACCTACACATTAAAAAACCCCTATCTCTTCCATTCATCAAGAACAAATGTAAAATAGGGTGAGTAACTGATTTGCAAATGGTAATTATGTAAGTGTAGTATACCTTTAAGGTTGAAACTAGGACTGTCAAATGATCTTTTTTTTAAATTGTGATTTATTGCTGAATTTTAATAATTTATTATAATTAATCACATTTTTTATCGCATGTTTACAATTCCAATATTTTGCATTTCACAACAGTTTTGAAGTCCATGTTGACAGAGTAAAGCAAGTCTTATCAGATTGTCTTGATTGGGAATCAAATACCAGCATTGACTGACTGATGCTGGCTGCTCTGCAGTCAGATTCCATCCATTAGCAGTGCTGTAGTGAACTTCCTCCATTTAGTTTCATCCATAGCTCTGTGGAGATTCTTTGCTGTCTTTGGCAATGTGGTTGTGGTTGACATCAGTCTGATTAGCTACAGCTGTGTGCTCAGCGCGTAGGTGGGAGCAATTTCAAGACGGTTTACAGACCCCAATATGCAGAAATATTCAAATACAGTAGGCCAAAATAATGAATTTAATCCGCATGCAAAATATTTTTATTAAACCTGTATGTTTTTTTTTTTTAACCAAACCAAGTGGAACTAGCATAAAGTGGGCATGTCTATAATGGGGAGACTCTTGGGTACCCATAGGACTCATTTTTAATCAGGCATCTTGAGGTCAGAGGTCAAAGGAAAAAGGCCATGTGGTTTTTCCTTGCTAGTATTTAGCCAAACATTTAGCCCCCTTACTGACAAGCTAGCACGGCATGGCTGGAACCACTGGGTTCAATTCAGTTCAATTCCATTTATAAAGCCCATTATCACAAAACACAGTTTGCTTCAGAGGGCTTTACAGCATACGACATCACTCTGTTCAATATTGGTTCATATTTTTCATTTATCCATTCAGTTTTATTAATTTTTTTAAGGTGCCAAATATTTCATCTTCAGTGGCAGTTTAACCATGTGGCTACCAGCTCAGAAAGAATGTTATCCGATGAGAAAGGTCAGAGAATAGGCCCAGACAAAGTGCCAGACTCTACATAAACAGAAGCTTTAGCATCAGCTAATCCCAGCTCCTTCATGACCTGCAGGTCATGTACAGCCTAAAGCTGCTGTGTTACAGTTTGTTATGCTATTTTAGACCACACACACACACCATCTTTGTCTCTCTCTCCCTCTTTCTCTCTCTCTGTCTGTCTCTCTCTCTCACACACACACACACACACACACAGCTAAGTGGATTACACACTGATGATTTGTGTTTGACCAAAAGCATTTAGTCACGGCGCACACAGCAATTCAAACCAAGGATTAGGACCCTAGCATGTCATCCGTTTGGTCAGCAAGCATGTCTAATGGCGTCAGTGATTTAGCATGTCATATGTGTCTGTCAGCATACACGCTAACAGGACGGAATGGAGGCGTCCGACAGGAGAGCAACTGGATAAACAGCAGAGAACAGAGGAAGAGAGCTGAGAGAGTTCAGCTCCTGCTTCAGGGTTCAGGTCTTCAGTTCACATTGACACCAGATGTAACAAACACCAGCACCAGTTATTTTATTTTTGTCAGACTTGGAACCGCCACACAGCAGTATGGTGGAGGATCCTCTCTGAACTCCTCCGAAGCACACTAATGACTCAGCTGACTTACAGATTAATCAGTTTAACTGTTACATGTTTTTTATGTTAAACATGTCAAGGTATGAATCCCTTCCATTGTGTAGCACTGCAGTATGTCATCCTGTGGGCTGCTGGGAAAGAGCTCCAGTAGTGCAGGGTTCACTGTCCTGTCTTTGTTGAAATGTCACTGAGAAAAACTCAACATGTCTACTACATTTTTGAGATATGGAACAATTTAAAGTGCTAATATTTCAAAACACTGGAACTAGTCAAACCAGTGGCGTCATCAGGCCTGGGCCTCAGAGGCTTCAGCCCTGAAGCCCAGAATATTTTATGCATAGCCCAGATTTAGATATATACAGTATATGGAAGCTATCTGTCCTAGGCTATCTGATAGATAGATAGATAGATAGATAGATAGATAGATAGATAGATAGATAGATTTAAAAATTAGGCTTAGGTCTAATTATAAAAAGGTCCCAGATTTATTAAGCAGTCACTCTGTTCATACATTAATACATTAAAACCTCTAAAAAATAATATATCACTGATGAATCAAAATTTTTTAGTTATTTTTGCAACTCAAGTCAATAAATTTGTAATGATAGCAGATGTTAATTATTCCTTTTTTTTTATTGAGCCTCATAAAGCAATGGGAAAGTGTACAATTAGCAGTCACACCCAGGCCAAAAACTCTGCAGTTGTCATGGGTATTTATCACCTCTGGCTTCGATCAGCATTGATTGGGCACATCACCTGGGTGAACGCAGTAATTTCAGTTCCTTAACCGATGAGATGCAGGGTTGCATTACCACCAATTACCCTCCTTCTCCACTGCAGCAAAAATAAAACATCCATCCATATTGGTCTGCACCAAGTTTTAGAGTGACCGAATAATTAAGAGCTACATAAAGAGAAGTAGCAACCATGAAGTTTTCACACGTATCCATTCATCCTACTTTCTACTGTTTACCTGTTTACTGGTCTGCTCATGACGCTAAATGTGACACACCAAGACAAAAAAACACACACACACACACACACATACAAAGGCATAAATGTCTGCTGCAGAGCCATGTACATAGCTGTGCTCAACTGGCAATGAGAATGGTCTATAGTCTGTAGCCGATTTTTAATAGGTTTGTTTGAAAAACCTGCGTGCACACATTGAATTTGGTGGGAAAGTGGTATAAGTAATACTGTTTACTAATAACGACATATATTTTAAAATCATAATTCGTATCTAATCTGAAAAATAACAAAACAAACCGTTTAATGATCAATAAGATGCCAGTCCATGAAAAAAAACATAAAAGTAGACCTTGTTCGTCAAAAAAAAATTCCCAGGAAATTTCTTAGATCTACAACTAAGCCCCCATTGTCCTAAAATTCTAGAAATGCCCCTGCCATATTTATAAAATGTTCATTTGGTTATTTCTGGTTAAAAGAAAAAAACATCTAGAAATCAAAGTTCAATCTACCAGCACTGGAGCAAGATTTTTAGATATAGGGACGACAGGAGTCCATCCCCCAAATGTATTAGCTGGAAGTTTGACCAAAAAAGGTTACTGTTATTATTATTATTTCTAGATTTGTCACATTCATTACATTTAAGTGGTTGATCACTTTTTCTGAATATTTTGTCTGCCCACGTAGTCACAGCTGTGCTTCAGAGCCTTCTCAAGAAATACAATTTAAAGCAGAAGATCTGAATTATTTATTTACATTTTTTTATGTAAATAAGCAATTTGTTCTCATTGTTGTATGTAACTCCACCATGTTGCTAATACTCTGCAGAGATGACATGACCTCAGTGTCCTCTGTGCTGAGGCCCTGCAAACTGTGATTTAGTTGAAAAATGAAAGTGGTCCAGATGAAATATTATATTATATATATTATAAAAATTTTAATGATGATGTTTAAATGTGAGGTGAAGAAAGCCGAGCAGTGACTGTCTCATGTAAAAATCCGAGGACAACCACACACCGGTCGTGTTCTGACTGTGCATTCCCCAAATATGTTGACCTCTGGGCCACAAACCATGTCTCAAACTGCTGCTGCACACACATCCCGACAGTGACGAACTTCATCTTTGCTTGAAATTAAGCCCTGTAGATTCCCAGCAGAGAGGTGGTGGGGGGGGGGGGGGGGGGGGGGTTGGAGTCCAAATCACTAAGGGGACCGTGACAGTGCCTTTGAATCTTCAGACCCTCTCTGAGAAAATTCGGTTGACCTCCATGACCGAGTGGCTGTGGAGTTTGTGTCAGGGCAGGAAATCACTGTATGATGACAATGCCATATGTGATTAGACACAAACTGACTTTGTGCCTGAGGAGGAGCACAGTCTGCCTTTGTGCTCAGGCCCAGGCACTGAGGAGGGTTTTCTTGGTGACAAGCGTCTCGATGAAAGACCTTCACTGCTCCCCTGACTCCTTTTGGAAATTGTTAAGAGATGATTTAGCTCTGTCTTCTGTCAGGTGGCAGTGGTTGTCTTGGGACTTTCTCTTATGAGTTTATGCTACAGTTTTTTGGATAACAAAAGAGGTAGCAGCATTTTCACCCCACAGATCTTTCAGTCCATAGAGTATTATTGCCAATCTATCTTCACAGGTGACCATTGTGTGTTTTTAAAAAAGTGAGTGTGGGTCTTTTTTATCCCACTCTGTTGACATTGGTCTTGACCTGTCTTTGCAGCGGCCCCAGCCTGTTGGATCCCCACTGGCTGGACGTCTATGGAGAATCAGGGACTTGAACGTTGGCCACAAAACACAGCCCTTCATGTGTGACCAAGCCATTGTTCCCTCTCATACAAAGTCCTCACTTTGATGTGTGTGACTCTTGCTGTCTGTGGATGTGGCCGTGCTAAATAGTTTCTGATTTGCCAAAACAAGCCTTTTCCTATTGGTTCAACACATCCCACTACAGCTGCAGGGTACAACTGCTTTGATATTTCCCTAAAATGAAACAGATGTCTGCAAAATAATACACATCAATAAAAAACAAACATGACCAGTGATACAGTAAAAAGACTCAGAGTGTAAAAGAAGACACTAGTGTTTTGTTGTCAGTAGCTGAATGTTCAGTCCCTGTGGCTGGAAGGAAGACACCTTACCGGGGCCCCTGGAGTATTTGGGTTTCAAGGGTGTGTGGGTTGAGGCCCCTGTCTGGCTGCATTTGCTCTGAAGCTACCAGGTTGCCATGGGAACGTGGTGCCTCATGCAGACGCCTCTGTGATTGACATACATGTTTCACGCAGACAGCCTGAAGACGACCAAACAATACCGGGCGGAAGTCAGCCATTAGTCTGGTTGCAAGTCTTTAACCTCCACTTGATCCTTCTTGGGAAGCTGCATGTGTGTGGGTATGTGTGTAAGAGCATCACATCAGTCCACTTACAAAGCACCAATCATATCAAACACCAGCTCTACCATAATTTCATAATGAACTTTATTAGACATAACATACAGGCTCATCAATAAGAAACTGGATAAATGACAAAAATAGATTCATATTAAATTGTTATATCCTTTTAAAATGAGATATTTTATTATGTGCTGTAACTCCCCAGAATAAAAACATCAGGATTAGTGTTGTAATTTATATCATGACCCCCTGTGTTTTTATCCATCCTCGTCAAAATCACATCAATACAGTGAGGCTGTGTTGGAGTACCAGAGGGCTGACACACCAGTGAGGCTGCAGAGACGTGTAGTATTGTGCCCCCTTCTGGTCACACACACTCTTTACTTCTCTATGCACACTTGTCAACAGTACATTGAACAAAGAAGTCCATTTGAAAAAGCACAGACTGTTATAAACATATGAGACAGGTACTCACTGGAGCCAAAGCATTTTCCAAATATTAGTATATATCAGAGAATAGCATGTATTACTGTTGAGTGTATAATGTAAGTTATTAGTGGTGAGTCAACGGTGAAACATCCTGCAGCACAACACAGATTTCATTGTAAGCATGTGGCCATATTGGTCCTCGTCTTCATCTTTTACTTAATTGCTGTGTAACTCAACGTATATAACTTCAAATTAAGTCTTTGAAACCTGAGCATATTGGCTTGATTTCTTTCAAAAACATGGGAAATGGTAACAAGCAACTTAACAAAAATGGCCCCAAAAATTGGCAAGAAATTAGAAAAAAGTTAGAAGATATATAATTGAAAATTCATAGGTTTTTTTTTAAAGACAGAAGGAAGTAAATTAATTAATTAATTAAAGGATAATCACCTCAATATAATATTTACATATATCTATACAATTTTTGGTTCTGTTTTTGTTAAGTTGCTTGTTACCATTTCCCATAAGATATTTAAGACCATGTAATATAGATCAAATCATTTCTATATAAAATACCATATATAATTTATTTATTATTGAGCTAGATTTCATGAGGGGGGGTAAATTAATACCATTTAGTGGAGGTCGATTGGGGTGGGGGGGATATGTATATATGAGGGGATTAATCATAATTTTGAGTGGGGTTTTTATCGGAATAATTACAGCTGGTATTTATGATTCATATACAAAAAAAAAGAAACACTTCGGTACATACGGAACTTCATAAGGTAAAGCATCAACAAGCACAAGCAATCCGATCAAAGATACGCATCCGTACATCAAACCCACACCACAACCCCCCCCCCCCCCCCCCCCCCCCCCCCCCCCCCCCCCCCCCCCCCCCCCCCCCCCCCCCCCCCCCCCCCCCCCCCCCCCCCCACCCCCCCCCCCCCCCCCCCCCCTAAAACGATCCCACCAACCCCCCCCCCCCCCCCCCCCCCCCCCCCCCCCCAACCCCCCCCCCACCCCCCCCCCCCCCCCCCCCCCCCCCCCCCCCCAACTATTATACTCCACTAACGAAACATGCCACCCCCAACACAAAAACCAACCACACCGACCAGCCACTTCCCTTTCCACAGCAGCAAATTACAAATCAACCAATTTTAATATAAAACCAACCAGCACACCAAACCCAAGCACAATTACTCCAAACCCAATAGCAATGGTAACTCCAAAAACACACAATAGCCTCCCTACATTGTAACATTGCACTTCCACTCACACCCCTACAACGATTCACGAATATCAAATGAATGCCAACAACAATTCATGCATCCCCACAATAGAACCACATAACACCAGTAACCAATCCCGAATCACACAATAATAAACCATTCAACCATACAAACACCAAACCAGACACAACTCGTAAAATACAAACACCGTATAAAAGGTAAATAATAAAAAACCTCACAACAATACCATATCTAATCAAAACACACCTCCCAACCACCACACACAACTTGGCAAGATGCAAACATGCACAAACATCAAACACTGTTCGTCTCCGTCTAAGCAGCACTCAAAAATCTATCCAAATTAATCTGCACCAACTTCTGAAGAGACACCCAGTAACTAAGAAAAATTTAAAAGAAGAAACCACTGTAACATTTTCTGTGACATGATTTTAAAAACATAATTGGAGGAATTATGAATATATAATAATTGTCAAGTCAAATTACTTTGCGGCAGTGAAGGATTTATCAGCTCCATTCACCATCGATGGAAACAAGACACCCGGGTGAACATGTTACTTTTGGCCCCTTGGCTGGCAAGATGCAAACATGCACAAACATCAAACACTGTTCGTCTCCGTCTAAGCAGCACTCAAAAATCTATCCAAATTAATCTGCACCAACTTCTGAAGAGACACTCAGTAACTAAGAAAAATTTAAAAGAAGAAACCACTGTAACATTTTCACTGGCCTCAATGCTACTTTCTGTTTACTAACCTGTTTCCCAGCCTGTCTGTGATGGCAAAACACATGCAAAAAGGCATCCTCATCTGCTGCAGAGCCCTGTACACAGCTCTGTTCTACTGGCATTGGGAAAGGATATATTTAGCAGGTTTACTCACATTTAAAAAACATGCATAAACATGCCAATTTTGGTTGGAAATGGGTATGGGTCATCCACCAGGAGTGTACCCTTCCATGAATTTGATTGGCCAACGCAGTGCCACGCCCACTGATGAGTTTCTGAGTTTTGCTGGAGCCCTCCAGGTTCATGTTTTGTTTGGTTGGAATGATGATACAGAATGCTTCACCTGTAAACTGTTTGGGACAGAGCTTCAGCACACAGTCATGTGTACTGATTTGTTTTTGGTACGTGGTCAAGAATGGCACAGGCAAAATTGTAAAAGCAATCATTTAAGTGGTTTAGAAAAATTTGAAACACTTGTGTCCCTTTGACTACACTCATTCATTTGTTAATTCATTGGCTGGTCTTTTGTCTGCTGCCTGTGCTCTGTGGAGAGAACAGTAGACTGAACAGTGTAATGAAAAACCAATTAGCTGCTTTTGGCACCAAACAGCCAACACACTCATCCCACCTGAGACCAGCTCGCTGTTAATTCTTCTCTCCAAGGCCTCGTCCAGGCTTTAACTGCTTCTCATGGCCGTTTTGTGCTCTCTTATTAAAAGACATGCTGACATGGCAAAGAATCTATTGCTTTGGCTGGAAATATGACTCCAGGACAGGCTGCTGCTGCTGCTGCAGTGAAGCCACAAAACTCCATTATTACCTCAACTCCAGCTTCCTCTTACAGAGCTGAGGAGAGTGGAGACACTGGTGGAATAGGAGGCTGATTGTGATTGATGGCTTCCCATTAGCAAGTCTGTTATCGCTCCGGCTGGGGGGAACGACCACTGAGTTGTAACACAACACATTACCTGAGTCTCTCTCCCCAGCCCCAGCCTAGAGCCGCTTAAATAAAATATAGACCCTCTCTCCGAGATCCTCATTCCCCGCTCAAGGTACTGCGACTGTTATCCCGTCAGCTGTGATTTGCTGAGCATTCCCACTCAATAAACACATCATTAGTATTCATATTAACTGGAGCCAGTGTGAGATATCTGCACTGCTCTGTCTCTCTCTCTCCGTCGCCTGTCTGTAAGTCCTGATTGTGGATGTATCCGCTGTAGCTTCAACAGCTCTGATTTTTTTCCCCCTCCTTCTTTCTTCTCTCTTTGGTGCTCACTGTCAAAATGATTGATTGGGACCAGGGCACAGAGTGTCCTGTATTACCCCAACAAATGATCTGGCCCTTGCTGGCAGACCTTGGCCAGAAAGAAATCAATATTTCACCATTAAAATCTATCAGAGGAGAGTTAGGGCAGCGACTGTCAGAGGCGACACTATCAAGCCGCTGCAACATTAAACCTGACACCTGCAGCACATGAGTAATCAATATCTAGTGGTTCACAGATCATTTGTGGTCACCTTTTAAGCAGTGATGGATGTCTCCCGGGGCAGTGATTCATGTTGTGACACCGTTTAACAGGGTTTTATTCCAGTTTAGACGGTCATCCCTCAGAGACGAGCTGGAGATGGAGCGCTGTGGTTCCCTGCTAACACCTATTTCATTGTATCAGGCCTGTCCTCAGCGATTACTGTGTGCCTTTTATAGGTTTTGTGCCCCACTATGTGTGAAAAACATGCAAGCGAGTGCAAGGTCAAACTTTATGAGTTCCAGCACCCGTGGCAGACCAAGCAAGTTTTACGTGGGATGTCAGAAAGGTGGCAGGAGGTTTTGGCAGGGCAGCACAGGCTGCTGCTGCTGCTGGTTATATAAAAATGAGCAAGTCAAAATGTAAATCAGTGTATTATGTAAAATCTGGCTCCATGGATTCCGCATGCAGCCACGCTCAGGTGTGAGAATTTTGCACCTGAAAGGTAGTTTAAGATTCAGTTTTATTGTGGAAGTACATGATTAATGAGCACTGTGAAGTCCTGCTGTTGTATAGCAGGCCAGTGCATTGTTCATCTAAACACCACGTGCATCGGTTTGCTTTTAATTTTAGTGAGGTCTGCACCATTAAAAATTTAAGGTCTATAGTGCACAAATGTAGCACGACTTTCATTTTATAGGGACTGCAATTGAACCTTACCAAATCAACACACGCACACTTACACATACACACCTGATTGGCTTTAAAAGTTGCCCACAAGGCCGTTGACTCCCAAGATGATTTACAGTGTCTATCCCTTGGAGACTAACTGCTGGGGGTTTCTCTTAACAGTTCTATCGGTGATGTTCTGCCCCCACTGCCATCCCCATCCCCCAGGTAAGTGCTTACTTTCAAGACCACAAAAGTTAAGAAAGGTTATATTCATCTCTTGACTCATCATAAGCACACTTCATTCAAACTGGACAGAAACAAAATAAAACTCAGCCAAACCGTCTTGGTTACTCTTTCCTATAATGTAGTTAGCCCACTGTTTCAACCAGCTCCGGTTTGGTAAAAATAAATTCTTAATTCACCAAGTTAGATGTAAGAAACATGCAGTTATTCCCCATGGTCTCTCTCTGCCTGCTGGCCGCCGGCTGTTTACAGTCCTGTAACTTCTCCCTCCACCACTAGGTGTCATGTTGTGGTGTGTGCACTACAAACAACAAGTTTAATAGAAAGAGGAGCATGTGTATTTATGACATAATTGAAAAAACATTTATTTACGATTCCTAATAATACCCTGATGTACTGTAATAACATGATACTGCCAAAGACTATTTTTGTCTATTTTTATAATTCAGTTTCATCAGGCCTCCAGTTCAGGTTGAATATTACACAAAACAATCTGACAACTTCCAGCCTCACTTGGATATGCTTGTACATGCAGACTGTGCAATGCATACCCTCCCTCACTCTCTTAAGTGCAACATACAGCAGCCTCATTGCATCATTTGAGACACGATATTGATTTTGATTGTTTGTCTTTTTTCTAAGTTAATATTTTACAGCTTCAGATATGTATTATGGCAGTAACAAGCCTCAGCAACCTCTGAGGCTGAAAAATGACGCCAGTGCAAAAATGCCGAAAACTGCAGTTCCTCTAGCGGCCATTTGACGCTGGCTCATAAACAGAGTCAATCCCCATAAACCCTTAACTTTAAAGTATAAACGTGTTTACGGCCTGGTGTTTGTATGCTTGATGCACTGCTGCTGTGCCAACTGTACGGATGCTCGCTGTGGGCTAGCTAGCAAAGGACACACTGACTGTGCCCTTTAAGTGTGTGTGTGTGTGTGTCTGTGTAAAGTAGACAGGCTGGTGATGTTACAGCAGCAAATAAGAGAGCAGCAACTGAATAACATTTTGTTAAAAAGGCAAAAGAATGCAAATATATATACAAAGGAAGGCTCTTAACATAAAATAAAACAGAACAGAATAAAAATAAAATAAAATAAAATAACAATAATAACAATAAAGATATGTACAGTATGTACAAAGAACAAACAAAAAACACAAAAAGATAAAAAGAAGTGCAAAGAGTAAGCAGATGGCACCTTGTATGGTAGCCTCATCAACCAGTGTGTAAATGTGTGTGTGAATGGGTGAATATGACATGTAGTTTGATAGCGCTTTTAATGGTCAAGCAACTAGAAAAGTGTTACAAATGCTTGGAAAGAAAGATGGAGAAGGAAACTATGGAGAAGTCAAATGAGAAATGTCAAAAATAAAAAGTTCAGTGTTCTGATTAATAGTTGGTCCATTGCTGTTTTTTTTAGGTAAAAACAAATATCTTTACTAACAGATCAAAGGTTTGCTCATAATCAATGTGATCTGCTGTGTTTCTTCTACTGTTTACCCCTGTTGTGTAATTTGCAAAGTCTCCGCTGATGACAGTGGTTCCACTCAAAACTGGTGGAAGCGCGGGGTGGTTCACCGGATGACACCAAGGTTCCAAGGATCTGGAGGAAAAGGGGCATCACTGAACTTTTTCCATTCAGTCTGATCTTTTATGATCTAAATTCACTAAGCTCCATACATGTAAATTCTTGCTAAAATCTGCAGATCAACAGTGCATTTGTTTCAGAATGAAACTGAACTATGTCATAGATTTAGGCCACATTTAGATGAGAACGACCCCTCTAGCCCCCAGGAATTTTTTTCCTTTACATTCTTAAAAAAATCTACAGTCATATGATAACATTGTGAAGTGCGTAGTAAATAGTGAACTATATAGGGAATAACTAAATGTGATTAAGGACACTACACTGGAATTTTCTTCCTCCAGAAATACATGGCCACATTGCGTTGTGGTATACAGGTGTAAAATGTAGGGTACAACATATGCACACTCAAATTTGCTGGGTATTCTATAATGCACAATATAGTGGATGACATTAACTGCTGAGAACACTACTGCAAAATGGCAAACACACTATATAGTACACTATTTCAAATGCAAATGGTTTCGAACTAAACTATGGGGTGGCATTTTCAAAAGTTTACACTCTGGAACCAAGTTTCAAAGTTTGCGATTTCAGGCCCCCAAAATGCTATTGTCTTGCAAATGAAAGGCCAAACCTTAACAAAGGTGTCATGTTTCATGCAAAAACAGTTGCCTTGTAAACAGCCACTTGGATGCAAGCAAGGTGGGATGGTAGCTGGTATGGCAGCCCCTGCCACCCCAGAGATACGCCCCTGTCCATGTGGCCACTAATGTCACTAACTCAAGTCTGCATTTGCATGAAAGTTCCAAACCAGTCGCCCCATTAAATCATCCCTTACAGAGATGCATCAAAGTGTTGACCAAAACAGAAGAGTGAGCAGGAGCAAGTGTGTGAGGAGGACAGCAGCGATCAGCTCCCTTTGAATGTTTTCTTCCTCAGCAAATATGTGAGAGCTCTCAACCTTGCCTCCTGACCCTTATTCTGTGAGAGGAGATAATTGCTTGTCAGGAATAAATAGAGAGATTAATGAATTCATTAGTGGTGGGGAGTTTTGCTCTTCAGAGCAGCACTTACCGCTATGACACATCACGCCTATTGTTTTACTAGCTAGTTAGCCTTGAACAATAACATTCACACAGCAAATTGCCTCATACACTCATGTAAACCACAGAGAAACTGTGTCCTTATCCTGGAATTTAGCAATAATGCAAACAAAGGCTCTTTAAATCCTGATTATTCATCTTAATTACTTTGGCCTATATGCGCTTGTGTCTGTGGGAGCTGCTAGCAGACAGGACACATTAATCCACATTAGCAGTGAACACTGGACCACTTGATGTGTGCAATTTTGCAGTGGCAGTACAGTTTGTGTTTCAGCGTTTGTGCCAGATATGTAGTATCTCCACTTAATTAGCTGCAGCTTTACATAGGGTTGAGACTTTTAATCAGCAAATCAGCTGATTTAACTCCTTGAAACCTGAGCAAATTGCCTTGATTTCTTTCTAAAACACAGGGAGAAAGTAAAGAACTGCTTAACAAGAGATGGCTCAAATATGACCAAAGTAATGTTAAAAAAAAAAAAAAAAAAAAAAAAAAGAAAAGAAAAGAAAAGGCAAGGCAGAACAGTGGCGTTGCGGTTAGCACTGTTGCCTCACAGGAAGAGGGTCCCTGGTTCGAACCCGGGTTGGAATGGGATTCGGTCTATGAGTGGGGGCCCTTCTGTGCAGTGTTTACATGTGCTCCCTGTGTCTGCGTGGGTTCTCTCCCGGGTGAAAGTGTGACCGTGAGAGTGAAAGGTTGTCTGTCTATATGTGTGACCTGTCCAGGGTGTACCCCGCCTTCCTCCCGATGACAGCTGGGACTGGCTCCAGCAACCCTGCGACCCTTGCGAGGACAAGCAGTTACAGAAAATGAAGGAATGAATGAATTAAAGAAAATTACCTGAAAATAATGAAGTAAAAAAGTAAAAGTAAATAAATATGTATTCCTTTTCTATATTTATTAGATTAAATTATTACAATTTTAAGATAGTCTTCTAGATATTTTTTCCATATTTCTATATTCAATATATTTGGATCATTTTCCTTAATTTATTTTTCATTTCAATCAAGGTTTTTTAGGGTTAAAAACACATTATAGTCAACCAATGAAGCACTGAAGGAAGTCTAACTGGGGGAAGTTTCAGCTGGTAGCAATCTGTAACCCTCAGGGCTAGAAAACAAAATCCCCCTAAATCTGACACAGAGAATCTTTAACCCTTCCAGATGTATGTTCCAAACAAAAATTACTTAAATAATGATTTTTTTTAATTAGTATTTGGGAAAACGTTCAAAGATGAATATTTGTGTACATAATCAATGATATGCAATAAAAGCTGATTGTATCATTTTTTTAAAACAGTATTCCCCTGTTCAAACTGTTTCCCTTGATCATTTTTCAGTGACATTCAGATCCACTGTGTGTTCCAATTTTTTAACAAATCCTGAATAAAAGCTGTAAATGTTTGTTTGACCTGTATAAGTGATCTAACATCAGATGTTTACTTTAAAATCTGTTTACACACAAATTGTGCTATGTAACAATATGAGTTATAAACTGAAATATGCCTTACTCATACTCCTTTCATCACTGTCAGCAATGCTTGTAAAGAATTTATTTTTCTTATTATTTTATTCATAGTTAGTGTGCTACCTCAGTATTGAGAAGCAGACTGAGTGCAGCCTGTGGATAGAGGTTTTCAGCAAAATGTATTTTAGCCGTATAAAAAAAGTCTACCTAAAAAATGAAGCGAACGCTTTATTGAGAATATTTCCACGGCTTCACCTCGCCGGCACACAGCCTTGTCCTTTAGCGCAACATTTTCCCAACCGAGGTACTTGGACAAAAGCCCAACTGTGCCATGCACTGAATGATGCTGCACGTCAGCTGTTTGGGTCAGAAAATGTTATTAGTGATGAAGCAAACGTCACATTTCATAAAATTCCACATGCTTGTGTTTTTTTACTAGGCTGTTCAATGAAATTAAAACTTGTCTCCAGTAACTGGCATTTCATCATCACTGATATAATGACTTTTGATTTTCTTGTATATCTTATCTCTTTATAAACCGCTAGGAGTCCGACCTGAACAGCTGACATGCAGCGTTACACAGTGCACGGCACAGTTGGGCTTTTGCGTAAGAATACAGAAGTACTACCGTTTAGAGAATATGGAGCCAAAGGAAAGACTGTCTGACTGCAAGGTGCAGCTGTAAATATATTCTCTATATAGCTTCCACTTAGACTGATAGGATTTTTTTAGGTAGGCCTTTTTTGCAATGGCTGAAATAAATTTTTCTGCTAACCTTGATTTAAAGCAGTACGTTGCTGAGCTTCTGGGGTGGTGCACTTCTCCTCCAAACTGGGAGCATGCTGACACCATCTGTATGTAACACTCTGACTGTAAGTAACTCATTCTGACCACTTTAAATAATGTGAACTATCCCTTTAAAAGTTTAAAGAAGTGGGTCTATGACTCCACTTTTACTATAATCTATTATTTATTCCTTCTCTGTAGATTTTTAACCTCACAAAACTCATCCTCCACCATCAGCTTCCTCCTCTGCAGGTTAACTGCTCATGTTAGTGTCTGCATGAGACATTTATCAGATGGACAGAAATCAGAGACAGTTACCAAAAGGCCATTGTCTTTATTATACCAACAAATTGCACATGTCCAGGTTTCAGAGGTGAGTGAAGTGAATGGAGCCACTCATCCCTGTTTATCCACTACATAATGAATCCTATAGGAAGTTAAATAACAAAGAAGGATTTCAGAAAAGTTACAGTCGCTGCAATGTTGATATAAAATATGCTACCCTCCTAAAAATGCATCAAAAAGGTTCCCCCATCATGTTTTTCAATATTGTCTAACCTACATCATGGCATATAACAAAACACTGTTTTATAGATTTAAATACTGTAATTCTAATTTGACCCAACATTTTGGAGTTTTTTTTATCACTATTTTTTTATAAAAATGTCCCTTGAATGATCCAGTCATCCCTCGCACAGACACAGAAGAGCTCCCTGTTTTTATGTATTCTGTGTTTTATGTACTAGTTTAGGGTTCTCGATCCAGCCACTCCACTAACACCTACTGCATACAGAGGAGACTTTAACACTGCTAAAACCTGTACGTGGGTTTGTTCTGTGGACAGTTAACGGTAATGCAGCTGCATTTAAATCACAACAAACAGCTCCTGCAGTGAACTATCAAACCAAGCTCAGAGCAAAGGAACACGTTTATGACTGTAACCTGTCAAATGTGCTTCAAAGTATATCAAGAGACTCATAACACCATATGTAACCCAGTACAAACACAATGCAAATATAACAGTATATGATGTTAGTTTGATGCTACTGTTTGTGGGTTATATCAGTAAATATTAATTAGACAGATTTAATTAGATAGGATCATACAAATGATCTTTACATACACCCAAGATAGTCTATTTGACTCTATAGGTTGTATCTGTCTATCTCCGTTATTTGCTATAACATATTTTAGGTCAGTGGTCCCCAACTGGTGGGTTGCTGTCCAAAAGTGGGTCGCAAGTCAATTTAAGTGACTGGTGAATGTGTAAAGTTAGTAAAAAACACACTTTATTTGAAGGTAACACTGAATCTACAGAACAGAGCTTTTATTTTTAAGTGTTGTTTCTGTTTATTCATCTAATATGATATATTTCTTATTTTTGTTTATATTTTGTGAAATGAAATTGAGTATGTGCTCATTTCTCTCATGTGTGGGCATTGAAACAATAACTTAAGAGAAATCTGGACTAGCCTTGTGCGGTATTAGAGTATACCAGGGTATTTAATAATCCTGAAGTTATGTTTTTTCAATACCGTCACAAATACAGGGACTCCTGTTACTATTAAACTCAATGTATTTAGTGCACAACACGCACCACCAGAGCTCTGTCTCTGGTCTCTTCTGGTCGAACAGGCAGCTGAGATGAAAGACATAACGACATCTAGTGGTGAAGGCAGAAGTTACAGGACTGTGAACAGCTGGCGACCAGCAGGCACAGAGAGACCTTGGGGAATAACAGCATGTTTTTCACATCTAACTTAGTGAATTAAGGATTTATTCGGACCAAATCTGAGCTGGTGAATGTTGGAACAGTGGACTTACTGACTAGATTTGTATTTCTTTTATTCTTTTATTTCTTTTTTTTAAAAAAAAGTTTTATTTCTTTTCTGTTAATAAAGTTGAATCCAAAAGGTGTGCAGTTATATTTCTCTGTTTAATAAGGAAAATAGGTGTGAGTATTAACTTTCTTAACATTTTGTGGGTTTCTACTGTGTATTTATTAGTCTGAAAAGCTGAAAGTAGGTAGCGCATTCACCGTCAGGACAGGTGTGTCAGCTCCACACACTTTAACAGTCATATCATGCACCCCTATGGAATTTCAGGAATGAATGAATGTATAAAATATGTACTGCTCAAGTCTGTTCGGGACCCCATGGCTGGATCTATTGGGAACCACTGTTTTTAAAGCTATTGTTCATAAGTGATACCCATCAAGTGCTAAGATGACAATAAGCTGGGTAATTTGGCATTCCTTCTGTTTTGGGGAAAACAAATGCTGCTTTTCACCCATTTTTTTAATCAGGAAACTGTGAAGGCTACAGATATGTATTTGGATAAATCTTACTTCCTGAAATTAAGAAACAATTTCCTAATATTATTGAGAATGTTTCAGGAAAAAAAAGTCTTACTGTGCTTAAAAACCAAGCCTGTGTTCATGTATGGATAAAACTCATCTCTTAAAACTGCTGTAAATTACTGTCCAATAAGAGAGCACAGTCCTTCATGTATCCTTTGATTCTTTGGATCCGCTGATACTGAACATGTTGGTGGCAGGCAGGGCAGGTGTGGCTGTGAGGTCCACTGCAGGTGCACACTGACCTGTCCTCACAGCCAGTGCAGACATGCATACACTACTCATCATCATTTCCTTTATCAAGACACTAATGTAGATAGAAGCTTATTACATACAATAAAAGGCCTGCTGTATAGATACATGTCTTTCTAGATATAAGTTAACTAGGCTGTGTGTTCTCCACTGATACATGAAGGATGTGAACGACTCAGGAGATAAGAGCAGACTTTAAAACTGATCCCCCGTGTCAGTGTGTTTGGCACAACTGAGCCAAAGGTTTCAAACATAGGAGCTGATCTTAAGAACGATAGATGCTTCACTGCTAATCCCTTCACAGGGAAGTTGAGATAAACTGCACCAAAGAAAAAAACACAAACACAACAAACTATTCAGCTCAGCTCAGCTCAGGCCGGTGGCTACCCCCAGCTCTGGATGGTCTGACAAGAGCCAATCAAAAATACTGTCTTGTACAGCAGAAAGCAGCAGGCAGCCAATCAGGAGCTCGGCTCTGGTTTGACGTGCCTCATCCTGGCTCGTCCAGGGCCAGCCAGTCCTGGCCTACGTTGCAGGCAGGTGTTCTGAGCCTGCCTCTCGCTCTGAGGAGGTGCAGAGTATATGTCCTTCTGAGCACAGTCCTGGTGGAGAGATCCCTCAGTCCTGATGGCTCTTTTCCTGAATGAATTTGTACTCATACTGAAAAAACAAACAAAAACACAACAGCGAGAAACAGTCAGTTACAGATCAGCGGTATCCACTTTAATGGCTGCTTTCTTTGAGTGAAGAACACTGTATGACACTTGTGTTGCTTTACAGTCCGATTTAAAGAAGAGACTGACCTCCTCTCTCCTTACCAACCCTCATGGCCCCTTAGATCCACCTCCGCAAATCTCCTCTCCACCAATAAATCTATCCTCTGCACCTTTGGGGACAGAGCCTTATCCAGGGCTGCTCCCAGGCTCTGGAACTCCCTCCCCAAAGAGATCTGTGACTCTGGAGTCCCTCGCCGTCTTTCAGTCCCGCCTCAAAACCCATCTCTTCTCCTCTGCCTATTCCTAGCCCCCATCCCACCTTTTTTTTGTTTGTTTTTTTTTTGTTGTTGTTATTTTGTTTTGTAAAGTGACCTTGAGTTAAAGAAAGGCACTATAAATCAAATGTATTATTAATTCTAATTCAACAGAGTTTTAGCAAAATAGATTTACTGAGATGATTCCTTACCAAAGCAAGCTGCCGTCCTATGTTTCCCATAGTTATCACCCCTGCAAAGAAGATGCAAGGTAACCAGGAGCGAATATACAGGAAATCTGGAGAAGTATACCTGCACAGAGAAGAAGAGCATGAGAGCAACTCCTAATTCTTCTAACAATGAAGACCAAAATGAACCTTTCATCTCAGGTTTGGTCAGATTATCTTGGTTTGACTGACTGTTTAATAATAAGGTCAAATACACCACAACATTTAAGACAGCAACGTTTCTGAATGCCAGAAAGAAAATAAGACAGCTTTTTGTGACAAGTTCAATTTGTCATCAGAAACATACAACACCACTTTTAAAGTCAAACAGAATTACCAGTTTAAGTTTTTTAGCCCTCTGAAGCCTGGGCAAATAGTCTTGATTTGTTTCAAAAACATGGGGAGATGGCAATGTGCAACTTAATTAGAAATGACACAAAACTTGGCAAGAAATTTGTTTAAAAATGCAAGAAAATGACAAAAAATAGCATTTAAAAAACACACACACAAAAAAACTCACCAAAATGGAATGGAAGTGAACAAAAAAACTGTCAAAACTGCTTAAATTTATAATAATTTATAATAATTTTAAAAAACTACTTAAAATATATAATAATAATTTTGATAAATAGTTCTCTAAACATTTTTTCTCAGCTTTTATTTTTTTAAATAATTTCCAAATCAGTGCTCAATGCCTTTGTCCCCCATGTCTCTAAATCAAATGAATTTGCTCAGGGCTCAAATGTTTAAATACTTGTGAAAGGCATCTGAAGGCGGCACAAGGAAAGTGATGTCAGTCCAGGTTTTAAAGGGTTAAATTCTATTAACCTGCAAACATTTTTATTGATGATGTAACTACATACTGTACAGGTAACACCAGATTCTGACTGTAGACTGTACTGCAATAGAATATTCTGTAGCTACTGTAATCCATACCAAAGCCTTGACACACAATACTTAGGTTGACTTTGGGTTTTTTTTTCATATCACCTGCATCTGCTTCTATTTCCTCCCTGTATATATTTCACTGTTTTCATCCATTTGTTTCCACACCATATTAATACAAGAATTAGGTGTGAGGGAACTTACTGAAAGACTCCATTATAAACCAGAAGTTGTGTGGCCAGTGTTGCCAGCAGGGCGATGCTGACTCCCAGGCCGAAGCCGCTCCGGGAACGGTCAAACGTCCACCATAAACCAATGGAGAGTGCCGCCAGAGTCAGCGACAGCTGGACGTTGTTGGCAAAGTCCACTTTCTGATAGGGGTAGGGTCAAGGACCAGGCAGTCAACAGCTGGTAGTTTCAAACGTTGTTTACATAGCTGTGTTGGAGAGCAGGGCTGCTGTGAAAGATACATGTTCAGCTCTACCTTTAACCTATGAGGCATCAAATCAAGAGAACAAAAGCCTGCACTTACAGCAGAGGAATATTCCAACCTATCAAAGTCTTGGGAAAGACTGATTGTTTATCCCCTCATATTAAGGCCCTGACACACCAACCTGACAGTCAGCGGTCAGTCAATGTTGGGCTGTTGGTGAGCATCTGTCACCATACTCACAGCAATATGTCCTTCACCACTGACAGTGAATAAAATAACTCTGACTGGCTGTTCAGCTCAGAACACAAGAAGAGAAATGGAAGTTGGGAAAGTAAACAAAGAGCTAAAGTCAAGAAGGAAACATTTCCTGATTGTTTGTGTTGCTGGTAAATGGACTGCACTTGTATTGCGCTTTTCTCATCTTCTGACCACTCAAAGCGCTTTCACACCTCACATTCACCCATTCACACACATTCACACACTGTTGGCCGAGGCTGCTATACACGATGCAACCTGCTACTCAGGAACCCTTCACACGCACTCACACTTCGATGGCGCAGCATCGGGAGCAGCCCTACTAATTTACCATTAACCAGCTGCCACAAAATATTGTTTGTCTCAGCCCAAGCAGCACACAAACATCAATCCAAGTTTAAGTCTGCACTACCCGTGTTAAAAAAAAGCCTGCATACACATGCTAATTTTAATGGAAAAGGTGTATTACAGGCTACCATCACCTGCTGGTATCAAATGGTATTTCCTCTCACATGTGCAGTACGTACATCCCGGATGGCCATCGGTTGTAGTCTTTGCAGTGTGTTCATGTGCTTTTTAGCCAAGACACTGGCCACATGAGGCAACACAGCAGGCATCAAGTGCTGAACAGAACAACAACAGACGCATAAAGCCCCCAACTTTAAGGATACAGCACTGGCGTGGTTGATACCCACAAACACAGCCACACAGCGCATCACACTGGACCACTCCCGCTTGAACTTGTGTGGCTCACCCAGACGGCTGTCGATGCATGGGTACAACAGCCCAATCATTGCTGTGGGGGAAAAGAGAGAGACAATAAAACAAAACAGAAAAACAAGAGACAACATCAGCAGCTTTCACTACTGTCATGGCACAGTCAACATGTCTGCTGACATTGTTCCTGAGAAAAGGCATTCAGATAGCATCCGTGCTATTCTGACCGTACAGCCACACAGCCATGGAGGGATTACTGAGTGAGCCAACTGGACCCAAAGGGTAAGGGGGCCCCACCAGAGTCTCCATTTGATGTGACACAAATCAACCTCAAAGAGACTCAATATGAATGCAGAGAGAGGGGTAACACATGTAAAAATGTTTGAGGTGGTGATACTTAATTGCTTCTGTTAAATATGATCTAATATTAGTCAGGTCTCACATTTCATTTGTTGGCCAACCATTTTTTTGACAATGAGCCAATCAGCAATACAAATTAAAGCAAACTGTGGCTGTACATAGAATATATAGAAACAGGATGCTACTTTACATAGAGTTGTAGAGTCGTTAGTTTAGGTCAACTGATTTGAATCATGTTTTTCCCCACTTCAAGGACAGTGTCACATGCTTTATGTGAATGCATAAATGAATGAGTATGATGAATCTGAATGTGTTGAATGTACTTCAACGGAAATTGCTAATTAGTTTATTTCTTTGCCCAAAAGGTAGCCAAAAAGCCAATTTCAGACTCTGCTATTAAGTATAATGGAAAACAGTAATGCAATGCAGTGATCTGCATCACTGCAGATAACCTCTAACCTAACTAATGTGGCTTCAAAACAAATTAATTCTGCACTGTCAACAAAATGCAGTAGACCTTCCCTGAGGGACAAAGTGTAGTATGTGTGTTAGCAACAAGTGGAAGCGACGGGCTCCTGCAGGAGGCGCGGTGTGTCTGGGGAGGAGGAGAGCCTCGGGCTGTTGTGCTTTGTGCTGAGCCGCTTGGGAACAAGCGGCACTGCGCTGCATTTCAGTCCACAGCTCTACACCCAGGGGACAACATTTCAATAACGCTGGCTAGTCGAGCCTGGTGGGCATGTTGTGCATTCACATGGAAGGCTGAGTGTAAGTGTGTGTGCAGACTGCTGTATGTATTCTCTTATGTAACAGCATAAAACTATTCTGCAATAATATTTGTTCAGCTCAGTACTTTCATTAATGTTGGTGTCGACATAATACAGATCAAGGTCATCATTACAGTTCTGCTGTCTGCAGGTCTTATAGTAAGGCTGCACTCATTTGTAATGAGGTGTATGACGGGGTGGGTTTCTTATGGAATCTTAAAGTATGGTTTTGGTTTTTTGATGTCGTCCTCTTACACTTCTATATTATTTTTATTGTTTTCTACTGCTTTAACTCTTTATTTTTCTTAAATGGATTCATTCAGTTTTTTAACTGCTGTGTGAGATCTGCCAGCCCTATCACTTTTATTCCTGTTAGTGCTGTAATCTTGTTGACCTCATGTATACTTTTTGTTCTTGCCTCTTAGTTTGACTGTTTTAGCCCTTTCGCTGTTTGGCATGTTTGTCTATGTTTATTTTAATGTTCCCTGAGTTGCTGCCTTTGCTTGTCAAAGCACTTTGTAAACAACTGTTTTTAAAGGTGTTATAAAAATAAAGTTATTATTATTATTAGTAGTATATTTTGCGTCAGGATTTGATTCATAATCCATCTGCAACTCAAAACTGATTCTTGATTTATTACATATAAAGGTCGGCACTTTTTTCTGGCTCTTAGTCTAGTGCATGGTGTACTAAACCATTCACTCGTGTGTAGGGTTGGGGAAAAAACTCAATACAGCATAATATCAATATTTTGTAATATTTTCCTATTGATGCACACACACCAAGTATTGTTTTTTTGTTAAATAAAATATAAATATTGCAAATACAAATTTGTCGTGTGGTAGCCTGCTAGAATAATAAAATCAACATTATTAGCAGCTGAGGTAAAATATCGCAATAAAAGCCTATTGCAATATATGTTATCACAAGACACAGCATATACAGCGTACCCCAGCATGTTTAAAATCACAATAAAGGTCGTGATGATATCACATTGTGGGCCTTGGGTGATTCCCACCCCTGCATGTAGGTTGTGTGTAGGCAACTGAAATACAGGCAGCATCAAACTTGACTAGTTGTAAGATAAGTGATCTCTATAAGGGATAAATGAACAAGACAAAGTGCACTAGAGTGCACAGACTTTAATTGAAAAAGTTAACTGCAATTACTTTTGGAAGCATATTACAGTGTTCTGTCTGTATGATTAAAGTTAATTTAAAGTGCAATTTACTGAGTTGGTCTGTGTGCTCTGAAGTCAGAGTGCTTCACCATGCCATTAATGACTCCACAAGTATCCACATTGTCTCCACTCTTCACTGCAGTGCTAGTACAACAGTAAGCCCTCCTATTCAACAGCTCTGTTGGAGGGCCACAGGTCTTTTGAAATTACACTTTTGGTTGAAGTTTTGTAAAGGGTTGCTGTTAGCAGTTAGCTGACTGCCATGTTTACACTGTGCCTTCACATACAGTTCTCTTTTTGTTCTGCCTACATCACATTAGTAACAACATGTCCATTTTATAAATCTATGAACAGATAAGAATCACAACTTCTTATTTTTTAGATGCTGTTTAGAATTTAAACTAATTGAGAAAAATATGAAACAATCTGTGGCACCTCCACTTATAACAAATTGTCTTCAATAAGAACAGCAGTTTGCAAAAGCTGCCATCTTTTAATTGACAGAGACAATTTTGTGTCAGCATTAGGAGGGCTGTCTCCAACAACTTTTCTAACTTTTACAATACACAATTCAACATTCCTTTTCACTTCACACAGTGGTTAACCAGCTGTGTGCAGGAGAGAAAGCAGAGTTTGAACTTTTCTCTCAAGCTCTCTCTTTTTATTCTTTACACAACTCTTTCAGTCACTTTTCATGTGTACAAACATGTGCAACACTATGGATGCCTTCAAGTGGAGACTATCTGGAAATGGACACTTTTATACTTCAGCAAGTAGCATCATCAGTTCCCAAACACTTACTGAGTATTGCTCAAGAAAAAGTTATGTAACACAGCAGTAAACATGTTGTCAGCATTAAATTTAGAATGAGTTTGTATTTAGAGGCAGCTGTGGCTCAGAGGTTGAGCGGGTCGTCCTCTAATCCGCAGGTCAGTAGTTCAATCCCCGGCTCCTCCGGGCAACATGCCGAAGTATCCTTAGGCAAGATACTGAACCCCAATTGCTCACGATGGTGCATCATCGGAATGTTAGTGTGTGTGAATGATTACTGAGTAGCAGGTGGCACCTTATGCAGTAGCCTCGGCCACCAGCGTGTGATTGTTTGTGTGACTGGGTGAATGTGACAGTGTTAAAGTTAGTGTTAAAGCACTTTGAGTGGTCAATAAGACTAGAAAAGCACTATACAAGTATAGTCCATTTACCATCAGCATAACATTGAGCTTAAATTGCGATTTGGATTATATTAACATGCCGAGTCAGTCAATGTCAGCAGTTAACAATTATGTAATGTGTGAATCACTAGTTTCATCACAATACTGTATCATATTGTTTGTTTGGATAGTGACATGATATTTGCTGATATCACAAAGTCTGCCACGATACAACTGCGATGCTATTCATTTCAGTAAACACCCTTGTTGTCGTCTTCTTGGCTGGTGCTAGGCCCCCTGGCCCTGTTTGAATGTTTAGGAAAGTGATGTGATTGGATGGAATTGGTTATTCAAAATAAAGGATCATCTCATAGATGATGATAGGTATCCATGTTTTCCCTTTACATCAATGGCAATGGATCGTTGATCATTGAATCAATATAGAAATCCAGATATATGTATCCTTACATGAGTATTCAAACCTCAGTGGCTATTGATGTGGCCATCTGAACAGACTCTTTTCAGTACTCAGAGTTATTAAGTAATTTTGCTATATGCTACATGAAAGGCCTTCATGGCAGAACTCTAAAGGACCTCTCTCAGAACACTTCCCCCTTCTCTCCTTTCCTCTCACTTAAAAATGTAGATGAAAACAAACCAGACAGGAATTGTTTCAAAAAAATGCGGGGTGTGTTCATGTACCTGAGGCCGTGCCACAGCAGGGAGGCACCCACCAGGCTGAGGAGAAGATACTGCTGATGACGTCGGGGGGAAAGAGAGTGACGTTTCTCTGCACCTGAAGTAAATTTAGCACCAGGGCCAAGAAGACACCCACGGAGAACAGCATGGCCCCTCGGATCATCAGGTTGGTGGTCCTATGATGCAAAGCAAAAGGAGTCAAACATGTCCCTGCCTTTGGTCATTATGTTGTTCCTCTTAAGATGAGCTAATGTGAGGAGAAGACGCGGAGCTAACCTGTTTGTGATGACTGAGATATAGGGACCCCTGGAAGGCTGTGGTGTCTGCCCGGGCCCCGACCACTGCTGCTGGCCACTGGTCACTGCACTGTCGCTCATAGCTGTCAGTGTTAGGGACATTCGTAGGCCTCAGTCAGGAAAAATTTGGAACAGCTTGTGACGACTTTATCCACCAGTGAGTTCAGTGTCCTCCCCCGACATCCCAGAACAAGCTGCAAAACAAGGACAGGTACGGAATCAAGTAAAAACTGGAGTATCCACCCTAGACCACAGCTTACATCGTGCTATTTCAGTGATTATAGACAGTCTTTATACACAAACATACACTGAATAGACAAAACAGTAAAACCTCTGGCTGAATAACACTGATCATCTTGTTCTAATGCAGCATTCTGCTGGGAAACTTGGCTCCTTGTATTTATGCGGATGCCACCTGACATGCTCCACCAACCCAAACACCATTGCAGACCAGGTTGCCCAACATGGCAACAGCACTCCCTGATGGCTGTGTCCCCCCATGGCCCAAGGAACAAGACACAGAGGTCAATGCATTGAACTGGCCTCCAAATGCACAGGATCCCAATCTGACCAAGCATTCGTGGGACGTGCCAGTACCCCAGCGGTCCCTCCACTTCAGGGTGGGGCCTTCTTGGATCAGACTTGGCTCTGACCTTTCAAAACCTCTGGGCTGTCCTGTGATGCCTGGCACTACGGTGTTGGTGGGGGATCCTTTAGGTCTTGAGGTGGAGTACCAGCACATCCCATGGATGCTCGGTCAGCTTGGGATCTGGGGATTTTGGGGGCCAGGTTGATGCTTTGAACTCTCCTCGTAACTCATACTTTATGCAATAGAAAGACACAATACTTTTGAAACTGGTGCGACATGGCCAGAGAAAACAGTGAAAAGGACTGTGGCATTCACTTTTTCTCAAGAGGAAGTAAACCTACAAGTACCAGAATGCACAGTGCTGCACCAGAACAATAAACGCTCTTGGTGGTAGGTAATGTACTGCAAACTTGACTGTTTGTCATAATGGCGGCTGGCTGGTTACAAGGGATCTAACATTACAGTTAATAGCTAAAACAAGTTTCTGAGAACATTTAAGGTGAGAAATAAGCAACTCGGTAACGAGATCTTGGTTTATATTTGATCAGAGCTGCTTAGTTTTGCTGTTTGATCTCTGATTTTCAGCCTCCATTTTTCCTTGCAGGAAGCAGTATGATGGCGACTTCCTGGTCACAAACTCTCACTATTTACAGCTAAAGACAACATTAAAATATGTTCAGAAAACATTTAGGTAAGAAATAGTAAAATTATCTTAGTTTACACTCAATCAGCATTGCCTATGTTTATTCTCTGATCAGAGTTGATCTGAGTTTGAGAGAGAGAGGGAAAGACAGTTGTACGGGTCTGTATAATGATACAATTCTATACTTTTTGTATCCATGGGTAGCTGGTAATACAAAATCGCTAAACTACAGCCTGTAGTTTAAGCAACAGCCCAACAACCACCATGACCCCACTGAATGACACGTTTTGCTGCACAGACAACAGGGAGATCCAGGCACTGGTTAGATAGAGGGAAGTTCAGTTGAAAACATACTACTCACATTGTTTTGATACAAAGCTGGTTAAAAATCAGCCAAGTATCCCTTCAATTAATGCTCATTTAGACCCATTATTAATGTTGTTGGGCTACTGCAGACTGAATCGGCTGTGTTACCTTCATATAACTCTTAAATATCCTAGGAAACTGGCTCTTTTGATAGTAAAGGTTGCCAAACACTGGCTTAGGGAAACTAATGCAATCAGTCCTGCAATAGCTCCTGCCTTCTGTAAAGGTTGCACTGTTCCATTTCATCCATACATTTTTTTGTTTTGCTTTGGGTTTTCTTTTTTTGTTAGTGTTTCACAACTTCTTGCCTGTATATAATAGCTACTTGCAGTGGTATGATGTAACAAAGTAATAATACTTCATTACAGTCCTGAAGACTTTTTGGGTGTTTGTATTTTACTTGAGTTTTTATACTTCACTTTTATACTCCACTACATTTCCCCTCAGCATTTTAGTTGGTTACTTCAAAACAGGGAAAGGGAGGGAGGTAGGGAGGGATGGACAGACTGAAAAACTGAATATTGCTCTTTATATCCTTTAAGTGGTGAAGACCTTAAGCAGCTCCAGAATTTGTCACTAAATGAGAACACTTCTCATGTCCTCAGGGGATACTTGTCCACTGCCGTCAGAGAAGTCATGTCATTTCTATGAAGGCCCAATAATGGGCATAGACCTTTTCACAGCAGACATTTTGACATGTCCGAGTAGGAAAAGCACAGGTGTATTTAATGACATTTCTGTTAATTATGATGTAATTCATTGCATAACCTTCAGTGAGGTATTTCTCTTAGTCCATTTGGGTTTCAAATCCCTCTGGTACCTAGATTTTTTCTGTATTCTTTTTTACCTGTTTTCTGTTACTGTTTTTAATGGTACAAATTAATGAATAAATAAATAAATACAAATGAGCCCTTGTTAATATTCACAGTTGCATCTGTATTTTTCCTGCTCGGACAAGTAAAATGTCTGCTGTGAAAAAGCTTCATTGTGCAGTGTTCACAATGTCTCAATGTGAGACAGTGTTTAAAAAGTTAACATTATGGTACTATTTGATGATACTGATGCCTCTAAGCTGCACCACGTTTCCATCAGAAGACACGTTGTATTTTATTAAAATAATGATGAGGTGACGTTAATTTAACAAAGCGTTGCCTCAGTGTGTCTCTCATGATACACAGGGAGCACACTCTGAGGACAGCACCTCATGTTACTGTGTGCTCATCTCACCAACTTTAACACGCAGTATAATTTAAAACTTTAATTTTCTGATAACTTAGCTATTAATGGGTTGCTTTTAAACAGTAAGCACTGTATAGCAATCAACTGGCTACCGGGACGAAGCAGTCAAACCGCTAATCACTGAGCAGCATTTACAGGTCTTTGCCTGCTGACTGCTTCTGAATAAGTTCAACCGACGACTAAACAACAAAACGACAGTAAACGGTAAAAGCCACTAAGCAGTTGTGACAGCGACGCATATGCTAAGTTAGTTAGCCTGACGTTAGTTTGCTAGCCTGATTATATGTAACAGCTAGCTTAACAGCATTTGTCATTTAAAGCCACCCATCGTAGCACACGGGCTGAGGTTAAAGATAACTCTTACCTTATGTTAAAGACACGTCCCCATACAGTTGGACATTTCAAATGTCATTAAACACAGCTCAGCTCATAACACCAGGCTGCCATTCAGGGAAATTTAATTAGCATTCTGCTTCTCTCCCTGTTGAGACTACTTCCGGCTAGAGGATGAATGAACACCGAACACCAATCGGCGTCTATAGGCATGACGTAACCACGTTACCAAAAAAAACTGACGTGTCACGTGATTAGTGTTCACGGCGACCTCACTTTGATACATCGCTGGTTCACGGTCCATCGATTAGAGATACTCTCAAAGATACTCCAACAAAAGAATTTATGTCTGCTCTAGTCACAAACATGGCTCGTAAATGTTACATGTCAATGTCATTAATTAAACAGGAAAACTGAGTAATACTCGAAATATGGTCTTTTTCAGTAGTATTTCGAAGGAAACTATGATATTTTCTCGCAGTAAAAACAAACATGTATCTTGTCCCTGTCATGTCTTCACCGAGAATAAAAAAACAATATTTTTTTCTTTACATTTTTTTTATTTCCTTTGGGATGTAATAAAAAAAATCCATGTTTTTTTTCCTTTTGTTTTGTTTTGTTTTGTTTAACAGACCCAATAGTTTGTTTTTGTTGTTTTTGTTGTTGTTGTTTTTTAATTATAGACCAAACAATTGAGGTGGCAGTCTATGGGTAAAACAGAAAAATAATTATGCATGCAGTGTGTTACGTAGACAAACATACATCAATTTGTTACCATGGATTTAGTAGAATTAGCAGTACTTGTATTATTTCCAAAAATCTGTTCAGTAAGACCTCTGAAACTAACATGTTGATAAAATATGCTTACTTTTGAAAATCCCGCCACACAGAGCCCTAATGTTTGGTGTGCCTTTTGTTTTTGTTACTTTGTTGTACTTTTAGCATAAAACACCTAAACTGAATGGTAGAGATGGCTCAGCCAGGTTGAGCTGAATTCAGTACATGTTTGATGAAGATAGTGAATAAAATGGGCTCTCCTGAACAATTGAACAGAATGATAAATGGCTAATAAAAACTCTCTGAAAGGCTAGGGCAGCGTTTCAGCTTTCAGCCACAGAAAATCAACAGCCCTATGCTGCAGGCAAGTCATTCCTCTCTCTCTCTCTCTCTCTCTCTCACACACACACACACACACACACACAGGTTACTCTGTTTTTTCTGCAACATATTTGATTTGCTCTTGTGGTCTAATAGGCTTACAGAGATGCATAGGTGAGAAAGTCACAGTGCAGAGTGGATCACTTTAATCCTCAGTCCCATTTACACTCCATTTTGTATTCAACATGCTGAGGCCTGCTGCTCATGATGGGGTTTCAGGGATTATATCTGGCTACACAATAGTTTGAATATAAACAGACTATCCATGCTCTCTCGTTCCAGCATAGCTCAGAGTGAACATGATCATGGTTAACATGATCACACAGCCTCTGCTGATGCCAAACAAACTGAAAGAAGCAGAAAGAAAGACAGAAAAAAGGCAACACAATGCTAGACTTGTTCTTAAAACCAATTAGAGCTACACAGGATTTTCCTCAAAAACAATTTATAGACTCACACAAAAGTAATCCCCCTCAATTGAGTGTGTTTACATGGACAGGAATAACTTGTTTATGTGTTTAAGCATGTAAACACCATATTCTCTTTATGAAAAACCACATGCTAGCTCGAGTAGCCTACTCTTTAAAAAAGCTGGACATATACACTGAATGTTCTGACTATGATCATAATTAGGATAAGCATCATTAACAGATTATTCATGTCCATGTAACAACACCCAGTCATCACTATGAGCCACCCTCAGAGTGTGGCAGTGTATTCATCTGCAGACACTGCACTCTGCATGTTTTTTGTTGTTTTTTTTTTATTATGCTGGGTTTGGGACATTCTTGGGCACAGTGTGCAGTAACAATAACTGACAATTCTGCATGCTATATACCTTTAATTTTTTATTTCTATATTTATTAAAAGTCTGGCTTGAAGTAAAGTTATATTTAAAAATATCTTTAACACTAGAATTTAGACTTTGTATTGATTTCACTCTCTTGAACTATATGCTTTTAGACAAAAGTTGTTATGCTGTCAAATTATGCTGTCATATATATATATATATATATATATATATATATATATATATATATATATATATATATATATATATATATATATATATATATATATATATATATATATTTTAATATATATATATATATATATATTAAATAAGAAGAAATTAAAGGACATTTTGATCAAAGTTTTACATACTTGACACCATAGAGTAATATGATAATATGATTTACAGAACATATATTAACACAGTTTAATAAATAATTGAAATGTCACACTGTTTTTGCAGTTAAGTTTGGTTAGTGATTGGTCAAAACTCTTTTGTGTGCAGACTTGGCTATGGCATATGTGTTATATTATATAATCATACAAACTGTTGTGCATTTGCACAAAAATGACAAAAGATGCCTAGTTATGCAGAATAAGAGGAGGATATCTTCCTAAAAAGATAAACCAAACAATAAAAAAGAGCATCCATTACAAGCCTCATCACTGACATTTACAGTTTGTAATTTTCCGTATTTTCTTTAGAGTCAACAAATCAACACTTACATAAATCACCAACATGTTAGTCCATCTCCCAGTACTTTTTCACCTGCCTGCCTGTTCTGTGGTGACCCCAAAATCTTTGGTTCCGACCCAGCTGGCATCAGACGTCAATATAAGAAAGATGCTGCACTCATCTGACAGACCATAAACTCACTTGGGATGAAAATCAGAGATTATTGAGAATATTCTAAATGTCTAGCAATGTTAGAATTTCAAATTGTGTGGGTGTAAACATTGTGATATTTTGCAGACACCTGGTTTTGTTCTGCATACCTCACTAGTAATTGTCATTATTCTATGTCAAGATGACATTGGCATGAGTCGTTTGGAAGACGCTGGATTGTAGTTACTTAACAACAACTTAAAAGCTGTCTTCAGTATTTTTTGTCAAATGAAAGTTGCCATTAGACTTTGTCCTGACATTGAATTTAGGTCACCCAACTTCACAACCTGTATTCAACCAAATATTAACATCTGACAGTGTTGGTGGTCAGCAGGCTATAAACAGCTCACGAATATGTAATTAATTGCAAAAAAAATGCTCGTAATTTTCCTCAAAGCTGCTTGCTGTAGTTTTTAAACAGCGATTAATTCATATACAGTGTGTCTAGTGTGTATTTAAGGTGTGTGACTGAGTCAAAATAAACTACAGAGTGTGTTCATAGTAATGCAGAAACATGTAACCCAGTGCAACAGCAGGCAGGTTTCCATTAACCCTAAAATTACACAAATTGAAACGGTGAATATAAAATATGCCTAATGGAAACACATCTATATTGAAAAAATTCCTATTTGTTGCAAAAAAAAATTACGCTCACATGAGGTGGTACTTCAGATGATTAAAAAAAGCCATATTTCACAAATCTGCAATGAGAACACTTTTTTGGCTTTTCTAGTTCACATGATGCTATGGCTATGTGATTGTCAGTAGGAACTGGCTCCCTCGTGATGCAGCAGGAGCTACAAGAGGTCGCATAACTCTTCAAAAGTTGAGTGGATCATCTGGAAATTTGGAATCCACAAATCGTGGATTATCACCTCCCAGAAATTCCTCATATGTGGCCACTCCCATGTATAAGGGGCCTGCCTTTCCATTATCGACATCCATCACCATGGTTACTGTAATGTTAACTCCAGAGGAGAAGTTGCAGAACATCACTCAGTGGAAACACAGTCATCTCGCAATTGCGTTCTATCAACATTTCAAAAATAACGTTTTAGTAAGTTTTAATAAGTTTTAGGCAGATCTGCATTGGAAACCTAATGTGATTCACACTCAAAACCTGTTCAGAGACATGCATTCATTGTTAGTTTGGCTCTGCATATCAGATTTGTGCACAAAATTAAAAAAAAAAAAAAAAAAGAGTATCCCCTGTCCTGAGCAAATAATCATTTTTTCACATTCTTTTATGTTGTCAAATCTTTAAAAAAAAAACCTTTTTTCATTTTGAACAGTTTTGTTTTGAACGACTGGCCCATGGCTACAACTTCACTATCCTCAGATCCAGGCGGCTACAGTGATTCATTTACGCTTTTGCCATTTATTTTGAATATAGTGAGATGACTCGACAGGTTCTCTGCACTGTACTGCTCTCAGTCCCATGGGAGACTCACTTAACCCTAATAATTAGAGTGATAAAGGAAGTGTGGTACGTAAGAGGAGGGTATGGGGGCTTTCGATTAGTTGTCAAGGGCTACTTGGAGGCCCCCTGACGAAGCCAGAGAACAGCCAGGGATTCAATTCATCATCCTGCCTGTGCCAAACGCTAAGGGCCTTTTCATTATCAGACCACTGAGTCCCACTGTCGGCTGCTTCGGTATAAACGTGAGTGATGGCATGCGCGGGGTGGTGATGGAGGGGTGGGGCCGAGCCCTCGTTGTAAATGTCATCCCCATTGGAGCGTTGCAGGTCCCGGCTCCAAAATAATAGGCCCTGTGACCTCTCTGTTGTCTATAATTAACCTCTAACCCCCTTCTTCCCTGCCTCATCCGCCAATCCCCAGGCAGCCATGATGTGGGAGATGCTGTTTGCCAAGCCGCGGCTCCGGGATCTCTCACCAGGCGCACCAGGCGTAAATTGGGAAAAGGGTGTGGGAGCAACAAAAGAAAATGGCTGCTGCGCGCATGCTGCAGTGAATGTGTCACAGGTTTGGGATGACCTGAGCACTCTGCAATTTGAGGCCTGTTTGAAACCTGAGCAAACTAGTGT